>NC_053501.1:50765962-51087629 GCF_905171775.1 Rana temporaria
ACAGGTTTTAAAGTATTTTATTAAGGCAGCTCCGGCTCTTCTCCCTCTTCTGGTGACACCTTCTCCCTCTGCCGGTGCTTCTCCCCTCTCTGGTTCTTTTGCTTTCTTCTTCTCTATAGAGGATTGGCCTAGGGTGTCAAAAATCCTTGCACCAGCCCTGTTTTGACTTTATTATATACAAAAAAATTCTCAAACACATTGGCAGGCACAATGGTCCATCCCCCCAAACATCTATAAAAAATGTGGGTTAAAAAGGAGTTGACAACATTGTCACTCACACTCAGCTCACAGGGTGCCACTCACACAAACAAGCATATCACAGTAACCCGAAAAGACTTCCTTGTATCTAAGCCTTAGTTGTAACTTCCACAGCTGGTATTTATCAAGTAGGTGTTGGCTGATTGTAATGGCTTCCTCGTGGTTGACATTGTAAAGTCAGTCCCGCCTGAGAACAGCATACAAAACACACTGGTCCGATGGAGCACATGGTGATTCTTGGCATCATGTAGTGCTGCCTACATCAATGAGTTTTGCATACTCCAATGTATGCTTTGTCAGGATGTTTGAAGATGCCATTTCTGCGCCACAGATTCCAATGCTAGGTTACAGCCTATTGTTAGATATACCTCTCAATATATTGTTTTTTTCTCTTCCCATGATGTATCATTTAGCCTTAGAGCTGGGATTTCATAGCTTTGTTAAAGTTAGTGATGCCCTGAATTGGGCAAGTATTGCTCGGCATATTATGACCCCCTACCTAGACCTCTAAGGCTTGGATACAAGGAAGTCTTTTCAGGTTACTGTGATATGCTTGTTTGAGTGGCGCGCTGTGAGCAGAGTGTGAGTGACAACGCTGTCCACTCCTTTTTGACCCACATTTTTTATAGATCTATGGAGGGATGGGCCATTGTGCCTGCAATGTGTGTGATTTTTTTTTTTTTGCATATAATAAAGTCAAAACCATTTAATGATATACCGCTGTTGGTTCTCCATATACAACACTTGCCTTGGTGGGGAGGGGGGGTTACCTTACGGTACCCCGACATTTTCCTCTTTCCTTGAATATTTCCACAATTAGCCCACAGTTGCGGAGGCACCCCACCCATATGGGCAAATCGGTTTAAGTGTAATACTGACTTTTTATTGGTATGAGATCCATCTTTTATGGCGGTTTTTTTTTTTTTCAGTTCTCATTAAGATGCCTCTTTATGTGCTTTGAGACATTCCTTTATGGGACTTGTATTGTTTAATATCATTCCTACTATTTACAGTTATTTTTCTTCTAGGTTATGGCTGCTTGTTCATATGACATAAAGAACCTGTTTAATGGCCAGGCAGCAGCAGGTTTGATGTAAGTTCTTTTTACAATCTTTTTCTGCTCCTATTTTACTTACGCTCATTTGCAGATATTACATACTGACACCTTACAACTAGAGAGCAAAGCTGTACTGTTTAATGAAAGTACTATTCAATGATTCTCACAATGATATTGGTGTGATTTATGGATCAAAGCCAAAATGTATCTTTTACATACAGACATTAAATATATTTTAACTGAGTCTGTGACCAGGCTATGTACATTCATATATTTATATTTTCTAACCAAGCAGTAAATAACTTTAAAACAAGCCCTTACTGACCTCTGCACGTGCAAGTACTGTGGGAGCAGTTCATCCTCAAAGTTCAAAGCAGGAGAACTAGTAGTTGGCTTGGCTTCTCCCTCTCAAATCACCTGTGTTTACATTGGTTGTTAGAAGGCTGCTAAGTCACTGCTGAGAGGGGTGACAGGATGAGCTAGGCTGCTAACAGAACCATCACCGTGTTCATCTGATTGCGGGCCCATCCTACTGGACCATGAACGTAAACAGTGACCAGGAGCTGTCACCGAAAGTGTGGACATGATTGAGCACATTCCCAGCACAGAATGCATATACACCGATCACCCATAAGATTATCTACACCCACTCAATATTGAGTAGGTTTTTCCCTTTTTCCCCAAAAACAGCCCTGAAATGTCAAGGCATGAACCCCACTGGATGATTAAAGGTGTGCTGTGGTATTTGGCACCAAGCTATCAGTAGCAGATCCCTGAAGTCTTGTAAGTTGTGAGGTGGGGCCTTCATGGATCGAACTTACTTCTCCAGCACATCGTACAGATGCTTGATTGAATTGAGATCTGGAGATTATGGAGGCCAAGTCAACACCGCAAACACACCTTCCTCCATTGTTCAGTTCTGATGCTCACTTGCCCATTTTAGGTGCTTTTGGCTTTGGACACAGGTTGGTATGGGCATCATGTCTGGTCTGCAGCATTAACGTTTCCATCAATTTGAGTGACAAAAGCTCTTCTATTCGCTCATACTACACGGGCCAGCCATCGTTCACCACGTGCATCAGTGAGCTTTGGCTGCCCATGACCCTGTCGCTGGTTCACCGTTTTTTCTTCCTTGAACCACTTTTAGTATTTTCTGACTACTGCAGACCAGGAACATCCCACATGAGCTGCCGATTTGTGAAGTTGCTCTGACCCAGTCGTCTAGCCATTACAATTTGGCTCTTGTCAAAGTCGATAAAATTCTTACGCTTGCCCATTTTTTTCTGCTTTCAACACATCAACTATATACCACCCACTTTAATGTGCCATTGTCAAAAGATAATCATTGTTATTCACTTTACTTGTCAGTGGTCATAATGCTGTGTCTGATTGGTGGCTGTGGAAGCACAAAGGTGAGCATTAAAGTGGTTGTAAGGACACAGGGTTTCTTGCATGAATGTATAAAAACACCTGTGTGCAGCAGCCCCCCCCCCCCCCAATACTTAATTGAGACCCTCTTCATCCAGCAATGTCGAGAGCCTTGCCTCTGAGTACTCACACCTAAATGACATTTCACAGCAGCAGGAGCCATTAACTCATGCTGCTATCAATCACAACCAGTGAGCCCAATCAGGAGACAGAGGGGGGTGTTGAGTCGCGGCCCCCGTGTGTGAAAGCTGCTTGCTGAGGGAACACCCAGCAGGAGCCAGGAGCACTGGCATGGGACCTGAGAAGAGGAGGATCTGGGCTGCTCTGTGCAAAACCATTAGGGGCCTTTCACACAGACGAATAGAATTGTGCTTTTAGCTGCGGATTTTCTAAGTTTTCTACCGCAGCTAAAAGCACACAATGCTTTCCTATGGCCCCATTCACACACAACGTTTAGCTGCGATTTCGTTGCATGCGGTTTGGTACGAATAGAAAAAATAGAATTGAATGCGTCCAGGTGCGATTTAGCGCAGCTATATGCACTTAACCGCAGGTAATCACAGTCTTTTGTGTCAACTGCGGATAGCAGCGTGAGAAAAAAAAAAAGAACAGGAAGCACATCATAATCAAAAAAAATAAAAAGGGTTGCTATGGAAATGACTACCGCAGCTAAACGCGGTCGCATGTAACCGCACGTAATCACAATGTACAAATGCAGCTAATCGCAGTGCCCAGAGCCTTGAATTTCACTAAAAATGTACATGCTTTTAATTGCGGCAAAACTGCCGTCCGTCTGAAAGGGGCCTTACACAGGGCAGATATGTAAAAAGCCCCTTTTTATGTCCGCTGACGCTGACATCCGACGCTCCATAGGCTGTGTGAAAGGGGCCTAACATGTTTGTTATTTAAAAAAACTTTAATATCGCATTGACCTGCTGCCAGATAAATACATACAGCCAGCAGGAACGGTTAAGGATTAATGGCTTCACAGTACCTGCAGCTACAAAAATCAGTAAGGGCTTGTTAAGGGGGCTCATTCACATCATAATGTATGTAATATAACAGCACTACACACATTAGAACACATTGGCAGAGTGCATGATAACACAACATATATGCTGTATATGCATTGAGAGTCAAAGTTTCTTGCACCAATGCGCATCTACAATGCACCTACCTTTTAGTGCACTGCACCACACAGATGCATATACTGTGCTTTGCCCTGCACTGAAGAATATCGCCCAGAATCTATTTTCTCCTGCGTTGAGGTTTTATATACGATTTTGACTGCTTGTTAGGAATATGTCCATAGTCCAGGCACAGGTTTACTTTAAACGGTCACTACAGGAAATGTATATTTTTGATATTATTCAGTTATGTGTAACATTAACTAGTATACATTACAGTGCAGCTTTTACTGACAAGTTCGGTGTTTTGATGACAAATTAATCTAATGAAGCATGGTAAGCAGAAAAGAACAAGTGCAAACAATGGGCACTACTTTGAGTTGTTATATTCTCTTTCTTGAAACACATAACCAAGCTATCAATCTGATTGCAACAGTTGATAACCATGCAGTTGCTAAAGCCCAACTTAATGCATACAGGTTCTGCCCCCGTGGATTAAGATACCTCATCGACCACGCCAACCGTCACACACACATCTGCAGACAAGGGAGCAACAACATAGACATGCAGGAGGAGATTTACTAAAACTGGAGCGTGCAAAATCTGGTGCGGCTCTGCATAGAAATCAATCAACTTTCAGTTTTTTTGTTGTCAAAGCTTAATTGAACAAGCTGAAGTTAGAAGATGATTAGCTACCATGCACAGTTACACCAGATTTTGCACTCTTGGGTTTTAGTAAATCACCCCCCCCCCCCCGTGTCGAAATCCCACACTTACTGTAGTAAATTATTTTCCACTCTTTGATATATTACATGTATGTAACCCCCCCTCCTATATATATCAATGTAGCTGCCTCACTATTGTATTTTTATATACACAATAAAAAACATTGAACACGAAAGATGAGACAAGTCATTATTGATCATTTATTTCTGTTTAGTTGCTGCATATGTGAGAATTAGGAACTTGCCAAGAAATGTTTTCAGAGGCTCCATTTTTGACGATATAAAATAAGGGGGCCACAGAAAAGTGTTTATTATTTTGTAAGTCTGTTTCATGCTTTGGTCTTTTTCTATTACAGATACCAGGTAACAGAGAAGGATGTATTGGTATACTACAAGGCCTTCTCGTCGCCAACAAAGCATGGCTTTATCGGAGCTGGGGTCATTAAGAGGCCTCTATATAATGTCTGGGATATGGTGAAAGATGTTCATGCGAGGAGACTATATGATAAGTCCATCCTAAGCTCTTGTGTACATCAGAGGGTGAGCAGCACTGTTCAGCTGGGTAAGCGACTTATTTCATTTTACAGAAAAATATGCCAGGCAAGATCTCAAATTTTCTTTAAACAGAGAAGTTAAAGGTCATATCTATAACTGGGTCGCAAGTGGTAGCTCATGTTTGCAAAAAGCATATTGTCATATAGTGAATATCTGCCTCAATTAATAGCACCCAGGCACTCCATACTTTGCAGTCTACATATATCACTTCTGGCAGTTTTCACTGATGCCAGGCATCTGATTGCAAGACTTCATCAAGAGGATGCTAATTGGCCATATAATAAGCACCTAACTTAAGTGAGAAGAAGGCTTCTGGCTGTACACCATCTCCAACCAAAATGCCTTCAGTAGGATTTCAGGGTATGCTGTCTGCTGAGAATCTGGGGAAACACAGGGCCCAACAATGATGGTTTCTTTGTGCCATGCAGGAGATGTGGGCACCAGGTGCATCAACCTCTCGCCAGAATTGAGACTACCGGTTGATGAGAAGCAGCGTCTCTAAGGAAGACTGTGCAGTTAAGAGCAGCATCCTCAACATCATCTAGCATACAGGGAGCAAGCGGCTTATCTTATCAAAGCTTCCCAGAGGTGAAGGTCTTACAGCACCTAAGCAATGTCAAATGGGGTCAAGGAACCGACTCACTGTTAGATCTTTCAAAGAAATAGGGGTCAGCTGTTCTGGAGAACCAGACTCAATCCCTAGACTTGGGGACACCCCTACAGGTAGGAGTTCTTTCAGGGATCATTCTCTTGGACTAGAGAAATGCCTTACTCTAATAGATAACTTAAACTCAACGGTTCGAAAACAGAACTTCTCCTGTTTCACGCTAACCGGAAAAATCACCCCGCATCAACATGGACTCCCCCAGCCATTCTGGGTAAAACTATCACCCCTAGCACCAAAGTCAAAAGTCTCAGAGTCATTTTCGATACCTACATGACAATGGATGCACAAAAAGGGTCAGTAGTCAGCGGATCCCACCATCTGCTGCGCCTACTACGCAGACTCACGCCCTTTATCCCGAAAGAGGACATTGCAGTCGTGGTGGGAACAATCATTAATTCCAGACTCGACTACGCAAATGCCCTCTATCTAGGACTCCCCAAATACCAAATCACTCGTCTGCAAGTAGTTCAAAATACGGCCGTTCGACTAGTGACCGGAAAAAAAACATGGGAATCAATCTCACCTTCACTGAAATCCCTTCATTGGTTGCCAGTAAAAGACAGAATAACTTTCAAGGCACTCTGCCTAATACATAAGTGTATTCAAGGCAACCCCCCCCAATATCTATGCGAAAAAATAAAAGCCTATAACCCCAATCGCATTCTGCGATCCACCAATCAAAACCTCCTCCAGATACCCAAAGCCAGATACAAGTCCAAAGGAGATCGAAGATTTGCAGTCCTGGGACCCCGCCTGTGGAATGCACTACCAACCACCATCCGACTGGAGTCGGACCAATTGGCCTTCAGGAGAAAGATTAAAACCCATCTCTGAGGTCAAGGGGTTCCTTACCCATGAAATGGATACAGCGCCCAGAGGCGATTCAGTTCGCATGTGTTGCGCTTTACAAGTTTCTCACTCACTCACTCACTGAGGAGGTCACTTCAAATCCAGGGTGAGCGGTTTGAAAAAGGCACTTGGTGCAAATGGTGAGGTAGCATCCAGTGTTTCAGCCTGACCAGCCTTACCCACTAAGTCTTTAGGGACAGGAACGCACTTGGGACTGTGTCACAGATCTGAACACAGAGGTTTGGAAAGCACCACAATGCAGAGTGCAGTGTCTGAAGGTCATATTCCAGGCTAGCCGCACATGTCTAGCTCAGTGGGGTCTGGGTATGCCAAAGCTAATGCTGAGAAAATTCTGATTTGGATAGCTGCTATATAGAGACTTACTCAAGCAGCAGTGTAGTAAAGAATCTAGACTGAATCATGACTATAGGAAGGGGCTAGCTTACAACTAGGGTTGTCCCGATACCACTTTTTTAGGACCGAGTACAAGTACCGATACTTTTTTTCATGTAGTCGCCGATACTGAATACCGATACTTTTTTTAAATGTCATGTGACCGTTTTCAAACCACAATACAGACTAAGGATATTTTCTTTAGAATTATGAAGAACTCTAACTCAAGACATTATAAAAGAATAAAAATGAGTAAAAATGAATAAAAATGTTTTATTTGCTTGTCACGCAGTAGTAAAAAACTCAAAGAATTTTCATAGAACATGTTGATAAATACAAAAAAAGTATTCTATTTAGGTATCGGGAGCATTTGCGCGAGTACGAGTACTCCCGCAAATACTCGGTATCGGTCCCGATACTAGTATCGGTATCTGGACAACCCTACTTACAACTGTTCTGTTTGCCAGTGTCCCACCTTCCTGAAACCGTTGAGGAAAGAGGATAGATAGCTAGCTAGCTCTGGACCAGTAGGGTTATCCATCTGGTATTGTTATCCTAATCTTAGGGTGTTGATGTTGGTGTAAATTATCCGGTACATGGGCAGGCGGCTTATACAATCCAGAGAATTTCCAGTGTCTCCTTGGCTTGTAGTGTAATATAACGAGAATTTAAATTGAAGCTCCACACCACTGCGTTCACAATAGTGATTATTATTATTTTTTGTGACTGTATAATGTATCGGTTCAAGTTATACATATCAGCTTTTGAGATTTATTTTACCCATTTTTTTCATATAATTTGTTCCTAGCAGAGTGAATCATTTTATTAATAGTGCCAATTATTAATGTTGTTGGTGTGTGTGTGTGTGTGTTTTTTTTTCTTCCTGTTTTTAAAACAATATAGGCACGTACTCATGTTCTCATTTTTAATTATCGTTACCTTCCTGAAACTTGTTTAAAAATTTGTGTCCCTCCATGGACATTGGAGAAATATACTATAAAAAAGGGGGGGAGAGTTGGGACTTTGAATGAGATGCGTTTTTAGCAGTAGGCGATTAAATATATATATATGGAATATAAAAAATGTTTCCATAATGGCCAGGCTTAAAATTACCAACCAAAAAAGCACTAAATCAAATTAAAGGGTCACTAAAGGAATTTTTTTTTTTTTTTTAGCTAAATAGCTTCCTTTACCTTACTGCAGTCCTGGTTTCATGTCCTCATTGTTCGTTTTTGCTTTGATGTTGCTGTAAATCCTCTCTGTTCTGGACACTTCCTGGTTGTCTGTTTCCTGATCACCACAGTACTGGGAGATTTCTTACGGTGGTGACTAATCAAGGAGGTGTGATTTACTGTGTGTAAAACGAAACTGGATTGGTGCTGAGGAGTTTTAGACAAAGTATCACTGCTCTTTTTGGCTGACTGCCCTCTATTGGCTCTCTGTACATCAGAGAACCAGCAAACAACAGCAAAAACGAAACTAAACTACAGGCACAATATATGATTGTTTTTTTATCTATTTTTAATCATTTTTTAAAAGGAATCAGTTAACTATTATGTCTCTATACCCTGTAAACAGTCATTTCAGCTAAAACATTTTTTTCCTTTAGTGACCCTTTAATCTGTCTAGCTGTATGCATTAAAAACAGAGGTTTAGTTGCATGTATTTGCAAATACCTGTATAAGCTGCAGGCCAACGTCAAGGCACTCTGTGTACTGCAGTTCCTAACTATGAATTTTAAGGTCTCCTAAATAGGAGCACAGGTGTGCTAATCAATAGATAGGGGGCAGGTGATCACCTAAACCCGTCCCTACCTATAGTTGGTCTATCAAAAAAGAGCACTGGAAGAGCAAAAAAAATGCAAGAGTGGAACCAAACATGCCTACCATATATATATTTAATCGCATACTGCTAAAAACGCATTTCATTCAAAGTCCCAACCCCCCCCTTTTTTATAGATTTACAGGCCTGTGGTAGTTTTTATCATATGCCTCATCTAAAGTCCCAACCCTATGCCCCCTTTTTGGAGAAATATACTGGTGTCTGCCACATTTACAAACTTCTTGTTGAGTCCATGATACTGACTGACAGCACAGCTTATGGGGAAGTAGAGCGTTAAATGTTTCCACTTATCGCTGGAAAGTGAACTGCTTTTCCATGTTCAGAATAATCCGCCACAGCATGTTGAGGCGAAGCAGTGGGAGTTGCACAAGAACTACTATACTACCACACATAATAAGCAGGGCAGAGATGTAAAAGCAGTATACATTATTATTTTTTGATTAAAGTTTTCAGATCATCAACATTTTTAATGCGTAGATTAGGCTGTTTTAGAGGTTTGCTGTGATAATTTATTTGACTTTCCATTACACATAGGCAGATTTACCTCTTAAAAAACAGTGGCTGGTACAACAGGATTTTAACCACTTGCTGACCAACCAACAGTTTTACTGCTGGCCCAGGCTTGAGCAGGCACCATGGTGTACCAGTACATCACCCCATTCATGCGCACTGTGCACTCCCTGCAACCGGACACAGCGGATTGCGTTTGGTATTGGGCTGCTTTGTTGGCCCAGATACCACGATTGATGTGCAATCATGTTGCCTAGTAAACAGTCATGAATGGAATCCATTCTTGACGACATTGTGATGATCTGTGATTGGTCAACATTGATCACATGGTACCTGGGCCATGTGATAGCTGTGGCCAATCACAGCATTACAATAGTAAACCATGAGTCATGAATGAAAGCCATTCATGACAGTTCAAACGATTGTTGTTGCAGTGATCACCACTGTAACAAGCAGTGTTTAAAAAAATATTAACCCTCAATTTGTGAGACCCACTGACAGTTCAAATAACCGAGCCTGAAAGTATCAGTTTCAGGTATTGGTGCATTTGCACGAGTATCAATACACGTGCAAATGCTTACTGGTGTAAGTGCAACCCTAATATATACCATAGTTTGTAGACTCTAACTTTCACACACGCTAAATAATATACACTGATTGAGTTACTTTTACCAAAGAAATGTAGCAGATTACATTTTGGCCTAACTTTATGAAGAAAGATGGTTTGTTTGCCAAATTTTATAACAAACAAAAAAAATTTTTTTTTCTCTCCAAATTTTCGGTATTTTTTCGTGTATATAGCAAAAAAAAACCCTACTGGTGATTAAATACTACCAAACGAAAGCTCTATTTGTGTGAAAAAAATTATATAATATATCATTTCATTTGTGCACAGTGTTGCATGACCAAGCAATTGCCAGTTAAAGTAGCACAGTGCTGAGTAGCAAAAAATGCCCTGGCCCCTGAAGGGGGTGAAACTTTCCAGAGGTCAAGTGGTTAAACGCACCACTTTTTTAATTGTGATTAAATTTGTTAAGCCAAATGTGGGCTTCCAGGTTATCAATTTAGAGTTAATCACAAGTGATGGCCATAGAATGATTGTGCTCACTCCGACATTTGCTGCAATACCCAAGTTGTTTACTGTAATATATCGTTTGCGTGCCGCTAAAATTAACTTTAGTGTATTTACTGAAAATTTGTGTTTGATAAACGTGTGCCAATATCATGCAACATAAAAAAAAATACTATCGCCATTTTATTCTTCAGGGTCTTTGTTTTCCGAAATATGCGTGTAGGGAAAATAAGTAATGTTCAGGCCTAAAACTTTTAGTGCATTTTACTTGTGTGCAAACACTGAAAAAGAGGATCTGGTAGCGAAGTGGTAAATCATTTACTTAGTTACTCATAGTAATTTCTGTGTTGCAAAACGATTGTAGTACAGTAAAATCGTGAGCATAATTCGTTCCAGAAACAGGCTTGTAATCCAAAGCACTTGTATATCAAAGCAAATTTCCCCATAAGAAATAATGGAAACGCAGATGATTTGTTCCGCAACCATTTATTCATAGGTTCTTCGGTTTATAGTCCATACAAAAAGATTATAGCAATGTGACCATAAAATGTCAATCTACAAATTGAAGCCTCCACAAGGGGATTAGAAACAAAATCCAGCAGGAGCTACAGGGTATAAAAGAGAAGAGAGGCGCCTCTAAGTGTAGCAATATGTTGCTAAATGTTGTACCTTCATTAAATGTAACCATATTTCAACACTTAGAGGCGCCCCGCTTCTCTTTTATGCTCATTTGTGACATAACACTACTCTTATATCAAGAGATCGCTTGTATATCAAGTCAAAATGTATTTAAAAATGTTGCTTGTCTTTAAAAACACTCTCAAACCAAGTTTTTACTGTATTTGTTTTACAATAAGCTAAAATGTCAATGTTATTTTAAAAATACAAGTTAAAGTAAACCTGTTGTGGGAGAATGGTTAGACATGATCCCCGAATCGGGGTAGGGTATGGGACTTTAAGGATGCAAAAGGGTATATTGAGAATATAGTACTTATAGATAGTAGTTACTTTTGCCAAACCCACAAGACACAATGGAATGGTCGGATGCGTTTCTTAAAAAGTTTAACATTTATTCATACAAAAATTATTTAAATTGCAATACATTAGTATCCAAATCTTAAAAATAACAAGAGAAGTGCTACTTTTACAATCATATGAAAAATTGCTTCCTCGTAAGACCAGTGTTCTTTGTTCTACATGTTTCGCCCGAATACGGGGCTTCTTCAGGAACACACAGGCCACAATGATCTACATGAAATGCATAAGATGAAATTTATTGATTGTCTTTTTTTTGTCCGTTTGTTTGGACATTGATTATCATTATCTTTTCATCTTATGCATTTCATGTAGATCATTGTGGCCTGTGTGTTCCTGAAGAAGCCCCGTATTCGGGCGAAACATGTAGAACAAAGAACACTGGTCTTACGAGGAAGCAATTTTTCATATGATTGTAAAAGTAGCACTTCTCTTGTTATTTTTAAGATTTGGATACTGATGTATTGCAATTTAAATAATTTTTGTATGAATAAATGTTAAACTTTTTAAGAAACACATCCGACCATTCCATTGTGTCTTGTGGGTTTGGCAAAAGTAACTACTATCTATAAGTACTATAGTCTCAATATACCCTTTTGCATCCTTAAAGTCCCATACCCTACCCCGATTCGGGGATCATGTCTAACCATAATCTCATTTAGGGATACAGATGCATTTGGACACCATTATTTAGTAGTGCTTGCTCTTCAATTTAAGGGCCCTTTCACACATACGGACTGTATGTCCGCATTTTCATCCGTTTGTTTGCGGATGAAAACGGGACATACATGGGTCCCTATGTGATTACGGATGTCAGCGGATGAACATCCGCTGACACCCGTAATTTGTCCGCCTCCGCAAAGATCCGCATTTGCAGACAGAAGAAATCCTATTTTTTTTCTGTCTGCCGGATCAGATGAACACGGATATACGGTCCGTGTTCGTCCGATCCCCCATAGGGGAGAGCGGAGGAAAGACAGGGCGGTCCCTGCACAGTGTGCGGGGACCGCCCTGTCAGCTGCCAGCTCAGCGGGGATTTTATGGAGGATCCCCGCTGAGCTTTGTGGACACACGGAGCGGATCATTACTGTTGAGTTGAGTGAATTTAATCTCACAATCATTCAAAAATTTGACTGTGCTGCACTTTTTCAATACATACATAATATATGAAGTTTGGTGTCTCATTGTTCATTTTCTTTCTGTAGTCCATGTGGTGATGGATATGTCACTTTGTTACCTAAAGCAACCCAGGGATTTCTGTTGCATCACTGTGGAGTCCAAAGAGGTAAGTGCTGATTTTCTATAAAGACTTGGGTCCCTTTCATGTGTAGGGACCGAGTGGGTACGCCTGTCTGTTTTTCAGGCAGACCGTCCATTGCTCTCTATGGAGCAGTAGATGTCAATGGATGTGTGTTTGCTGACAACTGCCAACATCAGATCCAATCTTTTCTGCTAAAAACAGCCGGATGGGGATCCCATCTGTCTGGCAGATCGGGTCAGATGGAAACGAATAGGCGGTACGTTTCCACCCAACAGCCCAAAGAGGACAGAGCTGTGCAGAGCGGACACAGACCTGCCATCTGCCTGCTCAGCGGGGATCAGTCAAGAGATCTAAAAGGGGCCTTGGAGGTTTGTTTCAGGTGAAATTAAGCTCTACTACAGTGGGCATCTTGTTTTCATTTTAATAAGTTAACAATTTTGTAGGTTTGGTTGCTATACCATACAAGGCTGCCTTACACAGTTCCTGTAAGCTGTGCTCCAATTGGTTGCACCACTCACAAATATTAAGCTGGGTGGGTAAATGCAGCATCTCTCTGGAGAAAAGACGCTTGTGGGGGGATATGATTTCAATTTACAAAAAACGTACTGGTGACCCCACAATAGGGATAAAACTTTTTCATGGAAGGGAGTTTAATAAGAAACGTGATCTTTCACTAAAATTAGAAGAAAAGGAGGTTTAACCTTAAACTGTGTAGAGGTTCCTTTACTGTAAGTACAGCAAGGATGTGGAATTCCCTTCCACAGGCGGTGGTTTCAGCAGGGGGGGGGCGATTTAAAAAACAAACAAAAAACTATTAGATGAGCACCTGAACAGCCACAACATAAAAGGCTATACAATGTAATACTGACATATAATCACACACATTGGACTTTTTTCAACCTCACATACTACCGGTATGTGACTATGGTATTTGTAACCCAATTTAGGTGAAGTTTGGTACCATTTAGTCTATGGTGAGAGCTTTAAAATGTCACTGATACTACCAGACTAAATAGAATCACATTGCTCGTATCTAAATATTAAACAGATGGTATTAAATTAGCTAATTAAAGCGGAGTTCCGGCCGCAATTTCACTTTTTAAATATAAATACCCCTGTAATACACAAGCTTAATGTATTCTAGTAAAGTTAGTCTGTAAACTAAGGTCCGTTTTGTTAGGTTGTTACAGCATTTAGACACTTTATAAAATAGAAATTGACTGGGGCCATCTTAAGTGTGGGCATCATGAAGCCAGACTGTATGACTTCCTGGATTTCAGCCGTGCAGATCTTGCACATGCTCAGTGCTGCACAAGCAGTGTAATAGGTTTCAGATCAGGTTTCAGCACCTGTACTGTCCAAGTCACATGATTCTTCGAGACTGGGGAGTGCACAGACTCCTGGAAAGTTACACCCACTACATTCCCAGGAGTCTGTGCGGTGTAGGTTAGGAAGCATTAAGCACCTAGGTGCAGGAAGTGGGAAGATTAACTATTCTGCCTAGCAACAACACTTTGAAGGCATCTAAAAAAAAAAAAAAAAATTCTTAAAGGACTAATGACATAATGTAATGTTGTAATTACATTGATGTAATGTTATATTTATGGGTGGAACTCCACTTTAAATTAAGATGGTGCTGACTTTTTTCTACCATCCCTGACCATGCCTGGTGCAGTGCTGGTGGGACATATTTAAATGTATCTGATTAAATGCATGGATAAGAAGGGTTGGGGTTTCTTAATCAGTGCACAAAAGTAGTTATACATTAAAGAACTCTCATTACAATTTTTTTTACATTGTTCTGCCCCCGTGGGACAAAGTATATGTAGTACTTAGTCCCATATAGCTAGGTGCTTCCCAAATCAAGTTCTGAGGTCCAACCTGCTCCCCTCTTCCTGTGGCAGAACAGACGGCTAGGAAAAAGACTCACCGTAACAGCAGCTTGTCTCCGCTCAGAGCACTTTATCCAGATAAGCTGTAAGAAGGGGAATGCAGGGAGATAGGAAGCTAGGCCTTGCCTTTCAGTATTCCTCTTGTCTTGGGAAGGCAATCTGAGCAGAGACAAGTTGCCGTTATGATACATCCATCCTTCCTAGCTGTTGTCGGATTGGCTGCAGGGGAAGGGGAGAAGACAGGTGGGAAATAATAACTAGACTGAGGAAGCACCTAGCTACAGGAGATGAAAGTACGATGGTTCTTTAAGCCAGTCATTTTTCTGGTGCAAGTAAAAAATAAATGCTACACACATTTTACACAATCGTCTGTCCTCTGACAATGTGTTTGTATTACACAGGAGAAATGTTACAGCTTGTGCTTCCAGTCAGTGCATAACGAGTCCATGCCACGTCCTACTAAGGATGTTGTAAGGGGAGAGATCCTACCCAGTGCCTGGATACTGCAGCCTGATATCAGCAATGGAGAAACAGTCACACGTGTCATTTATATGGTCCAGGTAAGAACTACAAGCTGTACAAGTATAACCCCTACGTTTTACAGTTACCAGTTTTACCCCATTATCTGTGGGAGACAAAGAAAAATAACTGCTTTATTGAAGTATCAAATGTACAGTTCCTAACCTAAGTGATTTGCATAATTTGGAAAGTTAAAAGAGGACTTCAACACCCCGTGGTATAGAACTATCAGGTATATGTAAATGTGAAATCTCCACTTGTCCTTTCCAACACAGAATGACATTCATGGACAAGGAGAAAACATCATAGTGCATACTGCTATTTATTTACAAGTAATAAAGTGTTCCACTCTATATGACAAACAAACAATGCATGTTCACAAGCCCCAATCCTGCAGCAGTTATCGGCCAGGAAGATCCTTTAATGACAACATGGGCTGGCCCAGCGTGATGTCAGTAGCCACGCCCAACTGATGCATTGCATCCCTCCAGACTTTATCAAACGTAGATACCTTCTAAATTAAGGACCGGTGGACAGGGCGGGAACATGGCTATCAGCTCAAACCCAACTTAGCGCTTCCTCCTGAGTTTTGCAACTTAGTTGACTTGGTTCCTCACTAGTGACTGATAAATACGCCACCACAGTGGCATTCAGGGCCAGATCTAGCCTGTATGATGTGTGGGTGCAGTAAAAAGAGTCAGAGGGGGATAGGATGGAAAGGTAGTATACAGAAACTAGAATCAGTAGAGCACAGGGTACTGTGGGTTAGCAGGGCAGTGTTAATTTTGTCAGATTTAGTCAACGGCATTTTTACAGTGATGAAAGCTAAATGAAAAGTACAGTACATTTTCACCCTCTGACAAAAATCAAATCAGTTTTCGTTAATGAGATGAAAATGTGAGGCAGAGACGTTTACCCACATGAACGAACTTCCGGTTTTCACGGAGCTCCGCCTGCTTCCGCTTGTCACCGCAAGTAAGCAAGTTCGACTGTGTGTGCACACTGCACCGTGATGACTGCCAGAGACCAGAGGGAGCAGCACTGTGCATTACAGGCCAGCCAGCCCTCCCGAGTTCCAACTCACGAGGCGACTGCCAGTCACCCAGAGCAAAGAGCAGAGCAGACTGCGAGTGTGTACATTACAATTACAGCAGGCCTGATGCCTCACCTTAATCTGTGTCTGCATTATAGCCTCGGTGCCCATTCATTACAATGGGCAGGAGCGCTTGGGGCTTTCACATTCGAGAGACAGCAGCGGCTCTTTCAGGGCGATCTGCAGGCGGTATTTTTTTAGCATTCTAGCGCCTGCAAAGTGCCTCAGTGTGAAAGGGATCTAAAACTAAATCAAAATTTGCAGGCAAAATTAACACTTGTAGTGGGTCATTTGAGAGTGTACAGGAGTCTGAAGGGCAGTGAATAGGAGTCACAAGGACGGGTGACAGGGGGCAAGAATAGTGTACAGGGGGTCAGCAGAGCAAAGAACCGGGATCAGTATGGTAGTGTTTTGGGGTCATGGCAGAAGTTAAAGCCCTGTTGCTTTCTGCGGGCACAACGCCTGCTAAATGTGACCTATTCAAGTCAATGAGGCGGCTCTGCAAGCACCCCACAACTGTATGTAGTGCACTAGTGTGGGGTTCTAGGGGTTAAAGCAGGTGGTGATGAGGTGTTACAACGCCCCTTCTCGGACTGTAAAATGTTGTCTGACAAGTGATCTGAACGCAGATTACTCTTTGGAGACCGAAGCACATGTGAACGAGCCCCTAATAGGATTCTGGAGCTGGGCAGGAAGGGATTAAAACAGAAGCATCACAACCCTGTCAGTAATAACCTCATCAGTTTATCCAACTAGCATGCTGTCAGCCATCCCCCAACAGTAATTCAGTTGTCCCTGACCCCAACTGTTCCCAGTGCGTGTGGGTGCCATTAGGATCCCCATACAATTCTTAAGCAGCATTGCATTTTTTCTCTATGGGTGCAAGAAGACATGGGATTACATGCCTTCCCGCACCTGCATGGCCTAAGTGCTAACTGGACATGAAGCGCCTGGAAGAACAGGGGGTAGGAGATAGAGACAGTTCAGTGAACTGCTCACTTACCCAAGGCTGGTAATTTACATCTCACTCAGGGGCACCAATCATGCAGCCAGATGTGGTTGCTACTGCTGTACTTTAAATCTATCACCCACACATCTCTTTTCTCAGGCACAGCACCTGCTGCATGCTGGGGATTGAAGTATAGGGGGGGCAGACACCGAGAAATAGGGGTGGGAGAAGGCAGAATTGATAGTTTCTGTTCGCTCCTCTCCTTGCACCTTGTCCACAGGGACTGCTGGATCCACAGCCAGCATAGCCCATTTTTTGGTAAACCTGCTTTTATAGGATAGTGTTCAGTAAACTCCCTTCTCAGGGTGAGCTCTAGTCCACATACAAAACATCCTTCAAGTGAGGATGAATGGGGGAACTGAGGTGGATACCAAGACCCCAAACTGGTAATCTTGTGGGGAGGTGGATTTGGTAATGGCAATTTTAATTTAATTCAAACCACTTGAGCCATGAAACCTACAAAACACTGAGTTTGAGACAATCCTGGGCCCTGGGGGTTTCTTTAGACTCCTCATGAGAAGATTAATCAACTTCTTTATCCTCCTGGGACCCCACTTCTTTCAAATATGGATCTTCAATGTGTTCATCCTCCAATAGGGGTGGGAAGGGTGCGCCAGAAGAACATTTTAGTTTACAACATATATGGTCTAAAGGCGGAAGGATACCAGCCAGCTGGTGGTGTGAGCTGCTAACAGCCAATGAAAATTCCTCCTTTTAAAGCAAAAGAACTGCAGGAAAGTGCTTCACATGGGGTGAAAACCCCAGTTAGGTGGAGGGAATCAGAGAAAGCAATGGGAGCTGTGGTTGGGTTCCTCTGTGCCCGATGAGGGAATTTGGGAACCAACCCCACCCCATTTACCTAGCTCTCTGCACTCACTGACATGGCCTGCTGAGATTGCGTGGCCCCTGAGGTATATAATATATGGGCTACAGTCAGCTGAGAGATGCGAGCATAACACCACACTGATATACCACCGCCTCAAAGGCAGAACTGTACCCAGTGATGGAAAAGTTTACTTGCCTTGATCAGTGATCCATCCAGATGGCGTAGCACTGCTGCGTCTTGGAAACTCTGTGTCCAATCTTTGATAAGAAGTGTTGGGTTCTGTTGTGACCATGCCTCATCACAAATCTTTACAATGGGTTATTGCATGTGTGGTGTATTAAAGGATTTTCCTGTAGCCCTTTTTTTTACAGCTTACAAAAACATATACATTTTATTACAATTCGCAGCAGTGCTTCATAATGTGCTGCTGTGCCTAGCTGAATTTTTGTCTTTTTTTTTCCTTATGTCCATGGCAGCATAAGGGGTTAAGAAAAATGTTACATTGATGTATGTGGCCAGCCTTACATTTGTCTTTTTGTTTTTCAGGCTGATTTTGGAGCTCCAGCTATTCCCTCCAGGCTGCTTGGTGTGGTCAGCAAGCGTCAGTCTCTCGTGCTTTCAAGTCTGGCCAATTTCTTCTCTAGGTAACTAAACTTTACAAGCATCAGCACAACGGACTAATAGTTCCAGAACCATTGTCACAGAACTCTGATGGATTCTCGTGACACCAAGTACAGTATGCCTGTAGCACACATTCTTATAGGATTTGGCAGCTATCAAGCTTGTAAGACAATCATTTCTTTAGTTGGTTTTATTTTCTGTGGATGGTTTAAAAAACAGTTTTGGACACAGTATTATGAATGAGGACAGTGGTGTGTTGGCTGCGCAGAAGGACTTTAGTGTAGGGCAGAGACAGTTGGACCCCTTTCATACTGAGGCGCTAAAAATAGCACCTTGAAAGATCTGCAGGCTTTCACACTGGAGCGGTGCGCTAGCAGGACGGTAAAAGTCCTGCTAGCAGCATCTTTGGAGCGGTGCGTGTATACCACTCGTGCCCATTGAAATGAATTGGCACCGTGGCTATACCACCGGTGAAGCGCAGCGGCGATTTGCGGGTGGTTTTATCCATTTTTCGTCCGCTAGCTGGGGTAAAAGTGCCCCGCTAGCGGTGGAATAACCCCGCAAATACGCTTTACCTCTAATGCCCCAGTGTGAAAGGGGCCTTAAAGTAGAACTAAAGGTAAAACGTTTTCTTTAGTTTTGGATGGAGTGGAGAGGGATTAGAATATTTGTCAGTTTTTATTGCTGTTAGGAAGATTCACCCTCTTTTTGTCCTGGTTACTATTATCATTGAAAGTAAAAGAAAATCCCCAATTTTGGGTTGGCCGCAGAAAAGGAAAATCCTCTATTTCAACGAGGACACTAGTCGTGGTGACCTGGCGCGTCCCCAAGGCATTCCCTTAATTTGCAGGGATTTCCTCTCACTTCCTGTTTGGCTATGGGACAGGAAGTGAAGGGAAATCTCTGCAATGAGACACAGATTGGGGGGGGGAATCTGACAGGTATTAACACCCTCCCTTACTCTATACATAATGAAAATAAAAGTTTGCCTACAGTTCTACCATAAGGTTAGGTTACCTAGGAGTTCACAACTAAGTAGGGCCTACTGATGGGGGAGGGTCTCAGGAAGTCTGCATATCACTCCGATTCTTCCCCATTGTTCTGAGAAAACTGATAAACCAACCTGTTATTTATTTATAAGCTGGGTTTAAGAAGTCATCTAATGAAATCCTTTTAGCATGTATATATTTTGTGCAGTGCTTGCAGAATAAAGGCTCCAGTCATTCTGACAATGCTGTATGAAGGCTTCTGCAAATTAAATTATTCTACAGGCAGGAAAAAAAAAACGATTTGTTAAACTGAAAACATTTCAGCCCGTGTTGATGATATAAGCAAACCATTTATATTGCTTTCCACAAAAGCCCAATTGGTTCTCAGAATAGACGGTGGCTGCAACCACTTTTCAGCTGTCAATTTTCCACCAATCTCCTTCAGCTTTTCAATCAAGGGATGTCGGGCAGAAAGCAGCTGACAGGGCCCGTCCAATGAGCAAATGTCAGCCTCTTCTATAGGAACCAGACAAAATACATACAGTGGGGCTTATTTATTACAACTAGAGGGTGCAGCTCTGCACAGAAACCTACCAGCTTCCAGGTTTTATTGCCAAAGCTTAATAATAGCATCCCATGCTCATCTCCAAAGCCTCTTCCATCCTCTGAAACTCCCTACCCCAATCTGTCCGGTTATCGCCTATAGACAATCCCTGAAAACGCATCTCTTCAGGGAAGCCTATTTTGGCTTCACCTAATAACTGTGAGGGATGAACTGATGGTAGAAATAGAAGATTCAGTTGTTACCTTTTGTTCCACCAGCCCCTCTTAATTAGATTGTAAGCTCCCAGAAGCAGGGCTCTCCTAACCCTATTGTATCCCTTTATATTATAAAGCACAGCGTAAACGGTTGGCACTATATAAATCCTGTATAATAATTGAACAAGCCGTAAGCAGATTAGCTACCATTAACAGCTGCACCAGATTCTGAGTGCTGCAGTTTTAGTAAATCTGCCCCAGTGTATGGCCAGCTTTAATATACCCCCCCAGCCTATGACCGGTCAATAACTAGATAAAACAACACGAATGCACAATAATAATGTGCAACGTAGAGTAACCCATAGCAACCAGAACTCAACTCATAACTGACTGCAATATTCGAGAATCGGATCTGGATCTGTAACTGCAAGTTATCATCACCCTTCTCAATGCCTCTTATATTGTACATCTGAAAGGGTAAAAAAGAACTAGCAGACTTTAACCTTTTTATGCCAAGCCCTGACATCCCTTGAACAAGGGCCTTTAGACCTGGGGAGTGGGAAGGACTACCTGATCATGTGACCAACTGTCACATGATCGGGGAGTGGGAAGGACTACCTGATCATGTGACCAACTGTCACATGATCGGGGAGCGGGAAGGACTACCTGATCATGTGACCAACTGTCACATGATCAGGCGCTGGTGCCACCAGCTTCCGATCTTTACTAAAGACTGCAGGCGTCTGACAGCCCAGTGACTCCGCAGAAAAACCTTGGCAACACATGGAAGTGAATGTTGGAGGTGAATTCCACCTTCTTTGTTGCCACACCACACACCAAAATCTTTATTTTTGGTGAGATTCTCCCAATAGGAAATCATATCTAAAGGGATGCAGGCCCAACAGCTTTCCTCATTTATGCCCAGCAGCCGATTGATAATTATGAACCCACTTAGTAAAAAGGAACAAACAAGAATTTCTTCAGAACAACAAAAGGTAGGAATCTGCAACAAAGTTTGTTAAAATCCTTGTAATGTACACACATCACCCAGAAGGACTGAAATATTTGCTTAACAATCATTGATCGGACTTCTGAAAAGTGCCACCCCGCTTGCAGATTGATAGAAAATTAATATGGTGCATTATTGTTGCCATTCTGGTTTTCAATTTCAAGTACACTTGTGTACGTTTTATTCTGGGCTTGTAAGCAGAAATTTGAATATCACAATCAGTAGGTCTTTGCTAATCATCTAGAAAGCTTAACCCAGCAATCTCCCAGGACTTCAAAGACATCCATTGAAGGGTGCAAAATGTTTGTTAAAGGAGTGCCGCTGTCCCTTTAATTTTTTTTCTCCCACCATCAGAGTGGTAGTCACTTAAAATATTCACTTCCAGCCCTGCTACCAAGTGCTTCATTGTACAGTCCTACACACCACTGTTCTTTGCTCCACCTCCTTACTGGCCTATAATTGTGATGGGCAGACTCACCAACCAATCAGGAGGTACCATGTGTTTCAACTTCCCAGTATCTGGAATCCCATGGACTTATGAGGCTCATTGGGTGATCTGTCTGCATGTTTTAGGGACGATGGCCACACAAAATGGATTTATCACTTGAAAACATTGACAATGAGATTTGGAAAACCAGCAAATTATTTTAAACCTGGTCGTGTCCACAACTATTTTTTAGCCAAGAATATTGCTTAATGTGAACTTTGCTCTCTTAGCACTGTACAACACAATTTTGTTATTAAAAAGGACAAACTTCACCATGTAGAAAGAATTCTGAAGGATACAGTTTTCTGTACAGCGAAAAGTTTATTTTTATATAAATGTACACAGTTTTTTTATGTTTACAATATAATTTATTTATATATGTATATGCTTGCTTTGGATTTAAGTTTGTAATCTATCCCTGTATTAAAAACATGAATGCGAAGATTTGTGTGTGTATTTTGCTACAGCAGTACAGTTCTTGTAAACATATGAAAATATTAATCACTTACATATATACATGTGTACAAAAATATACATCATTTTGGGTTCTGAAGTGTTAAAAAATGCATTTGGTTTTCTCCTTTGGACATGTAATGTGAACATTGAAAACACTTTGATTCATGACACAACCTGAGACTGCAAGAAAGGAAGGACCTAAAATGTTACTAAAATTACTCTTTGACCTGCTTCACACTGGTGTGAATATGAAATTGTGCAACTTCAGCATGATTGCAAAGCCTCAAATCAGTGCGATTTACCATGACGATTTAATTGCAGCTTGCAACTTCATTTAACAAGAGTTTATGCAAGTCGCAATTAAATTGGTAAAAAGTAGTGCAGGAACCTTTTTTCATAATTGCTGCAACATGAATCATGGCAATATGAACGGTTCCAATGGCGTGTGACTTGGGACTATTAAATCGCATGACAAGGTCGTAAGAATGGGGGCTTAAAGTGGTTTTAAAGGTATGAATGAGGGGTTAAAAAAAACAGAACCAGCACAAAGTGGAGAGATAATGAGTAACCACAACTAAAGTAATTAAAAATAAATGAATAGAAATCAATACTAAATTGATTAAACCGCGCTACTTTTTTCCAAATTTCAGTGAAATATACCTACTGTCCAGCAGAGATTTGAACATTGTGTACGCGAGAGCCCGGAGAAACACCGGATGGCGGCTGGAGGGACAAAGTCCCCTCCCGTCATCTATAAGAATGATCAAGTGGCGGAACTGCCGCCATGATTATTCTTATGGTGCACAGAATCGCTAGCTGAAAATAGTGATATCTGAACGATGCCTGTAGCTGCACCCATCATTCAGATATCCCCACTGAAAGACCAGGACCCCATATGACGTCCTTGGGCGGGAAGTGGTTAAATACTTACCTAAGCTTGATCTTAATCCAGCGATATGCACAAGAGCATCGTTTCTCTTTCTCCCCTTGTTTAACAGAGGCAGCGGGAACCAATGGCTCCCGCTGCTGTCAATTACAGCCAGTGAGGAGAGTGGGCCAAGCCATGCTGTGTGACAATGGACACACAGAGCTGGCTTGGGAATGAGTGCATGGATCCCAGAATACCGACGGGGGACCTCAGAATAGGAGAATCGAGGCTGCTCTGTAAAAAAAACATTGCACTGAGCAGGTAAGTGTAACAGGTTTGTTATTTAAAAAAAAAAAAAATTGCATTTAGAATCACTTTAATTTATGGATGTATAAGGCCTCCTTTACACAGACGTTTAGCCACATACAGCAGATTCATTCAGCTGAAATGACAGGTGCATGCAAAGAGGGACAGCTGCTCAGCCTGTACAAAATGACAGCAGCCATCGCTGTTCGAATATAGCGGCACAGCCAGCTTAAACACGTCCCTTACCTCAGAGGTGCTGCTACAGTGAGGGAAAAAAGTATTTGATCCCCTGCTGATTTTGTACATTTGCATCACTGACAAAGATATTCTCTTACTGTTAAAATAAACCTACCATTAAAATTATAGAATAATCATAACAAAAATGCATTTCAGAAAAGTTATAAATTGATTTGCATTTTATTCAGTGAAATAAATATTTGATCCCCTAGCAATCAAAAATATTTCTGGCTCCCAGGTATCTTCTATACAGGTAATGAGCTCAGATTAGGAGCACTCTCAAAGAGAGTGCTCCTAATCTGAGATTGTTACCTGTATAAAAGACACCCGTCCACAGAAGCAATCAATCAGAATCCATCTGTCCATGATGGCCAAAACCAAAGAGCTGTCCAAGGATGTCAGGGACAAGATTGTAGACCTACACAAGGCTGACAACAGTTGGTGTGATTGTTCACAAATGGAAGAAACACAAAATGACTCTCAATCTCCCTCAGACTGGTGCCCCATGCAAGATCTCACCTTGTGGCATTTTAATGATCATGAGAACGCCAAGGAATCTGCCCAGAACTACACAGGAGAATCTTATCAATGATCTCAAGGCGGCTGGGACCATAGTCACCAAGAAAACAATTGGTAACACTACGCTGTGAAGGACTGAAATCCTGCAGCGCCCGCAAGGTCCTCCTGCTTAAGAAAACACATGTACAGGCCAGTCTGAAGTCTGCTAATGGACATCTGAATGATTCCGAGGAGAACTTGGTGAAAGTGTTTTGGTCAGATGAGACCAAAATCAAGCTCTTTGGCATCAACTCAACGTGTTTGGACGAGGAGGAATGCTGCCTATGACCCCAAGAACACCATCCCCTCTGTCAAACATGGAGGTGAAAAACATATTCTTTGGAGGTGTATAGGGACGATGGACAGGGCCATGTACTGTCAAATCTTGGGTGAGAACTTCATTCCCTCAGCCAGGTCATGGATGGGTACTCCAGCATGACAATGACCCAAGGCAACAAAGAAGTGGCTCAAGAAGAAGCATATTTAGGTCCTGGAGTGGCCTAGCCAGTCTCCAGACCTTAATCCCATAGAAAATGCATGGAGGTTCAAGTTACCAAATGTCGGCCTCAAAACAATGACTTGGAGAGGGGATCTGCAAAGAGGAGTGGGACAAAATCCCTTCTGAGATGTGTTTAAACCTGGTGGCCAACTACAAGAAAGGTCTGACCTCCGATTGCCAACAAGGGTTTTGCAACCAAGTACTAAGTCATGTTTTGCGAAGGGGTCAAATACTCATTTCACTAATTTGAAATGCAAATCAATTTATAACTCACTATTAAACTAAACCTACCATTAAAATTATAGACTGATCATTTCTTTATCAGTGGGCAAACGTACAAAATCAGCATGGGATTTAATACTTTTTCCCTCACTGTACATGTGACAGCTGCTGCCAGCCTTTCGTTACTTTGTACAGTCTGAGTGGCCATTGATATTTATATGCACCTGTCATTCCAGCTGCAAAAAATGTACTGATTCTTGCCACTGGAATCCAGTGTATGCGGCTAAATTACTGTGAAGGATGCCCAACACAGTTCTTCCCACTAGAAAAGCTAATCTAATCCTACATTTTTAAGTCTTAAAGGAGATTAATAAAATATTCTGAATCTGAACAGAAAACCTTTCAATGAGGACACTTGTTTAGAGAAGTGAAATCATTTTTCTCATTTGCTGTTGTGTTCTCGGGCAGATTTTCTTACACTTCTCTCCTAACAGGATATAGGAGGGCAAAAAATAGACAGAGGTTCAAACCCTTCCCATTCAGAATTAAAAGTAAAGGGTTTGGCTATACAAACACCTTTTAAATAATAGGTGGTGGTGCCACGCAGGGAACAGTGTTAAAGCGTTTGCTATGGGGTGACAATTATCTCCCAAAAAATCCTGTGGTGTACGATAAAGAAAACAGGATTTTTAAAACGGCTTACCTGTAAAATCCTTTTCTTGGAGTGGACCACGAAACACAGAGCATTTATCTTTACATAATGGGTTAAGGGTCACCAGCAGTGATTGGACACTGGTACAACCAATTGAAGACAGTTCCCCCTCCATATAACCCCTCCCATCAGGGAAGCGCCTCAGTTTTGTAGCAAGCAATAAGGGTTCCCATAAGAAGGGGGGGGGGCCTCTGTGTCCCGTGGTGTACTCCAAGAAAAGGATTTTACAGGTAAGCGGTTTTAAAAATCCTGTTTTCTTTATTGTACACCACGGGACACAGAGCCTTAAATCATTACATAATGGGACGTCCCAGAGCAATGATCCATATGAAGGGGGGGGGGGGGGGAAACACAGATCAAGCAGGCTGCCATGGTCCAGAAGCTTTATACCGCTGCCTGCAGCACACTTTGCCCAAAGGCAGCATCCTCCTGTCCTTTCACGTCCACCTGATAAAATTTGGAAAATGTGTGGACTGAGGACCAAGTTGCAGCTTTACAGATCTAAATCACCGAAGCCTGGTGGTGCACTGCCCATAAAGCGCTTATCGCCCTGGTAGAGTGCTCCCTAACAGAAAAAGGTGGAGTCCTCTTCTTTAAACCACAGGCTTGAATAATTGCCTGTTGAATCCACCTGGAGATAGTGGATCTTGATGCCGCTTGTCCCTTCCTGGGACCATCCGGTGCACATCTGAGCGGTTGCCTGCAGATACACCTTTACTGCTCTCACGAGACCCAGAGAGTGTAATAATTTTTCCTCCGCTGTCTGCGGATCCAGAAAAAAGGAAGGCAGGACAACACCACCACGCCAACACCACCTTAGGTAAAAAGGCAGGATGGGGTCGTAATACAATTTTGTCTTTATGACAAACTAAGGCTCTTTACAGGAAAGAGCTGCTAATTCAGATACCCTTCTAGCTGAAGAGATGGCGATCAAAAAGGCCAACTTCCTGCGGCATATGGCTAATAGGTTCAAAGGGTTGCTTCTGCAACACTGATAATACTAGATTCAGATCCCATGGGCACAAGGGAGACTTGACTGGCGGATTGATCCGCAGTATCCCCGGAATGAAGGCCCGCACCAGGGAATGAGATGCCAGTGGTCTTTGAAAGAAGACTGATAGTACCATTAGGGGTCAAATATCAGCTCGAAGGGCGAATTTCATATCCACTCCTAGCTGGCAAGAATCCTATTTATGTCATATCCTTGAGGATTCCACACCATGAAACATATGCTTTCCAGACTCTAGTAAATAAGCCTGGAAACTGGCTTTCTGGTATTAATAATTGTAGAAAGTACCCTCTCTTCCACAGAATGCGAGTCTCAGCAGCCAAACTGTAAAACTTAGAGTTTGTAAGGAAGGATGGAACACTGGACCTTGCGACAGCAGGGCGTGACGAACCTGAAGCTTCCAAGGTGTTCCTACCGCCATCTTTATGATCTCAGTGTACCAAGGTCTTCTGGGCCAAATCGGGGGCCACTAAGATTCGAGCGATCGGAGGAAATGCATAGATCAGTGAGAAGAGATTCCACTGGACCACCAGAGCATCCGACCTGTAGGCCAGAGGATCTCTTGTCCTGGACACAAAGTTGTCCAACTTCCTGTTGAATCTGGAAGCCAACAGGTCTATATCCGGGGTCCCTCATCTCTGGCATATGGCCTGAAAGATCTCGGGGTGGAGAGACCACTCTCCTGGTGACAGCTGCTGGCGACTCAGATAGTCCACTTGCCAGTTCTCTACCCCTGGGATGAGAATTGCAGAGAGACAAGGAATATTATGTTCTGCCCATGTCAAAATCCGATTCACCTCCCTCTGAGTGCCTTGACTGCGGGTGCCTCCTTGGTGATTGATGTAAGCTACTGCAGTAGCAATGTCGGATTGAATCCAAACTGGGTGGCCCTGTAACCTGCTTGTCCAGGTTTTGAGGGCTAAGTATACTGCCCGAATTTCCAGTATGTTGATGGGCAGGCTCCTTTCGGTCTTGGCCCAGGTTCCCTGGGCTGAGGCTTCTTCCAATACTGCTCCTAGGCTGGCATCCGTAGACACCACCTTCCAGGTGACTGGGGAAAAGGATCTTCCTTTCTGCAAGTTTTTGGTCTTTAACCAACTGAAGCTTTGGTGCACCCGTGGAGACAGGCGCATGGGTAAATCCAGAGCTTGGATCTTCTTGTTCCAGGCGGTTAGAATACTGCCCTGAAGTAGTCTCGAGTCAAACTGGGCATAAGGGACGGCCTCGAAGGAGGCTACAATCTACCCCAATAGCCCCATGCAAAGGCAAATAGATGGAATACCCGGCTTTGGGTTGTGTCTATGATCATGCCCAAGTATTCTACCCTTCTTTGGGCTTGTAGAGAGTATTTTTGTAAGTTTACAATCCATCCTAAATGCTCCAGGTATCTTATAGTGGTGAGCACAGCCTGATCTAATTTTGCCACTGACTGATCTATAAAAAGTAGATCGTCTAGATAGGCTGTTATCACTATGCCTTGTGCTCTGAGGTTTGCCAACAGAGGGGCTAGGGGCGGTAGCCACACCAAAGGGCAGAGCCACAAACTAAAAGTGGCGATGTTCTACCGCAAACCTTAAAAATCTTTGGTGAGCGGGATGAATAGGCTTTGAGGTCTATTAACGCCATGAATTCTCCGCCTTGTAGGGTGGCGACCACCGATCTAATAGTTTCCATTCGGAAATGGCAAATGTTCCGAAACGGATTTAGAAATCTTAGTTCCAGAATGGGTTTGACGTCTCTGTTTGGCTTTGGGATTACAAAGAGGTTTGAATAAAACCCTGCTCCTTTAAGGGTACTTCTGTGATCACCCCTTGTGACAGCAAGTGATCCAATCCTTTGAAGGACGCTCTTTTTAAAGGATCCCTGGAAAGCCTTGAGCTTCGGAACTGAGAAGATGGGATCTCTCAAAATTCCAGCTTGTACCCTAGGGATACTGTGGATACTACCCATCTGTCCTGAATTTCTGTCTGCCATGCCGCTGAAAACTGACAAAGCCGCCCCCCCCTCCCACTTGGCCCGAGCGGGGGGTGCCTCTTCATGCAGAGGCTTTGCTTGTTAGCCCTTGAACCCCACTGCTTCTTGTTCTTCTGGGCCTTGCCTTCTTTAGCCTTTGTGGCTGGCTGAAAATGCAGTCGCCACTGGCTGGAGGTAGATTTACCAGGAGCCGGGGAGAGAGAACGTTTAAAACGAGGTCTCTTCTTCTCTGGTAATAGAGTGGTCTTCCCACTCTATATCTTTTGGATATATTTCTCCAAATCTTCCCCAAAGAGGCGTTCGCCATGGAAGGGGAAACTAGCCAAAAGCTTTTTGCATGGTGCCTCTGCAGACCAATGCTTATTTAGCCAAAGAATTCTGTGCATATGCACCAGCTGGAGCGTGAGACGCGATGCTTTCAGAAGCAAATCTCTCATAGTGTCAATTGTAAAACATAAGGCAGCTCCTTCAGGCCTGGTTTTACCTGGCACATGCCTACTGCTGCTACAGCTGGTTGGGCGACTGACCCAGCCAGAAGAAAGGAAGATTTCAGGAAAGATTCCAGTTTCTTTTCCGAAGGGTCTTTGAACACCTGTACATTATCCACTGGACAAGTCAGGTTCTTATTTACCCAAGAAATGGCTGCATCTACTGCAGGCAGGCGCCACTTCTTGGAAAATTCTTCCTCCATAGGATAAAAAATATCAAACTTCTTTGGAGGTGAGAAACGCTTATCTGGATGTAACCAGTCTGCGTAGATTAGTATTTTTAATAAAGGATGAACCCGGAAAAGAACATGCACCCTGCAGGGATTTTAATGAGCCCAGGGAGGAGACAGGTGATTCAGTAAACTCCGAAGAGGGCAAGCTGAATGCAGTACGCACTGTTTCAACATAACATTTGACCTGTGATCTTAGCAACTGGGAAGCAGAAAAGGGTTCCTCTGAAAACCCTGGTCCGTCCGACTCCTCATCCCTGTCCTCTGTCGGTGTTACCTCATCCTTCTCTTCAGACCCTTCTGAAAGAGGAACAAAAACCGCCGAAGGAGATCCACTTCTTGTCCTTTTGTGAGGACTTTGCGATTAGCGTAGCGATTTTCCCTTCTAATTTTTCCATGGCTACAATAAGTGTCCTCAGTGACATATGCAGGCCCAGGTGCCACTGGAGAAATAGTTACTCCTGATAGTGGCAATGGCTCCTCCTGTATTGGTATATCAAGATTTACAGGGGAGGAAGGTACAGAGCAGGTACGGTTAGAGCCTCCCATCTCAGGCGGCGTTGCTTTCTTGTCTTTAGTCCCTGAATTTTCTCTAAGGGAAGACATATTAACAAGCAACAAGCCGAGGTACCAAAAGGCATATACTACTGTGCTCAGTTTAGCAATCTACATAAAGTATGCAACTTAAAACAGTTTCATGCCATAGAGTGGGTGTCTCTCTTGGTAGTGCCCTACCAACCACATAGAGCTTACGTGCCCCTGCTGAGTCCCCAAGGGAAGAGCTGCTGGCCTCCACGATCCTTTAATGGCTCCTGTCTGAGCACCATATTTTGAATCCACGTGCCAGGCAGCTGTGAGGGATCAAGGAGAGCCTCCCTGCTTATACCATGCTGTCTCTAACGGCTCTTACCTTTCTGCGTTAGGAGGAGAGCAGCTGTGGCCTTGTTTATGTAGAGCTCTGCAGCAGAAGGAATGTGCCTGTCCTACGGATCTGACATTCTTACAGAGTGAGGTGAGTGAAACTCAGCTCTTTATTCCCTCTAGTGGCCAAGAGAGAGAAAACACCCTACTCATAGTTTGAAAAAGATCCTTAAGCTTGTTCTTAGGATTCCTTTTCTCTTACCTTTATCCCCGCCACAGGTTTTTTCTGCTGAAAAAATTCAGACAACACCAATCTTCACCCATCTCAGCTGGTTTTGTGTGCCAACCTTCAGGGATATGGGTTCCTATTTAAAGGATACCTCTCCCCTGGGACTTGTAAAAGACTCTAACCAGGACTTTTAGCTGCTGTAGCGAAAATGCTGGACCCTAGAGCCCAGTCCTCTGAAGAGAGACATTACAGGCGACGCCTCTTGCATGAGGCCCAAATCCCATCCAGTTTCAGCGTAACTATTGGCGTCTTGGATACCTTTAGACGCTGGCGAAAAAACTGAGGTGCTTCCCTGATGGGAGGGGTTATATGGAGGGGAACTGTCTTCAATTGGTTGTGCCAGTGGCCAATCACCGCTGGTGACCCTTAACCCATTATGTAAAGATAAAGGCTCTGTGTCTCATGGTGTACTATAAAGAAATCTCACTTGTCACCCCGTCTCATTCTCCCATCCCTATAGCAGACTAAGTGACCATGCCACACATATAAGTATGATTCCTGCTGTCACTGAGTAGGTAGGTACAAAATAATGATATGCAATAGAGGCTGGAGCGAATACATGTAGGCAGGAAGTGGCAGAAGCGTCCACAAAATGATTTTATTATTTGTATTTCTTAACTTTCATATATGAATTAGTTATTTACAAACATTTACCTGTCAGTGATAAAGGAGCAATTCATTAACACTGTAAAAGGCTCAAGTATTTAAAATAATTAAAAACATTTAATGAAAAATGACTGAACTGTCACGTTTGAAAATACTATTTTCACGAGTGTTGTGAGGATTTCAAGGTTTCAATATTTTTTTAATTACTGAAAAAAACAAATATGCAGACCAGACATTCTGACTTCTCCAGCTGCATTGTATTCTTCTGAATCATATTGGGGTAAGAGAATGACAATTTACATTTTTAGGCAGTCTCTGTATTTTCTCTATATAGGTTTGCTGTAGGCTGCAGACATGGATGGCTACCTGGGATCCTGCGATATTTCAACTTAATGTTTACCGGGACTGGCAATATTTCCCACACTATATATTTAGATATGACACTTTCTTGAGCAATGAGCTCTGAAATGACTTCCAATGCCATATTCTAAGCAACCAGCTTAAAAAAACAAAACATATTGCAAGAAAAAATATACTTGAACCCAGATTTCATTTCTGTACCAACATGCCATGATTGTGTGCCTTTCATAAGCAAGTAGTTCAGTTCTTTAATATATAAATGATCATTATCTGTCGTAAAACTTATGACAGCTGCAAATGAGCGTCACATAATTGGACGTAATAATAGATATGGCAAAAAACGTGTATTCATGTATTGTGAACTGAGCCGAATGTCTTTCCTCTCTAACTAGCCTACAGTTAGGCCTTGTGCACATTGGGCTTCATCTTGTGGAACAAGCAGTGTATACAGCAGGCTTTTGTAAAACTTTCCATCAGCTTTGTTGAAGCTTTTAAAACAAATGGTTTCAGCCTGGGAAAATAAAGATACGTCTAAACAAAGAAAGGAGTCTGGGTGGGGATGTTTTAGGCATTTCACATATTCATAAATAAAACCGTTATAAAACATACTTTATTCAAAACATATCTTAAAAAAAATAAAAACCCATCTATTCAGCTGCATAGACATTCTATAATTAAGATTTTTTGGGTACAGTTCTCTTTAATCCCTGGGAATTCCAGGCATTAAAGAGCTTTACCCAATATATTTTAACCACAGAATGCAATAAGTTTTTGACTAAAACATGTTTTATGATGGATTTATTTGTGAATATGTGAAACGCATCAAGTTTCTTTGAATAGACTTATTTAGGGATGTCACATGACAGGTGCAAGCACTAAGGATTTATGTTGTAGATAAAAATATGTCTTAATGGGAGTGCCACCACTTGAAAAAAAGCCGCTATCAGGTTCAGCTTCAGCTCTACTGGCAGCCTGTTGAAGCCTGCTAGCTGCTTGTTTAACACGTCAGCCAGCATTCCCATTAGGATCTGTTTATCACCATTAAACTGCAGCTGAACTTTGTGGAAAATGTTTGAACAAAGTTGCTAGAAACTTACTGATCGCTTTATAAGTACCTTGTAAATGCTTCCTGTGCACCCTTGAATTTCACATACTGAAGTTCATATGTACAGGGTCTAAATGTACCATTACACAAAAGGCACCTACCTCCAGGAAGACAACCTCAAGTGATTACTTTTTAAGCTCTGGTTTCATATAAAACATTTAAAATGCAAGTGCTCTTTTCTGTGATCGTCTTAAACGGTTAGTAAAACCTAAAACTGCCATTTCATTAAGTGATTCAAATTTCCAGCACCCATTTAACACTTTGTTGAATCTCTTCAGTGGCCAACTCTCTGTGCTTGAGTCTGAATACCTGCTGCAACCATCACAAGGGGTCCCCACTGGCAATCTTTTTTATTGGGTATTATAGGCAGCGGAGGTGTAACAATATCCAAAATTGGATGAGAACAGAGCTGTAGCGGTGATTTCTCACTGCTGGAGTCCCCAGGAGACATGAGATACCAGCAGAACAATCTGCCCACCAGATTATTTACTTTTTTTTTTATAGAAATATGCTTGGGTGGACTGCGCCTTAATAAACCCAAATATTTTACAAGGTTTCTTAGCAGGCTGTAAAAATAGCAATATAAAAACACCCATAGGGTTCCAAAATACCAGTTGAAATAAAAAAATATTACAAACCGGACAAATATAAAGTTCTGTAAAAAAAAAAGTGTTGTGCTCTTGGCTCCGGCTGCCCAGTGAACCAGCTGTGTGCAGTATAAGTTCATAGAGATGTACCTTCTATTGGGGCAGCAGCTGTTGGCAGACAAGTGGAACATATGGCACAGTTAGCAGCATCAGTCGTAGGAAGACACAAATGATGTCCCAGGCACTAACTAGGAGCAATTATTTCAGCCCCCGTCTGTGGCACAAGTATACCTGTTGGGTCTTTTGGCTCTTTGTGGTTTTCTGAGCCAAGTGCCAACTGGTCCAGATCAGACAACAGGTCCTGGTGTGAAAGAAATGCAGTTTTATTACAAACATATTTTTACACCCCTCAATTATAAGATCTTTGGAGGCCAGAAACATTGTTGAGCATTAACCCCCAATAATAAGGAAAGCTTACCAATGGCCACTTGTACTTTTGGAGCCTGCAGATGTGTTTTTCGAGTTCATCGTGCTGTAGAAGGCCTAACTCAAGCAGTTGTTGCACTAAGGCGGCAAACAATCCCCACTGCTGTACATAAGAGAATTAATGACAACAAACTGTACCACCAGACTGAAACAGCTCAATCAGCTAAATAAGCACATATTTACATATACCCATATTGATTAAGGAGAGTACTACAGCACATGCTGCATTTCTAACCACCCCCCCCAAACAAGCTGCTGTGTGTCCATTCAGCCACGGCTCAACCCCACCACCCCTCTCTTCATTGGCTCACTGACTGCATAAATATTAATAAAAAAAAACACTTCTGCCTTTAGAACCACTTTATTGAAAGAAAAGGGAAAACATTAAAAAAACTGTAGCCCTCAAAACATGAGGCAAGTGGTTGATTTAAGCCAGGCCAGCCATCTATCCAACATACGTCACCCAAATGTAATATGTCCAGTATTGGGCACTAGATACTTGCTGGATATACAGTATAATGTAACAATAATTATAAATTAGAGCTTGTATAATCATGCTTACTTCAAAAGGCAAAAGGTGTGTTTTTTCATGTGCTGAAATAGAATGACAATACAACTGTCTTTCTAGGCTTTTTGAACTATTATAAGCAATCCTCAATTCTATCAGCAAATAAGGGTAATATTCCATAAGTAGAAGACATTGGCTGATCTTACCTCCCGTGTATGGACTTCCATAAAATACTTCATATTTTTGTCACTAAATATTAACTGTATGGGTATAGGGACCACAAAATCCTTCTTCCAGATTGTGAGTACTGACAGTAGAAGCTGACCGACCATCTCCCTCTTACGCTGATTTTCATGAAAGTTACATGGCTCAGTGGAAGCGAAATCTACCAATGGAACTTGATCAGACACTGCAAGATTGGGACAAAAAAAATTAAATGATTGCCAAACAAAAATAAAAAGTGTACAAAATATGTAGCTGGAAAAGCCATGTGAAGATTCAGCCTTACCTAGAAGGGAAACCAGCTCCACAGTACACCTTGCAATGTGATGTTCTGCTGAAAGGGTTATATACTATCAAAGAGAACACAAATAGATTGTAAATTGTTGTACCGTATTGACCTTAATGTAAACAAGAGTCTCACAATTCAGTGATTACCTTCCTGCAATTCAGAGTCTGAGAGAGACGCTCAAAAAAACTCTTCAGCTTTGCCAATTCCAAACCTTCACCACCATCACGTGGCCCAACTGCAACACAGAGAAACTCCTAGCAAGGAATAATAAACAACGTTGTGTAAAGATTCTACAGAGCAACAGAGGTAAGAGAATACTGGTGACACTGCACACATCACTAGAATACCTTGATTTCACCAACGATCCTGGAGGGGAGAGTGACGTTGTGCTCACAACCGCCACAACATTCCTTCTTTACATCCGCACTATCCACAAGGGATGATGTTATATTATGTGACTTCACCATACGATTAAAAGTGCTCTTCACCTCTCTTTTGATAAGTGCTGTAAGGGATCCAAGTAAATAATACATTAAATTATAGCTAATAAAATGTTAAGACTTAGCAATGTCCCCAGACTCCACCATCCCCCATGACTGTTCAAAACATTAGTCTGAGGCCTTTGCCAAGCAGCTTTGTCTCAATGTCAAACTGGCCGCCGTCACCCATTCCACAAGCACAAACAATAAGTAACCTGCGACTAGTACTGCCGCCCCCCCCCCCCACAATGTGATTTATAAGACCAACACAGCAGGTATAGTTTAGAGAATAAGTGAAACATGTACAGGTGGAGTGAATGAAATAAAAAACTTGGAAATGCACAATTACAACTTGTAATCAGTGCAGACAGATGAACCTGAGCGTACAATATATTTATGGATTTATCAACCTACCTGAAATGTTGGTGCTTAACCAAGTGCAAGCCTTTTCTATTGCCAGGGATACTGCAATGTCCTCTGCACTCCTCAGGACCTGAGAAGATGAAATCATTTAAATTTCCTCAATACTCATTTGCTGTGGTAAAGGCAATCAAACACATGACAAGAAACTGCCTATGCAGAAAAATAAAAGCACACTGTGCAGCTTAGACGTAAGTTTGATACAAGCGTTTACACATCTCCCAAAGCTTGACCATAAAAACCCAGAGATGGCAACGTCCTGTTAGGGATTGCTGCTAGGATGTCGCTAAAACATTTTCAGCAGTTAATGTTCAGCCCCATCACAGGAGCAAGGCTCTCAAACCCCTGAACATGGGAGGTCAACTCTCTCCAGCATTAGTGAGCTCAGAACTACAGTGACAGGGGAGAGAGTGCATACAAGCGGGAATGATCTCGCTGTGAGCATCTTAGCAATGTCCTAGTTTAAGTGCACACTAGCGATCAAAGGTAGTCAAGACCAGGACTTGTGGGCTTTACACAAGGACAGAACCACCACTATACTGCATTAGAATCTTCAAGTCACGCTGTGATGCATGGAACTGGCTCCCTCTCATTAATGTATTTCAGGAAGAGAGGAGTATAGCCGAAGCCCAAAGAGCACACACAGCACTATGGACACTTGCGAGGCCTCGCTGTATTGTGGTTGCAGGCGGGTCCCGAAGCGGAGTTTTGAGATACAGCTGAGGACTGACAACAGTAGCCTAGCAGCCAAGGAGAGATGCGTCTCGGCCCTATGGACCTTCTCTCGTGTAGAGGCCTCCGTCACCCGATGGCTGCTTGCTATAAATCCATCAATTTTTTTGTATTATCGGCTGTTCTTTGGCCTGACGAAGACCACTGCCATAACCCTGTTTGACACAGAGAACAAGGAGGTATAATGCAAAAAGTTTCTTCACTTGACTTCCAAATTACTTATTTCAGCGGAACTCCGCTGCTTTCACACTGGACTGTCATTCTAGTGGCACCATTTGGCTGCTAGCGGGGCGCTTATATCCCAGCTAGCGGCCGATGAAGGAATTAAATGATCTCGTGTAGCGCCACTGCAGAAGCGCTTTGCAGGCTCTTCGGGAGCGGTGTCATTCATTTTGATGGGAAGAAGTGGTGGAGGAGCGGTATACACCGCTCCAAAGATGCTGCTTGCAGGACTTTTTTTTAACATCCTGCCAGCGCACCGCCTCAGTGTGAAAGCACTCGGGCTTTCACACAGACTGCAGAGGAGCCGTTTTTGCAGGCCCTTTACAGGCGCTATTTTTAGCCCAAAAGCACCTGAAAAACGCCCCAGTGTGAAAGGGGTCTAACTGTTAGATTTTATGAGATGAGGGGGGGGGGCATGGGGGGGGGGGAGGAATTAAAAATCGGCCTAACATATCGGCCCGAAAAAAGAAAAGAAAAAATCGGCATCATAGATCAGCCATCGGCCGCCGCGATTTCTAAATATCGTCATCGGCCAGAGAAAAACCCATATCAGTCGACCTCTACACAGCAGTGGTCATGTGACTGCTCTGTGCTCTATACAGTAAGGCCCCATGCACACGAGATGCTGCTAAACTCGAGTTCAGAGGCATTTGGGCATTTTTTTCAACTGCCCCTGAACACATTTAATGTTATCCTATGTGTCCATGCACACAATCACGTTTTTTGGCGTTTTAAAGCAGTTGGGTTTATGTCCGTTTTTTCAGACGCAAAATTTTGGGTTCAGAAGCGTTTTATTTTTGCGTTTTAGACTTTGGGAGGGTCTACAATCTCTTTGAGATAAGGGCTGACAGCCGCAATCGCGGTAAAACGCCGCTAATCGTGGCAAAACGCTGCGCAATTAGCGGCAAAAACGGGCGTTTTAAACGCCGGTTTTTGCCTTTGAAAACATGAGTTTAGAGGTGTTTGTAATTGCTTCTTGTGTGCATGGGGCCTAACACCCTGTTCCAAAGGGGAAAGGGAGACCCCTAGTGACCAACAGAAAACTGCATCTCACCCACAGTAATAGGGAGAAATAGTAGATGGAAACCCCTTTTGCCTACCCGACACCTCCTTACACTAAGGCAGGGTGGGAGGATGCCATCTCTGGGAGTAAAAACTGTACAGTCTGTTTTAGCTGCAGGTACCCTTTACTTGCATAGGCAGTTTCTTCTGTAGACTAAACCTTTAAGCTTCCAGGGTGTAGGAACCTTGTCTTAAATTGCCTCATTTTTCAATTATCACTTGGTTACTACAGCAATTGATCGATGCACTGTAAATGTCTTGTTACACTTTATACTACAGTTGAAGCTGTTTTGGACAGATGAAAGGCTTCCTATTCAGCTCTTGATTAACCCTTTTCTTTTTTGTCAGATTTAAACGTTATACACATTTTAAGTTTATCTTTTTATCATCATTTAAAACAAAAAAAAAAAAAAAAAAAAAAAAAGTTCTGTGTAAATGCAGCTTGTATTTATAGTTCTGCTGCCATAACTAAATAGTTATAATCAATCAGCATTTTCCCTGCTTTCTTTGCACATTCTGCACAGTGTTGAGGCTCCACACTCCTGGGGAGGGAGGTGCAGGGGCGGAGAGGGGCAGTGAGGGAGAGGAGAGGGGCAGTGAGGGAGAGGGAGAGGGGCAGTGAGGGAGAGGGAGAGGGGCAGTGAGGGAGAGGGGCAGTGAGGGAGAGGGAGAGGGGCAGTGAGGGAGAGGAGAGGGGCAGTGAGGGAGAGGAGAGGGGCAGTGAGGGAGAGGAGAGGGGCAGTGAGGGAGAGGAGAGGGGCAGTGAGGGAGAGGAGAGGGGCAGTGAGGGAGAGGGGCAGTGAGGGAGAGGGGCAGTGAGGGAGAAGGAGAGGGGCAGTGAGGGAGAAGGAGAGGGGCAGTGAGGGAGAAGGAGAGGGGCAGTGAGGGAGAAGGAGAGGGGCAGTGAGGGAGAAGGAGAGGGGCAGTGAGGGAGAAGGAGAGGGGCAGTGAGGGAGAAGGAGAGGGGCAGTGAGGGAGAGGGAGAGGGGCAGTGAGGGAGAGGAGAGGGGCAGTGAGGGAGAGGAGAGGGGCAGTGAGGGAGAGGAGAGGGGCAGTGAGGGAGAGGGGCAGTGAGGGAGAGGGGCAGTGAGGGAGAGGGGCAGTGAGGGAGAAGGAGAGGGGCAGTGAGGGAGAAGGAGAGGGGCAGTGAGGGAGAAGGAGAGGGGCAGTGAGGGAGAAGGAGAGGGGCAGTGAGGGAGAAGGAGAGGGGCAGTGAGGGAGAAGGAGAGGAGCAGTGAGGGAGAAGGAGAGGAGCAGTGAGGGAGAAGGAGAGGAGCAGTGAGGGAGAAGGAGAGGAGCAGTGAGGAGAAGGAGAGGAGCAGTGAGGAGAAGGAGAGGGGCAGTGAGGAAGAGGGAGAGGGGCAGTGAGGGAGAAGGAGAGGAGCAGTGAGGGAGAAGGAGAGGAGCAGTGAGGGAGAAGGAGAGGAGCAGTGAGGGAGAAGGAGAGGAGCAGTGAGGAGAAAGAGAGGGGCAGTGAGGAGAAGGAGAGGGGCAGTGAGGAGAAGGAGAGGGGCAGTGAGGAGAAGGAGAGGGGCAGTGAGGAGAAGGAGAGGGGCAGTGAGGAGAAGGAGAGGGGCAGTGAGGAGAGATTGTGTTCTCTCTACACACTACGGAGCTGACAGGGAAAGAGGAGGGGTAGGAGGGGGGAGCTGCACAGGAGAGAGGCCAGGTGACAGAGGCCACGTTTTGGGGTAACAACCACTTTGCAGTACAGTCCTTGCAGGGTCAAGCAAAGAAAACATTCCCTTTTTAATAGGCTGTTAAGGATAAGAGACCGACTCCAGTAGCAAGAATTCATATTCATAGTTCCCAAACTGACAAAATGACACAAGAAACAATAACAGGGAACTATAAGAAGTCAAATTGTAAATACGACTGCCACAAGCAGAATGTAGGCATGTAGTCACATAAGGAGTGTTTTAATGTTAGCACTTTAGACCAATATATTATATGGGCTTGTTTACATTTATGTCACTTTCTGAAGAGTGATCCTTTTGACATCCAGTGAGGATGGTGTTATGTCGCCTCTTCACCTATTCCAACGTCTAAAAACCCATACTACCATTTCAGTTTCAGTTAAATGTTCAGCAGGCAGTACTGCACATCGAAGGCGACAGTGGGAATAATTTTTGTTGCACCGCACTGCTTTGCATTTGCCACGTGCTTACTGCATTTTCAGCTTAAAGGGAATAGTTGGGATAAAGGAGGGGTGGGGGGTGTATAGTAAAAACGTGGCCCCGCCCCAGCATGGCTAGAGTTTGACTTTAAGAACGTTAAATCCAATACTATAATGTAAAAACCAAAGTGTTGACTAGCGCAATCTACTCACACAAGCAGACGTCTCCTCAGGTAGAAGCACTCTGACAGCCTCGGGAGCCTTTTTCTTGCAGTAGCTAGAAAAGAAGCAGTTTAATGGATATATAAACACCCTACAGATTATTATGAACGCTAATGGCTATGAACAGACCAGAGTACCGTAACTACTGAAAAACAAACTGACTTTTAGCAAACTAAAAGAGAAAAAAAAAATATGCCAGTTAATAGTTTTGTATGACCTCAAACATGGTGCATAAATGAGATGTTCAGTATTCAATACAGCAGCTCACCATACTGATCCATAATTGTGAATGGATCTATGAATAGGCTGAGAAGGAAGAAGCCAGAATAAAGCACAGTACAAGTAACGTGTGGCTATTATCGCACGTGCAGTAAGCAATTTGCAGCAGATCTTTTACCTTAAGGCCGGGTCCACACCTATGCGTATTGAGTGCAGCTTAAACCGCATCCAATTCGCATAACATTATAAAATACATTGATTTTAATGAGGCTGGTTCACATATGTGCGATGCATTCGCACTGCGCATTGCTCAAAAACCGGGTGCGTTTTCTAGGCATTGATCAGTGCGGCTTAGGTGCGAATTCAGGCCCATTATCTTCTATGGGCACGCATCTGATTTGCAGATGTGTTAATTTCTCATCAGGATTTCTCTCATTCTCCTCAATACACTTCCCCCCTCCCCCCTCCCCTTCTCACAGGTCTCCAAATTCGCAGCTAAAACGGAGATGATCTGCTGAACAGCTCTCTTATCTCTCTGCAGAGATAACAGAGCTGGAATTCGCACCGCACAAGTGTGAATCCAGCCGAATGCTTTTTTAAACCATTAAAGTGCGTCTGAGGAACAGATCTTCCTTTTACTAGACCGCGCCTCTTTACACTTTCAATGTAATCCAGTAATAGGAAACCTAATTGGATAGGGTATGCCTATCAAACTACTGCTAGGCCCATGAGACTAGAAGAGCAATAAGCTCAAGTGCTGACTAGTGCTCTTATTGGGAATGAGAGTTTTTTTTTTTTTTTTTTAAATGCTCAACTGAGCACGAATAAAATAAAAAAAAAAATACGCTTGAAGTGTGGTCACCCCACACTGCTATTGATTTCCAATAAGTACCATTTGTATCTGTGCAACTTCAAAGTAGCCCCTGCACTACTTTGGTCAGACTTTGATGCAACTTAAGGTTCACAGACCTCAAAATTACACAGTCACGTAAAAATCTTGCGACTTTCAGGTTGCCCAAGTGTGAAAGGAGCCTTAGCCAAACTTTGGAGTAAAAGTCTACTTAACCACTTAAGACCCGGACCATTATGCAGGTTAAGGACCTTGCCCCTTTTTGCGATTCGGCACTGCATCGATTTAACTGACAATTGCGCGGTCGTGCGACATGGCTCCCAAACAAAATTGCCGTTTTTTCCCCCCCACAAATAGAGCTTTCTTTTGGTGGTATTTGATCACCTCTGCGGTTTTTATTTTTTTGCGCTATAAACAAAAATAGAGCGACAATTTTGAAAAAAATTAAATATTTTTTACTTTTTGCTATAATAAATATCCCCCAAAAATATATAAAAAAAACTTTTTTCCCCTCAGTTTAGGCCGATACGTATTCTTCTACATATTTTTGGTTAAAAAAAAATGGCAATAAGCGTTTATCGATTGGTTTGCGTAAAATTTATAGCATTCACAAAATAGGGGATAGTTTTATTGCATTTTTATTAATAATTTTTTTTAACTACTAATGCGATTTTTTCGTGACTGCGACATTATGGCGGACACATCTGACAATTTTGATACATTTTTGGGACCATTGTCATTTTCACAGCAAAAAGTGCTATAAAAATGCACGGTTTACTGTGAAAATGACAATTGCAGTTTAGGAGTTAACCACTAGGGGGCACTGTAGGGGTTAAGTGTGACCTCATATGTGTTTCTAACTGTAGGGGGGCAGGGCTGGTCGTGTGACGTCATTGATCGTCTTTCCCTATATCAGGGAACAGACGATCAATGACAGCGCCACAATGAAGAACAGGGAAGGTGTGTTTACACACAGCTCTCCCCGTTCTTCAGCTCCGGTGACCGATCGCGGGACACCGGTGGTGATCGGGTCTGCGGGTGTGGTCAAGGAGCTTTGGGCCGGCTCACGACCCCACGGCTGAGCTTAAAGAGACACGTACAGGTACGTGATTGTGCCCAGCCGTGCCATTCTGCTGACGTACATCGGCTTGAAGGGGTCCTTAAGTGGTTAAAGTTTAAAGCGGAGGTTCACCCATACCTTACACATTTTCCCCTTAGATTGCTGCTCGTTTTGTCTAGGGGAATCGGCTATTTGTTTTAAAATATGATCCGTACTTACCCGTTTACGAGATGCATCTTCTCCGCCACTTCCGGGTATGGGCTGCGGGACTGGGCGTTCCTTCTTGATTGACAGTCTTCCGAGAGGCTTCCGACGGTCGCATCCATCGCGTCACGATTTTCCGAAAGAAGCCGAACGTCGGTGCGCAGGCGCAGTATAGAGCCGCACCGACGTTCGGCTTCTTTCGGCTACGAGTGACGCGATGGATGCGACCGTCGGAAGCCTCTCGGAAGACTGTCAATCAAGAAGGAACGCCCGCTCCCGAAGACCCATACCCGGAAGCGGCGGAGAAGATGCATCTCGAAAACGGGCAAGTACGGATCATATTTTAAAACAAATAGCCAATTCCCCTAGACAAAACGAGCATCCATCTAAGGGGGGGAAAAAAAAAAAAGGAATTGGTTGAACTCCCGCTTTAACTTGTTGCCATCTAGTGGTAATACAAAAACTGACACACCAGTCATCACTAACACAGAGCTGTTCCAAGAAACCAGATTTCATGCTGAGAGCAAGATCTCTGTATATGGTAAGGCTTCCAAATGTCTTCCACTTATTTTATATTCCTCTTACTCTTGTCCGTGCTGCAGAGCCTGCCGTCCACCCTCACAGAGCCTGGCACAAACACTGTCCAGCAGCTTGCTGTGACCTGCACTGTCCTCTGTCACTTTGTCCTGCAGAATAACTTCAGCTCTCTTCACTAGGTCTGCCACCAGCGTAGCCCTTTAAAGTAGAGATGAACATTATTCAATCATTTAATGGATTAGCTGTGATATTTAACATATGTTGAGCAAGTAATCAGATTTTCTGCACAAAACCGAGCAAAAAGATTGTCACTCACTTGATATGCTTAACACAGTTAGATCCAATCCTTTCAGCCACAAACTCCACTGATCTACGAAGGGAGGGAGGCTGATTGTGGAAGAATGCTTGTTCCAGCTCAGACTGTGAAAAAAGATAAATATCTTCAGGGGATCAACAAGAAATAAATAGTAAAACAAAGTCTATAATGTGCACTACTTTCTTCAAAAACAGGCCAAAATGTATTCCGCTACATTTCTTTGGAAAAAAATAACCAAAATCAGAGTATAAGATTTAGTCTGTAGGAAAGGTATAACGTCTACAAGCCAATATATATATATATATATATATATAGATATAGATATATATCTATCCGTCTCTATATCTATAATATATATCATTTTTGAGGCTCTAAAAAAGCCAGTACAGTAAAAAAATATCCCCCAAATGACCCCTTTTTTGGAAAGTAACAGACTGCAGTATTTAGTAAGATGCACGGTGCGTTTTTTGGAGTTGTAATCTTTTGCCCTAATTTTTTTGGAAAAACAAAATCATTAAATAAAATTAGCTTTTTCTCATTTTATTTCATTGCTTTGTTACATACTGTTACTAGAGCAATACAGTGTCATCATATGACTGGTGAGGCAGTGATCAGGGATACTGACACTGTATTACTGGGGAAATTATCAGGATATTTTTTTTACACCAAGTTTATAACAGGGATGAACACTGTCCTAAGCAATCATTTTTTATTAATGGCACTCATTCATTCATAGCCAATTATTGTGTATTGTTGTGATTGGCCTCAGCTATCACATGGTACAGATGTGCTGTAATTGGCCCTGTCTATCATGTGATCATTGTGACCAATCACAGAGACCACCACAATAGTACACAATGAATGAAAGCCATTCATTGGGTACAACTGTCATGTGATCACATGGTATCGGGGGCCGACCCAGTACAATGATCGGTCATAGCTGCACAGTGAGTGACAGATCACACTGCAGCGTGGCTCCTGAGGCTTGTGTGAGGCGAGTGACTGGGAGGATATCATTTGATGTCCACTCAGGATGGGAAAGCTCTTATTCAGCCGTCATTTGTCTATAGGACTGGCGGTAGGCAATGAAGTATTGTCTGAATAACTAAATCCTAAATGTCCATCTTTCAGACCCAATTTTAACCAGCCAGGTTGTCAAAGCCAGCTAACAAGAAGCCGGGCGGAGGAGCATTGGATGAACAAGGTTGACATACAACCCTATCCAATGACAGTCGAGATCTATGAGAATGACTAGAATGCAATAGGCTTTGATCCTTTTAAGTAAATGAGGTAAAGGTTTTAGTAGAGAAATTGCTTAGATCTGGGCATACCGATCCCATGGCGCCCCAGAGAATCTGCTGCTTCTGCTATCAGGTCTTGAGCCAAATCTGTTCTCTTTATCCACACAGATAGCAATACCACACGAGGAAACCCCTCAACATAAACTCCAAGGCACTTGCAAAAGTAAGTCTTTAGACACAGGCACCAAACACTGCTGCAGCTCTGGTTTGATAACTCCACAAGAAATCTCCATTTATACTGGCCTGACCTAAAAGAGCATTCCTGCACTAACTGGAACTCACATGGGAAGTCATTGAAATAATTTATATAATGTATGAGCTGGGAAAACCTGAGCACACTTGCCAACTATAGGGACTTCCAGGATTTGCAATATCCAAAGTCTGAAAGTCTGAAAGTTACCAGTAGCTGTTTATAGTAGAAAATCATCCAATTCAAGGAAAAAAGGAAAGACATTCATTCTCTTAAGGACACTAAGCAGGTGTGAGGTGGGATGGGGTTACAGGCTCAGGGAGCTGGCCTTCAGTTTTCTATCTGCCTAGGGTCACGTTTTCCTGTAGGCAGCAGTATAATCCTAGGTTCCCTCCAGGGACAATAGAGAAATATCAAAACTATAAAAGGGAGATTAGCATTTCACATCTGCAATCCAGTAGGCGGCAGTATAACCCTAGGTTGCTTAAAGTGATACTAAAGTCTTTTTTTTTGTTTGAAAAAAACAAACATGTTATACTTGTCTGTTCTGTGCAGTGGTTTTGCACAGAGCAGCTCAAATCTTCTTTTAGGGTCCATTGCTGGTGCGCCTGGCCCCTCCCCCCCCAACAAGCAGCTTGCTATGGGGGGCATATGCATTAAGATAAAAAAACTTTTGCTTTTAGAACCACTTTAATACTGTAAATAATCAAGCTGTGCCCCTCAAGGGATGATGGAGAACTATACAAATTTATAAAAAGCATCGCACGGCTGCAATTGCTCTCTTTATTATATTCAAGTTAATAGCAAGAACAATAAAAATAAAGTATTTTCTAAAAAAAAAAAAAAAGGAGTTTTACCTGCAGCTTTTTTTGTGACAAAGTTGGTTTTGGCATCAGTGGCTCTGCTGCAGTAGGAGTGATTTTCCTTATAAAACCTCCACTCTTTGCTCCATAGCCAGCCACGAATGAGATGAGCAATTTCCGCAATTCTCCTGCAAAGGAGAAAAATATTTTTTTGTACAAGGTGAAATTCTTGGCTAACTAGCTCTTTCTCAATACGAATTACAGGTACATGTCCAACTTCAATAGATGGTAACTCACCAAGGTAAGGACAACAGCTGTACAATAGTTGCTGATCCACCAGAGGCACACAATCCTAGGGTTACAGGACATTTACTTGTTATGGAGCTGACATTATTCACACTCATAACACAATTAAAGCTCAGCAGTAGCTTTTATGATTGCAATTGTAAATGGCAGTGTCCTGCAAATTGATGCATACCATAAGACTGACAAGCTTTTTTTTAAAGACATTATCACAATGTGGTACTCTGCAAACTAAAGACAAGCAGGGAAACTTTATTAGGAGTACTTGCCTAAATATGACCCACAATGCAGACATTGATTAGCAGAGATATGCTTGAGGCAATCCTGATGCCAAATGAACACGTCTATGGTATCAAACAGAGATCCAAGCCACCGCATAGAAAGCCTGCTGTCATTGATTACTATGCAGCAGCTTTTAAGGACAGTTCACACCATAGAAACACAGCCTGATGCTTTTCTGCATTGGTGTTTTTGATGCATTCCAGTGCATTTTCCCCCCTATTTTTTCTTCACCTTAAATAAGGACATACGTGTTCCAGTGAGTTTTTGGTGCATTTAGGCATGTTCCAGTTCAGTGCAGAAAAAAATGCCGCATGATCTACTTTTTTTTCTGAAACTGGAACTGACCACACTGGTGTGAACTATGCCATTGAATACTATATAACCTACTATCCATGTGGTTTTTGATGCAGAAAATGCACTGGGCTGCATGTGGTGTTAACTGACCCTTAGCCCCCTTTCACACTTGTACAACTTCAAAGTCGCGCGATTTTACCGCGATTTTGCCGCGAATTCAATGAATGCCTGTGTAAGTGGCATCAAAATCGGACCAAAGTAGTGCAAGGACTACTTTGAAGTCGGCACTACTTAAAGTCGTACCAGTATGAATGGTAGTCATTGAAAATAATGGAGAATGAATTGTCATACGATTTTGCAGTCCACAATCGTGAGACAAGTCGTATAAGTGTGAAAGGGGACTTGATTGAGTGTTGATTTTATGAGATTTAGCAAACATAACTGTACCCCCCTTTTCCAATAGTAACTTGGCAGTGTTCTGATCTATAATGTAAAAGCAAAGCAGGTGCCTGGGAAGGAGGAGCACAGTGAGCTGAGCTGCCAACCCAAAAGACGTTATGATTTTGTTGTGGACTTTAGAGTGGCTGCACCTATAAAAAGTCAATGAGGGCTTCATTTCGTATATTAAGGCTCCCTCATGACTAGAATGGATCTAAAGGGCTATGGGACTGAAATAGTCCAAAAAGAGGGGGGATAGGGGTGGGACTTTAAATGAGGCATATAGAGATACTACCATAGGCCTCCATCCCTGTAAATAGATAAAAAATGGGGGAGGTTGGGACTTTATATGAGATGAGATTTTAGCAATATGCAATTAAATATAAACATGGAAAAAAATGTTACCATGTAGCCAGGCTCAAAGTTGTCAACCAAAAAGCACTAAACCAAATAAATATGTCTAACTGATGTAAGTAAAAACAGAGTTTAGTTGCAAGCACTTGCAAATACCTGGGAAGCTGCAGCGCCTGCGACACGGCACTCTGTATAGCTGCAGTCCCAACTATGAATTTAAGGTCTCCTGAAAGGGAGCCCAGGTGTGATAATCAATAGGCAGAGGACAGGTGATATCCTAAAGCCCGCCCCTACCTATAGTTGGTGTGGCAAAAGAGAGCACTGGAAAACAAAAGAAAAGTAGGAGTGGAGCAAAAACCTTGCCCAACAAACCAATATACCACCAAACTAAAAGCAGACCAACTCAAACTGGGTCTGCCAGTAAAAAATGACAATGCATAAATAAACTGATCGGTGGTAAATCTGTGCAGGCACTCCATTCCACTCCTAGATCGCATCTCCATCCCTGAATAATATTCAGAAATAGTTTACTGATTAAAGTTAAGTATAGTCAAAACAAGATAGAATATTATCCTTCATATCTTTTTTTTCTAAATTATTTTTCATTGACATTTAGGATTAAGAAATACAAAATGAAGCCAATTGGGCATACACTAGCTTACTCGGTTACAAGAGACTTTTTTTAAGTCAAACAGTGCAAAACCTTGCTTCCGTATGCACTCCAAGGCAGGAGAAGATAAAGTACAAGTGACCAGAGATAAAAATCAATGACATCCACTAGGATACCAAGCACTCACAAATCACAATCCATGTTACAAATGTACTAAGAGTATTCTACCACAACAAGGTCTCCCCTGCAGGGGGCCACTGCATATTTCCAATTGGGGGAGGATGCCTCCAAGGAGACGTTCATAGTAGTAGACTTAAGTCATATAACCCAGACCTTGGAAAATTTCTTGGGGCGACCCCAAGAAGCACATGTACATTTTTATGTAATTTGTGTCCTAACAGAACTCTAAGGGCCCTAGTAGGGGACAGTGGGTGGACCAAGCCAATATACATATATGCCAATGGTATTGGGATAGTAGTCAATTTAAAAATGAAACTTGAAAGTTCAGCCCCAAATGTTTAAATCAAAAACAGTGCCAGATGAGAAGGGTAAATTCTATGTGTTGAGGGGTAACATTATATATATATATATATATATATATATATATATATATATATATATATATATATATATATGTTTAAGGATTTTAAACTGAATTGACATGGGATAGTCCCATAGGTCAATCCAATCTTCACCATTCAGTTCTGAAACCTCTGCCTGTGATCTGGAGCTAAAAGTATTGAGTCCCTTGTGCATGGAAGGCACTAAGACCTTGTAAACTTTAGAAAGAGGTTTGCTTAGGGCCGTAATGGCGAACACTGGCACCCCAGATGTTTTGAAACGACATTTACCATGATGCTTAAGCAATCTGAAGTGTAGTGGAGCATCATGACAAATGTAGTTCTAAAACATCTGGAGTGCCAAGGTTTGCCATCACTGGCTTAGGGTATCTGGCTTCGAAAAGTTTCCAATCCTGAGAAGGTAAGGGACAGCATGAATGTGCCAAATTGTGTTTGATATGCATGGCGAAGCTGCAGATACCTGAATAGATACGAGTTAAGGGTGAACCCATTTTAATGGGTCAAATGTATTAAGTCTTCCACCTTTGCAAATGTTATGTTATTGAGACATTTTATTCCCTTCAATGCCCAAATACTGGGGTCAGATATGGAGGAACATTTGGATAGTGTGGGATTTAGGCATAGAGGAGTGAGAAGTACATGCCTATTAGCGACCTTACGATTTACCTTGTCGCAAGCCCTAATGCCCGCTTTCATAGAGGGCATTAAAGGAAACAGTGTTGGGCACCTATGAAATCCTGAGAAATCTACTTTATTGGGGAACCAAGTAAAGAGCCTCCAGCACCACCAAAGCATTAGTCTCATCAGATATCAGCCAAATATTGGCATGGGTAAGAGGGGCAGCGAGAAAGAATGATTGTAAATCAGGGCAGGCCAGTCTGCCTTACATCCATGGCCACTGCAGTTTGGTTAAATGGAAATGAGGCTGATGGAAACCCAAGAAGTCCACCACAGAGGAGTTGTATCCTTCCTTTCCTATGGTTTTTCCGGAGAGTAAAGTGTAACATTCCCACAGGGATACAGAAATGTTTAAACACATTATGTTGTCAAATCTAGCGCCTCCGTCAAGATTTTTAATGCTTTTTTTGTGCCTGTGAGGTTTTTCTGCTCGCTTTCTTTCTTAGTGACTGGTGCCACCTAGAAGAAAAAAAGGGGCACAGACAGCAACAAAGACCTGACAGAGTTTGCAACCCTTCCATCACTAAAGATTTTATCAAAAAGAACTTTAGGAGTTACAGTGGAAAAATACACCAAAACAAATCTGTAAAGTACAGTTACAATCACCTGGAGATCACTGGATAATCCTCCCATATGAAGTAGTACCTACATACTGACATTGTAAAAAGGCCAGACTTTCACACTTACCAGGGCTTGCGATGTTACAATAGTTCCTACCGAAATCTCATTTTGAACAGCTTCGTTGTTGAAGAACATTTCTTCTGGTACTGTTGGCACCTAAAAAGTAATTGTATTATTATTATACAGGATTTATATAGCGCCAACAGTTTGCGCAGTGCTTTATTACATGGAGGAATGGCAGCAGCTACACAAAAAAAAAAAATGGAGATTATGTTTGACTAAAAATCCTTTTCTGGGAGTACATCACGGGACACAGTGTCTTTATATTCATTACAAATAGGGCTATGCTGTCTTCTTCAAGTGACTGGACAAAAAAGCACAACATGAAGTCCTTTCCCAGGTATAACGCCCTCCCCTGTTAGGCACGGCTTCAGTTTTTGTAAGAAGTCAGAAACCAGAAAGGGGTGGGATCTCTGTGACCCGTGATGCACTCTTAAAAAAAAAAAAAGGATGTTACAGGTAAACAAAAATCATGGTACACAGAATGTTCTTATTTTAATTACGAATAGGGATGACCTAAAGCACAGAATGTAAGGAGAGGGAAATGGGTACAGAAGATCGAAGCATTGACCATCAACATGTTCACAATGTACCCAAGACTGGGGTTAGTAACACCTTCCACTCTAATCCTGCAAAGCAGGTAGACATCATAATGGCAGAAAGGCATTAAACTAGGTAGAAAAAGTTCCAGTGTAAACCAGAGCATTTAACGCAAACACTCAAAGATTTATGGTCCTGTAGACAAATCCATCCAGCTGCGCATTGAATCTGGACACCAAAAGATCCAGAGTGCCCCACCCTCAATAGAGTTCCTCGACCACTTCTGGGTGAAGAGTCCATTCCCCTGGAGAGAGACAATGAGATTTGCCTGCCAAATTTTCCACACCTTAATGCAGACAGCGGATAAAGCGGGATAATGGATAATAGTTCTGCCCACGACAAATAGAGATTTACTCCTTTTGAGCAGCCCAACTTCTGTTTTTTCTTTGATAATATATGTATGCCACTACCGTGGCATTGTCCAACTAAACCCTTACCAGGAAGGCACTTCAACTGCACCAATCAATGCAGCAGGGCAAGGTAAGTGGCCCCCAATCCAAGAATGTTGATGGGCAATGTAAATGGCCCCCAATCCAAGAATGTTGATGGGCAATGACCTATCCTGTGGTGATAAAGTTCCCTGGACTGAGAAATTGTCCAGAAATCCACACCAGTCCATGAGGCTGGCGTTCATCATCAGGAGGACCCTCCAGGATTTTCCCATCTCCAGCATATGTGAGGAGATCCACCAGTCCAGAGACAGCATGGTGATGATAGTATTACCATTAGGAAATCTGACAACTTCGGTCTTCGTGTTCCATGCCTTTAAAACATTTCATTGCAGCGACCTGGAAAAATCCATCAGAAGTCATCCAGATATCCAAAACAGGGATACCCTGGTACGCAGAAGCTCCTAAATCAGTCTGAACCTTGGTGAACACCATAGGAGTTGTGGAAAGACCAAAAAGACAAGGCCACAATTTTAGGGTGAAGGGTCACGATGGACAGATTTCATCTGAGCTTCTGCAATTGGAGAAAACGATTTGGTCTCTTGAGATCCAAAAGGGGTACAAATATCGCCATTTGATTTCGGAACCCATGAAAAGGTATGAGTAGAAAACACAATCTTTTTGCATCATCTGATCAAAAATGAAAGACACGTCCATTCAGAATCAGCCCTGCATAAGACCTGATCTAACAAAGAGCTATTCTTTCAGAACAGTAACAGGTAGGACTCTGCAATAAAATGTGTTAAAATTCTTGCAATACGATTTGATCACCCAGAGGGGATTTGTTTTTTTCTAAACAAAAATGGAATTACTCTTCAATACTTTGTCACATGCCAACAGCAGCAACAGCCAGATTTAAGGCTGTTCCAACCAGTAAAAAGGTGCATAGAATAAATCCTCCAGACGCTTGTCCAAATTATCCTTAAAATACCAGGACCTTGTCCACTTGGCAAGTGCAAGTCATTGATAACGTCTGTTGATGACGAAACGCGTCTGGGACAGCGCACACTGACGTCACCGCGCTGAACGTATGGAGGAAGGGCTCCTATAGTGCCAGCCGGAATTTGTATACATGCTTTTAAAACGCTACATTGTTGCAAGTACGTTTTCGTCTTTGCTTTTATTTAATAAAAAATTACGAAATCACACTATGGTCCGTTTTCTTTTATACTCTTGAACAGAGGACCTGTGTATTTATGAGGAAGTGATCATACCTGGATATCTGTCCTTGGAGTCCCTGCTGGTCCGGTGCCTCAGTTTGTGGATGGAGTTTGCTATAGGCTTTTGAACCTCTTGGTTGTGGTAAGCGACTTTCCATTAGGTGGTGGTTTCCTCACAAGAAGTCATTCTTACGGTGGTGCTGTTTATACTGTTTGCGGGGTCTGCCTCGATCCCCTACACACAACTTGGGACTTTATTATTTAAACCCCTATTATGTTATTATCTTTGGGGCTCAGAGACTTTGTTCTTCTCTATTAAGTACTGGCACCCTGTTGCTGGTTTGTTCTATTGGCATTTTTATTTTTGTATTATGTTATTTGTGTTTATCGCATCGAATTGCTGCCTTGATCTTTATTGATGTTATTTTCATTTGTTTAGCGCAGTCTTTTTTCTTTATAGAATTGCTAGCTGACACTCAAGGATAATTCAGAATGCCTTGACAGATAATAAAACAAGATATAGTGCAGCGCAATAAAATGAATAGTCCATATAAATGTATCCAGTGATGAGAACTCCTGTATGTGAGCAAACAAAGAAAGCCTCCTTAGGTGCAATAATGGACAAGATAGTAAAGCAGTGATTGTAGTCCATCCACCACAGATATTCATGCCTCTTCACCTCACAGACTCAACCTGTAACAGGTCACACAGCACACACTGCCCTAATCATCAAGTCACTAGCCCCACTGCTCATGCACACACACGGGCTCAACTGTCCAGAGTAAATAAAAGGGTCAGAGATATTATCTCAGTTTCCTGCATTTTGCCCCCTGAGTCTCCTGGACCAGCTCTTAGGCCCGCTACGTAGCGCGCAAGACAGCACAGGGACCTCTGTACAGTCTTAAAAAAATGATTCAAAAGAAAATAAATAAAAATACATAGCCACCACATTCCTTATCCTGCCCTTATGGGTTTTGGGGTCACAAGCAGGTTAGGGTGTCACCAGCAGGTCTACCACAGTGCACGCTCCAGTCCAGCCGCACATCCCCCAATCGTCACTCATGGCAGACTTTTGCCACAAGGGCCTTTAGGGATCGATTACCCAACCTGGGGATCCTCACCCTGGACCTGCATAGCACACTGCCAGTCTACCACGCAATATATAAATTATGTTGTGCCCCATTCTGCAGGGTCCAGTGCCAACTGGCCACCTTATAGGCTTGTCCCCATGTTGTCTGTGTCATCATTTAAAGGTGGCAGCATTACCCTATTCGTAATGAATATAAAGACATTCTGTACCCCGTGATGTAGAAGGAAATACATTTTTAAGGAAACAAGGTACCTGAAAGAGCCAGCCAAGAACACCAAGAATAAGAAGCTTGTTTAATAACCCCGTCTCCTTCTCATCAGTCATGATCAGCTTGTATCTAGGACAACAAATCATATATACAAACTAATTACAATGACTTCTAACTGCAAAGTAAGAAAGACTTTCAGAGTGTACCGATAAAAAGTATAACACAGTTGCACAAAGGTAAGGTTTTTTAGTAAGAAACAAAATAATAAAAAAAAAAAAACGAACTTGCCAAAATCGCGAATCAGCAGGCTTTTTCCAGAGTAGAGTATCACTGCTGGCTATTAAAACAGGGTTCATATTTCTTCTATGTTTACAAGAGTCAGACAGACCATCTAAATTGTGGCGATTAATATTTAAAGGACGCATGCAGCATAATTAAAAAAACACACGCTCCTGTAAATATACAAAAACTGTCATAACCCCCCTTTTTTTAATTTTATTATTTTTTTATTTATTTTGTTAAAGAAAGTTACCTGTACAGGTGCAGTAAATGGCAGAATACATTTCTGTAATATTCCAGATAGGGACCAACACCATCCACCAATGAAAGATACTCCACTGCCCATGGAACAGTCAGTACTGTACGTTGATCCTGTACGGAGCGTCTGAGTAACTGCAGTACATCTAACATAGGAAGAGTCTAAGGAGAAAGGAAAGGATGAGAAAATCTAGCCCGATTCTGATCACATAGAAGACAGCTGTGGCTAAACAGAAATAAAAAAGTTGAGACTAAAGACTGGAAAATGTGTACAGTGCAAGGAGAGGGTTGGTAATTGGATTACATGAAGTTGATCAGTACAGGTATGTATGTGAAAGGATGCTCTTCCTCTTGGTGCATTTTATTAATTTTACCTGGTTTCGTACAGCAACTGCAGACTCTTTTAATTCCCCAGTAAGAGATTCCGTAGTTCTATATGGTAAAAATGTCAAAAATCCCAGGAATTTTGCCAAAAGCCGAAGAGTCAAAAGAACTGAGGCAAATCTGTTTTTCTCATCCTGAAACGCAATATAAGGCATTAGAGTATCCTGCACTCCATGTGTGCACTGTATAATCTATAGGATTGCGATTTAGAGATTATCTTGGCCTTATTCAATAAAAAAAAGGTATTATAAAGAAATACCAATTCTGAGTAGTACGCTCTGAAACGCGTTGTGGATCTTTTTGACCCTTGTCAGCCACCGTCCCTCTGATGTCACCATCCAGCAGACGAGCGGCTTGTTCTAACAGCGCTCTTACACAGCTTCAAACTCGGTTCTCCCAGCTTCACAACTGAGTTCGTTTCACAGATTGCAGGCACAGCCCGGCTCCAATTGAACACCATCACTTCTACCCTTAATTCTACTAACTTAAATGTAAGTGTTGGATAACCTGCACCTGTTATTACCATTAAATCAGATGACTTAGAGGTGCTTTTCCTGTCTTTTCTGTTAAATTTTTTTAAAGCGTCACCTATGGAGATTTTTAGGTACAGTAGTTGGTGGCCATTCAATGAGTGTGCGCAATTTCAAAGTGTGACATGTTGGGTATCCATTTACTTGGCGTATCATCATCTTTCACATTATACAAAAAAATTGGGCTAACTTCACAGTTTTTTTTTTTTTTTTTTCATGAAAGTGTTTTTGTTTCCCCAAAAATTGTGTTTGGGAAAGAACACTGCGCAAATATTGTGCGACACAAAATATTGCAACATTTGCCAATTGTTTCTCTACTGTATATAATGTTTGGGTGTTTTAAGTAATTTTTTTGCAAAAAACATAGATTTTACCTTTTAAGCAACAAATGTCAGAAATAGGCTTAGGCATAAAAGGGTTAAAGAAACTAGGTCAATGACCATTGGTACAGCAGATGTAAACAGCTCTAGGTCAAGATGTGCGCACTGCGTCAATAAGGACCAAAATAGCATCCTTAAAATTTAGGCGAATGTTAGGCTAAAACAGACAAGGTGCAATCCTTATCCTCCTCAGCTGAATGTTCAGGAAAATCAGAGATGGAATCTGGAGAAGGTGGGAGTGCTCGCTTGCAAATCAGAAATAGTAGCAGAGAAACCACTGAGACAGATAGCAACTCAGGCAGGGGACAGAGGCCTAGTCTATCAGTCTTGGTTCCAACAGGGTACCACTGCCAACCCCCCTCAATCTCCTGAAAACCGCTACATAAACCTATGCTCTCGACTACTTCTCATGAGTCCTACAATGTACGATTAATAAGTTATTGCAAAGAGTCTCCAAATGTTATTGGCTGGATCCTTAAAAACAGGCACAGCATTCCCCAAGGATCATTGGCACTTTATTAAAGCGGGAGTTCACCCAAAAATCAACTTTCTGCAGTTAGATCCAGCATACTGCTGACATCTGCAGTATGCTGGTCTTTTTATTATTATTTTGGTACTTATCGTTTTAGCAGTATTTGTTCTATGGCTCCGAGCGGGGATTACTTCCTGGTATAGGTGTTCCCGAAGACAAGTTGATTGACAGCCTTCGATAGCGCGTCACGGCTTCCGAAAATCCACACGAGTGACACTCGGCAATTTACGGCGCCTGCGCAGTCAGCTCTACACGGCAGGCGCCGTAAACAGCCAAGTGTCACCTCGGCTGTTTTCGGAAGCCGTGACGCGCTATCGAAGGTCGTCAATCAAATTGCTTGCCTTCGGGAACGCCCATTCCCGGCAGAATTGCCCGCTCGGAGCCATAGAACAAATACTGCTATAACGGGTAATGGGTGAACTCCCGCTTTAAGGTGGAGCACTGCTTGGTCCAGAGCCAGAATAGGCCATTTTTTCCATTCTTTATATCTAATGAAAAGTTATACAGTGGGCAAGGTGGTCTTGAATACAACTGAATTAAAATGGGTGTGATCAATACGGTTTCTGCCAAATTAATTTAGAAAACCTTAGAACAACAACAATAAAAACACTTACTTTCTCATCCATATCGGAGTCACCATCTGTAGTCTCATGCCCCACAATCGAAAGGGCATCCAGCTCTTGTATTTCCTGACACAAACTGTCCATTAGGTGCTGATTAAACTCGTAGCTGCATATTAAAAAAACAAACGTCAGCCGACAGTATAAATAGGTTCTCTGTGTCTTCCATGGTATAGTGCATACATTTTAGGGGAAGTCTTTTGTGAAATAATTATGAAGTCTACCTTTCAGAAAATATTAAAACAAAAAGCATTGGAGAAAGACAGCCACATTACTAGCACTTTGAGAAGGTTGTCAGATAAAGGGATTTTTAATACAGCTTACCTGTAAAATCCTTTTCTTGGAGTACATCACGGGACACAGAGCAGCATATTCATTACTATGTGGGTTATATGGAGTACCTTCAGGTGTTGACACTGGCAATCTCAAACAGGAAATGCCCCTCCCTATATAACCCCCTCCCATAGGAGGAGTACCTCAGTTTTGTAGCAAGCAGTATGCCTCCCAAAATGGTCCCCAAAAAGAGGGGTGGGAGCTCTGTGTCCCGTGATGTACTCCAAGAAAAGGATTTTACAGGTAAGCTGTATTAAAAATCCCTTTTTCTTTATCGTACATCACGGGACACAGAGCAGCATATTCATTACTATGTGGGATGTCCCAAAGCAATGCTCACAATGAGGGGAGGGAGAACATCTCCAAGACAAAAGGATTTAATTTAGAGAAATACTCAAATCATAATAAATCCAACTTAGTTGAGAAAAATAATCTTAAATTTTAAATTTAACTCAAAAAAGAGGAGCCCCCGGAATCCGAGGGTCTCAAACTGCAGCCTGCAGCACTGCCTGCCCAAAGGCTGTATCAGTATTCCTTCTTACGTCCAACTGGTAGAATTTTGTAAACGTGTGGACAGAAGACCAGGTTGCCGCCTTGCAAACTTGAGCCATAGAGATCTGGTGATGTGCTGCCCAGGAGGCGCCCATGGCCCTAGTAGAATGAGCCTTTAATGATACCGGAGGAGGCAACCCTTTCAAGCCGTAGGCCTGAGTGATTAATTGCTTAATCCACCTAGAAATGGTGGACTTTGCAGCTGCCTGCCCCTTCTTGGGCCCATCCGGTAATATGAACAGCACATCTGTTTTCCGGATCTTCTTTGTAGCTTTAAGATAGGCCTTCATGGCCCTGACGATATCCAAGGTATGCAGCAACCCTTCCTTTCTGGAAGTAGGTTTAGGCAAGAAGGATGGTAATACCAAATCCTGGTTCAAATGAAAACTGGATATAACCTTCGGTAGGAAGGAAGGATGAGGGCGGAGAACGACCCTGTCCTTGTGAAAAATAAGATATGGTTCCTTACAGGATAAGGCCGCCAGTTCCGATACTCTTCTTGCGGAAACTATGGCGACCAAAAATACTAACTTCCTTGTCAGTAAAACCAAAGGAATTTCAGCCAACGGCTCAAACGGTTGTTTCTGTAAACTTGACAGAACAAGGTTTAAATCCCACGGGCAAAGCGGGGATTTAACTGGAGGTTTAATACGTAAGACCCCTTGAAGGAAGGTCTTAACCAGCGAGTGGGTGGCCAGCGGCCGCTGAAACCACACTGACAGAGCAGAAATCTGTCCTTTGATTGTGCTTAATGCCAATCCTTTATCCACTCCTAGCTGGAGAAAACTTAAAACTCTATCAATGGTGAATTTGCGAGAAAGCCATCGCTTGGACTCACACCAGCCTACATAGGCCTTCCAGACCCTGTAATAGATCACCCTAGAGACCGGTTTCCTGGCTCTGATTAGGGTAGAGATTACTTTCTGAGACAGACCTCTACCCCTGAGAATCAGGGATTCAGCTTCCAGGCCGTCAAATTTAGATGCCGTAAGGCAGGGTGGAGGATCGGACCTTGCGATAGCAGGTCTGGCCGTAGAGGAAGAGTCCAAGGGTCTCCCACTACCATCCTTAAGATTAGTGAGTACCATGCCCTTCTGGGCCATGCTGGAGCTACCAGGATGACTGGTATGTGCTCCACCCGGATCCTGCGCAGCAGGCGGGGTAGTAACTGGAGCGGGGGAAACGCATAAAGAAGTTTGAACTGATGCCAAGGGCAAACCAGAGCATCGGTTCCGCAGGCCATCGGATCCCTTGAGCGGGACATGAACCTGTCTAGCTTCTTGTTGAGTCTCGATGCCATGATATCCACGTCCGGCACTCCCCATCTTTGGCAGAGTGCTTGAAAGGTTTGTGGATGCAGAGACCATTCCCCCGGCAATAGAGTCTGGCGGCTTAAGAAGTCCGCCTGAAAGTTGTCCACTCCGGGAATGAATATTGCCGATATGCAGGGCACATGAGCCTCTGCCCCTAGGAGAATCAAGCTCACTTCTCTCTGAGCGGCCTGACTCCTGGTTCCCCCTTGGTGATTTATGTATGCCACTGCCGTGGCATTGTCTGATTGAACTCTCACCGGGAACCCCTGCAATTTCGACGTCCAAGCCCTGAGGGCTAGTCGAACCGCTCTGAGCTCCAAGATGTTGATGGGTAAAAGCTTCTCTGGCCTTGCCCAAATACCTTGGCGAGTGGAACCATCCACAATCGCTCCCCAGCCCGTCAGGCTGGCGTCTGTGGTCACTATCTTCCAAGCCACTGGGTTGAAAGACTTTCCCTTCAGTAGATTCTGAGGGTCTAACCACCAACACAGACTTTGCCGGACTCTTGATGAGAGTGGCAACGGGATATCCAAGGCCTGTGGCCTTCTGCTCCATGCTGACAGGATGGCTGCCTGCAGGATGCGAGTGTGGCTCTGGGCGTATGGCACCGCCTCGAATGTAGCCCCCATCTTGCCTAGTAGTCTCATACATAGGCGAATAGTCGGTTCTTTCTTGCTTAGAACCAGTAGGATTAATTCCTTGATGGCTTTGACCTTCCTCAGAGGTAGGAACACCCTTTGTTGTTCTGTGTCTAATCTCATGCCGAGATATTCCAACTGCCTTGTGGGCTGGAATGCTGACTTTTCTCGATTTAGGACCCAGCCGAACCTCTCGAGGTATTGGACCGTGAGGGCCACTGCTCGCTCCAAGCCGGGAGACGAGTGGTCTATGACTAGGAGGTCGTCCAGGTATGCTAGGATCGTGACCCCTTGGATCCTTAGCTTGGCTAGGATTGGAGCTAGAACCTTCGTGAACACCCGGGGGGCCGTAGCCTCCATTAGGTTGGAGTAGAAACCCAGCCCCTGTTCCAGGACTGGTACCTCTACTATTACTCCCTGGGAAAGTAGATGATCTAGAGCCGGTCTTAATGCGGCTCCTTTCTCCAGATCGTTTGGAATCCTCGACTCCTGGAAATGAGGAGGAGGAAACCTTAGGAACTCTAGCTTGTAGCCTGTGGCCACGGAAGACCGTACTCACTCGTCGGGAATGCTGGCTTCCCAAATCTCCGAAAAGAGTCGCAGCCTTCCCCCCACCTTCGTGGGTGGGGGCGCCCCTTCATGAGGTAGACTTGGGGGCTGGTTTTGCTGGCTTGTGAAACCACTGCCTCTTGCCTCTAACAGCCTGTCCTTCTGATCTGCTGTTGAAGCCGAAGTTTGCTCTTGCAGGAGGCCGTCGATACTGCTTGGCATTAGAGGGCCCCTGCCCAGGGGAGGACTGTCGTTTAAACGCAGGCCCCTGAACCTTCTTCTTAGTTGGCAAGAGTGTACTCTTGCCGCTTGAAATGGTCTGAATGTATTTATCTAGGTCCTCTCCGAAGAGCCGTCCTCCATGGAAGGGGAACCCTACCAGGAGCTTCTTGCATGGGGGCTCAGCCTCCCAGCTTTTCAACCATAAGAGTCTTCTCATATGGATAAGGGATAACGATAAACGTGACGCTTGCTGGATGGAATCCTTGATTGCGTCTACCGTAAAACATATGGCCTTAGGGACATCCGAAAATTCTTCTGCCTGCTCGGCAGGAATAAGTTCAAGCATTTGCTTAAATTGATCTGATAAAGCTTGAGCGACTCCAATAGCAGCCACGGCTGGCTGTACTACTGCCCCTGCAGAAGTGAAGGAGTTCTTAAGTAGTGCTTCCAAGCGCTTATCGACTGGATCTTTGAAAACCTGTACGTTCTCTACAGGGCATGTTAACGATTTGTTAACACATGAGATGGCTGCGTCTACTGCAGGAGAAGCCCATCTCTTGGAAAACTTTTCTTCCATAGGATATAAGACAGAAAATTTCTTAGGTGGTAAGAACACCTTGTCTGGTTTGTTCCACTCTTGGAACAAGACTCCCTCCAATAGAGGATGGATCGGAAACACAGCACTGCTTTGAGGCGCCCTCAGTGAGCCCAAAGCTGAAATCGTCGATACCTGGAGATCTGGTACAGGCAGGTTGAATGCCTTATGGACCAAGTCCGTCAAGCCTTGAATCCACCAGCTCTCCCTCAGGGAGACTGCCCCAGACTCCTCTGTATCCGGATCTTCGATCCCTGAACCTACTTGGTCTTTGTCCAAGAGGTCGTCCAATTCCCCAGAGGAAAGGACCTCCTCTTCCGAGGGTCCGCGCACGGGTGACGGAGATCTATTCCGCTTACTACCCCGCATAGCTGCGGCTATCATTTCTCCCATGCTTCTCCGCATCTCATTTAAAGAGGTGAGCAACACCTCCTCCGTGACCATCTTAGGGTTGGGTTGACTCGCGTCAGCTCCAGCCCCAGATCCCGATGGCCCAAAGGCTCCCTGTGGGGAAAGCAGCGGCATAGCTCTGTCCGAGACCTCAGACTCTGTGGGGGAATCCCCACCTTTTGTACCCTCTGGCTTGTTCTTTGATGCCATGGTACAATACCGAGGTACACCTGCTACTTATTGGTACCTGGGACTTATAAATAGTTAAATGCCCAAAACACCTGTTTGGGGAATAAAAAATGTTTCCTCTACCCCAGATGACACCTTTTTTTTTTTTTTTTTTTCAAAAGAAAAAAACTTTTCTTCTTTTTTTTTTTTTTTTTTTTTTTTCAATCTAGGCAAGAAAAAACATTCTATCCCCCTGAGTAGTATTGCCAAAGAAAAGACTATGAGATGGAAAAGAAAAAACAGCCTATTCCTAGGCTAAACCACAATCTTCTGAAGACTGTAGTATTCTTTCTGGCCACTGTGTGTCCTCAGCGCCCCGTGCTTCACTCCAGTCCTTCCTCCCTCAAGCCAAAGTATTGAATGAGCTGTGGTACTAAGGAAGGGCCGCCCCTTCCTTAAACCACTGACCCGCCCTTCCCCCCCAGCTAAAACGGCGCCAAATGCGCCTATAACACGTGCACGCGCACCGCGCGCGCGCCCGCCGACGGGGGGGGGGGGGGGGTTGGGAGGAAGGGCCTCTCTGTTCCTGCAGCCGCAGGCCTGGAACACACGAGGAGGTCAGCGTTTTTTGTTTTTTTTTTGCCTGCCTTGCAGGCATGAGGAAGAGGACTGGATAGAGCATCGCCTGGAGGCTTGCAGGTAAGCATAGCTCTCTGACACACACATACATTTGTACACAAAAGGCCCCACTCACAGCTTTTCCAACACTACCAGGGAGGTCACTTTTTATGGGGAATGATAACATATAGAGCCATCCTATCTTCATGATATGTGACTGGTTTGCCAGATGCAATGCATAACCTTAGGCATGTCCCCTGTGACCTCCCAGAAAAAACTTGCTAAGAGCCAAGTTCCGCAAGTTTTTTCCCCTTACTTACCTGCTCCATGCCGCAGGACTTTGCCAAGCAAGAGGCCCAATCTTCCCCCATCTCCGTGGGGATGTCTAGACCTTCAGGCCCTGGGAACCTTCTTCTTCCATGAAGGATCCACTGTCCTGGACCCATACAGCACCCTGGCAAACAGAAAAACATTAGGCGCCCAAAGGTTTTCTAAGTTCTGGGCCCAGGGTCCAGCTCTCTTAAAAAGAAAGCATTATGGGCTATACCCCAAGGGTTTGGGGTCCGGTTACTGACCACTTTAGCGCTCAGGCTTTTTTGGACAGAACCGGTAGCTCACCTAATCCCAAGGATGCGGAGGCAAGCTAAACCATGACTAACACCTAAGACACTGGCGTAAAAACTGAGGTACTCCTCCTATGGGAGGGGGTTATATAGGGAGGGGCATTTCCTGTTTGAGATTGCCAGTGTCAACACCTGAAGGTACTCCATATAACCCACATAGTAATGAATATGCTGCTCTGTGTCCCGTGATGTACGATAAAGAAAAGGTAGTTTATCTTTGAAGAGAAGTTCCTTTCAACCCCTTTATGCCTCCAATTTATTAACATTTTCCAACATGATGCCATGGGCTGGAGATGGGTTAATAAATACCACCCTCTTTTAAAGCCAGCAGCCAATGTAGGCTGGGTGACAATTCCCCACATATATTTAATAAAGACTTACTTTCCTGCACTAAGTATGACGTCTCTGAAGAACTCCTGGTAGCCAGGAAAAGAAGGGGGAGGGCAGGGGCCTCCAACACTTTGAGGGGCCACAAATCTTTCTTGCAATCGTTTCAGTTTGTTCAGGTTGTCGGAGCCGAGCATGTTGAGTAGGTCCTGGTCAGGGTTATCACCAACTCCAACAGCACCCTTTCCTCCACTTGGTCCCTTACATAACTAATCAAAAATCATATAATAAGACAGATTATTTAAAAAACATTTTACAAAGTATTACAACATAATACTGATGACAGTTAGCAAATCTTTACATTTTCATCTATGTTCTTTGAAGGGTTAAAAATGTAAACTAAGGACTCAAATATTTTACATTTTGAATTTCCTATTATTTATTTTAAAAAAAAAAGAAAGGGGTGGGAGGGGTAAGGTACAAACATACAAGATGGGTAGAGGAAAGGTATAAGAGAAAGACATTGGGATTAGGTCATGGAATGCTGTCTGACATTAGGGTTAGCACCTCATCCCTTTAAACCCGAACACATTAATTACACAGGTTCTGTGGCTGATTAAGGTGATAATTAAACTGACTTGCCGCCTTATATGCATTAAATTAGACTCAAAACCTGTGTAATTAATATGTGTTCGGGTTTAAAGGGATGAGGTGGCAACCCTATCTGACATACTACAAAATACGAGAGTCACAAACTGTCAGCATGCAATACAACAATTAGAGTACTGATACAAGACTGGTCATCTTCTGATAGTTGGCAGTTACCTAGAGAGGAAAGGGGTATATATCGGAGTCAGATTGAACTTCCTTCCATAGTCTGAGGCCCCGTACACACGACCTGTTTTCTCGGCAGAATCCAGCAAGAAACTTGATGGGAGACGTATTCTGCCGAGAAAACCGGTCGTGTGTACACTTTCCCGAGAAACCCGTCAGGAAACTCGTCGAGCCAAAAAGAGAGCATGTTCTCCATTTCCTTGTCGGGCAATGGGAAAATTTGGCTCAACGAGTTTTTTGACAGCCGAACAAGGAACTCAACGGGGAAAACGATGCGTTTCGCCCGTCAAGTTTCTCGGACGTGTGTACACGGCCTAAGAGGAAGAAATTACGGAGGCAAGAAAACCCTTGACAGAAAAAGTAGGAAGTTATACTGAAGTAGGGAAAATGGGGGAACGAAGAAGAGCCAAGCAGGGCAATATAAGACAAAGGGTACAAAGGGGAGGGGTAGTTGGGTGGGGGAGAGGGCAGGATTAAGTCTGCACCACTGAGGGACATTAAATAGAAAAGGCATGAATATAATCAGGTGAAGTCAATCCAACAGAAACCGGTCTTGTAAAAATGTTCATCCCTATAGTATAGGGAAGTCAAAAGAGCTTCCATGGTTTTGATTTCCTAGAACTTGGAAATCCACATACCAACGGGATGGAGGAGATGCCGACTTCCATATTATAAAGATCCTTTATCAAATGTATGAGAAGGGAGTTTTTGTATCTGGTGGTTGGATTGTTGCGAAGATCAATATTGGTTAGTGTAAACATAAAGATCACTTCATCCCAAAATGGGTCAAGGATGGGACAATCCCAAAAGAGGTGGAGGAGCGTGCCAGTGTTTGAGATTTGAGGATATATTTTGTGAAGAAAGTCTAGTAATATATACCATTAGGAGAGTATTTTGAAACCGGTTATTTGTATCCTAATCACTACCAAAGTTTTATGACTGAGCTAAATATGATTTCTTTGTCAAAGGGAAAAAAAAAAAAAAAAGAAAGGACACTCAGGTCTTTTTCCAACTTCAGATAGGTGGAAGTGAACCATTCTATGTGCTGTTACTAGGAGGACAAATAAGGTTAATAAATCGTGTTGCATCAGTTATGTCACCATGCAGAGTTGCTTAAATGCTGAAAGTTTATATTTTATCATGCGGCCACTAAAAATGTTTTTAGTCAGCGCTTAGAAGTGCAGACAGCTAGCATTTATACATTTCTAAGCTGTGATTGTAACTCATCTCTGTGCACACAAAAAAAATATAAAACCAATAAACAATCAAAATTCCAGTCTGTGATCTGTGCCTAATACTTTGGTGTCTGCCACCTTAATAAAGTGACTTACCACATGCAGATATAACCATTGGTGCCACTACTCTTCCACCAATATGAACTCGCCAGACATTATTATTTATTATTACAGGTACTTGTACAGCGCCGTCAGATTACTTAGTGATTTACATGTATATTGTACATCAGTCCCTGCCCACAAGGAGCTTACAATCTGAGGTCCCTTACTCACGTTCATTCATACAAAAACTAAGGCCAATTTAGACAGGATCCAGTTAACTTACCAGCATGTCTTTGGAGTGTGGGAAGAAACCGGAGTACCTGGAGGAAACCCACGCAGGCACAGAGAGAACGTGCAAACACAATTCAAAGCGGCGATCTTAGTGCTGCTAAGCAGAAGTGCTAACCACTTGGCCACTGTGCTGCCCTGCAGCAGATAAACTCAGCAGAGACATCATGCAATTCCCTGGATCAACTTTAACATTTAAAGGTAAAGTTGATCCAGGAAAAATCCGATTGCCCCTTGGGGGATCAGGAAGGTTTTTTTTCCCTGCTGTAGCAAACTGGAGCATGCTCTGCAGGTTGTTTTTTTGCCTTCCTCTGAACTGTGGGTGTATTTTTGTGCATATGGGATTGTATTTTATTTTTTTGATGTCTTTTTTCAACCTAACTATGCAACTATGTGATAATAAATCAACTCCAAGATCTCTATGATCAGCAATTTTTACTACTCACCACCACTGGGTGATCAACTGGCCAGGATACTGTATAAAAAAATAGCTCACCACACAAAGCCACAAAATATATTGTATATAGTGTAGTATTTATTAAATAAAAGATGAAAAAAGTAAGATGAATTGCAAAAATTAATCCAGTATTGACAGATAGAAAATCTGTCCAAATTCGCTGATATAAAGGAATGCAGACTAATTTTGATTGCTTTATTGGTTTAATTTTTTTGTTTTCAGTTACAATTACCGTTTATAAAATGTATCCAACTTTATTATCTTTTGTTTGTATATAATTGTTTAAATGAAGAGTTGCACCATTCGTTTTATGAAGGCCACTTAAAATGAATAGTTAATGTAGAATTTAAAGGGAGCTCCATAGGGGTAAGAGAGGCGTTATTACTTGTTAATAATGGATTTCCATCCTGTACAGTCTATAAAATTCTAAAAGGAGAGTTTGGTTGGTCAGTACGAGTGGGTAGAATGTTCGATTTGAAATTCCCAGTACAAATCCAGGGTGTTCATGACTGGAGTTAAGGCAGATGGGTCTGGGGTGATCAACTGGGGCTGTTCCAGCTTCAGGAGAGTTAGGGGTTGTACCTATAGTGGGTGCGATTAAGGCTTACTCAGGATCTCATGTGCCATCCAGGGGATGCTACAAAGTGGTACCATAGTTTAAGTTCTGTTCTAAGTGAATCCATCATCTGGTTTTAGTTTTGCACATATCAAGTGCTCTAGACATATAAATGGCCTTGTGAGCTAGGACAGGGTCTGAAAACTCTATGCCTCCTGACACTTTAGCAAAGTATGGTGCCATCTACGGGGATTAATTGGCAAACAGAATATTTGTAAACTAGGCTCAAATTGACCAGAGGAATGATGGCAGTGCAACTGGAACAAGTAGAGCAACCTAGGGAGAACTCATTTCCAGGTTACTTGTCTTTTCAAACCATAAAAAAAAAAAAAGTGTGTGGAGTCTGAATGGTACCCACAAACAAAATGGGGTAAGAAAGATACCCAGGTATTTAACACTGTGTTGGGCCCACCTTAATGGAAAGTAAGCTGTGATGGCCTGTAGTCAGGCTTGGAAGATATAAAATGGAATTGGCAGCCAAGGAAGCCAATTTTGCCAGTAAACCAATATGGGGTGGATTTGACTTAAATCTTGACTAAAAGCCAACCCCCTGCCCACCAAAACAATGAATGAATTATCTCCAGGCGCAATTTTTAGCGTTATAGCGCCTGTAAAGCGCCTCAGTGTGAAAGTAGCCTGAAATAAAACATACATCAGTTGGTCGCCAAAGAAAATTCTTCAGATTTTGATCTATTACATCTTTGTATTGTCCTGTGCTGCACAGCCTATGTATGGTATACACATGCATAGAATTTTGTGCAAAGACTTTTTGTAGAGGATTTTTGTAAAGCCACAGGTACGATCTGTGGTGCCTATTACATGGCTGCGATCTAATTACTTTTATGGTCACACAGGATCACTCTACAGAAAAGTCTAATGCCTTGTACACACAAGCGGAATTTCGGACGGAAAAAGTCAGACTGAAGATTCTCATCGGATATTCCGTCTGTGTGTATGCCCAATCTGACTTTTTCCGTCGGAATTAGATAGAGAACATGTTCTCAATTTTTCAGATGAAAAAAATTTCAGTTCGTCTGGATGCAATTCTGACAGACTAAAAACCATGCATGCTCAGAATCAAGTCGACGCATGCTCGGAAGCATTGAATTTCATTTTTCTTGGCTCGTCGTAGTGTTGTACGTCACTGCGTTCTTGACAGTCGGAATATGGTGTGACCGTGTGTATGCAAGACGGCTTGAGCGGAATTCCATCTGAAAAGCCATCAGAGTTTATTCCGACGGGAAAAGCGGTCGTGTGTACAGGGCATAAGTGTCGGACATTGAACTCAGCAGAACCATTACATGTGTTTATAAATGCACTACCCAATTACCAAAAAAATGCAAATTTCAAATATCACAGTTGACTGGAGTATGGAGAAGAAAAACAAAAATCATATTTCACCTGCACAAGTTGCTTCTGAAATAGTCTTGCAAAATGACTATGATTAGAAGCCAGAGACAAGTTGAACATCATAGCCCTAAGAGAAGAGAGAAGATCAGAGTTAATTGAGCAACATAAACCCTAGAAATATATTTTAGCTATTAGAGGACTAAAAAAGGAAAACTAGCTTGTCATTTGAAATCTACAGCAGGTTCACAAATTCAAAGTGCAAGAAGCCCATTTATTAAGATGTCCATTAGGGCCGAAACAACTAATCGATTAATCAACAGCTAATCGATTAATTTTATAAAATCGATCACTATTTTCATAAATCGATTAATCGGCCAGTAACATAATGGGGTTACAAAAAAAATTGCTACTGTTAATATATTAATATGAAAAATCTTTGTACATTCGTGAATGAAAGAATGTTGTTTGAAATTTTCACTTTCTTTTAACATTCAGTTTTAAAATGAATGTAATTTCTGAACGAAAACCACATACAGGGTCTGAAAATTCCTTTCACAAAAATGTTTTCCATTACTAAATTTTCCTGTCACTGTGGTTGAAAAAACGTAAATTTGACCCCACTAACGATTAGAAAATCGAAGGAATGTTCTTAATTTTTTTTTTTTTTTTTTTTAAGGAAGACATTGCAAAATGGTGTAACTTTTTAAATAAACAAATTTGATCTCTGAGCCTGACGACATTTACCAGATTCACCCTCTAATAGTATATACAGTATATCTGTCAGTTATTCTCAGAGTGGATTCGAGATTTTGCTCCCTAACCATACAGATGGTTATTTATATTTACCACTTCATAGAGATTTTTAAGAATTTCCTTTTTTTTTTTACTTTACTTATTAACTTAATTATACACCACTTTTAACGTTATTAACCGATTATTCGAAACAATATATCGGCGAACTAACCGATTATGAAAATAATCGTTAGTTGCAGCCCTAGTGTCCATTAAAATATACAATTTAAATTCCAGCAATTTGGAAAAAAGACCTGAACTTAGAATGATTATAGAAAACACCAGACATTCCTGTCACATCATTACTTTCTTGTTCGCAATGGCTAGCTGCCTGAGCATTTTTTTTGTTTCCTGCGCATCACAGAACATTGGAAGCATTCAGATTTGGCCATACACACAAGTGTAAAGCTTCAAAATGAGGTCATCAATTTATCAGTTATCTACTGAATCCAAAAAAGATTACTGGAAAGTTTTGACTCCTAAACAATAGTGGCATCGGGACTGTTCCTAGTCTTCCTCAATTAATCTTCCTCACCCAACACCACTGTATGAAATTAGTTAAATGCCCATACATTATGTTATAAAAAACGCTGGGGATATTTAGCTGCGCTATTATGGTAATAGACATTTTAAAAAAATATCTGAGAAGACTGAACATACAAAAAGATTTTTACCTGATCTTATTGCCCAGGAAACGCTCAAAATCCCAGTCAGCCTTTTCATGGCAATCTTCCCACTCACGTAGCAGCTCATAAAATACATCTCTAGAAAGCATATCAGACCATGTAGAAGTCAGTCACATAGTTTGGGTTACATTGATCAAAAGAAATTTCAACAAAAAGACATTACCCACTTTAAGACCAGGCCTTTTCTCGATGTTTTACTAGAAAATTACTTAGAACCCCCAAACATTATATATCATTTTTTTAAAGCAGAGGCCCTAGAAATTTGCGCAGTGTTTTTTTTGGGGGGGTACACTATTTTTAACCACTTGCCGAAGGGCTAATGCCGATATACGTCGGCAGACTGGCATGGGCTGGGCAAAGCAACATACCTGTATGTTGCTTTGAATTTCCCATTGTGCGGGCGCACACGCACCACAAGCTCCATGTCCGCCGGTGTTCCGCGATCGTGTCACGGAGCTGCAGGACGGGGAGATGCAAACAAGGAATTTCCCTGCTCTGCCTAGTGACAGGACAATGATTTACTGCTCAACATCATCGGAGGCAGTGATCACGTTAGAATCACTCCCTAGTACACACTTAACCCCTTTATCGCCCCCTAGTGGTTAACCCCTTCCCAGTCAGTGTCATTTACACAGTAATCAGTGCATTTTTATAGCACTGATCACTGTATAAATGGTCCCAAAATAGTGTCAAAAGTGTCCGCCACAACGTCGCAGTCACGATTAAACAAAAAAAAAACGCTGCTCACCGCCATTACTAATAAAAAAATAAAAATAATCGCCGCCAATACTAGTAATAAATTAACCCTTTAACGTTCCGCTCCACCGTTTGGTAGAGCGCACATTTTGAGTCACACTAACTCATTGAAAAATGAGGATGTTAAAGGGTTAATAATGAAAATGCCATAAATCTATCCCCTATTTTGTAGACGCTATAACTCTTGCAAAAACCAAATCAATGTACACTTACTGCGATTTTTTCGGCCTTAACTGAGAAAGAAATTTGTTTTTTATATATATTTTTGGGGGATATTTATTATAGCAAAGCATATTGCTTTTTTTTTCCAAATTGTCACTTTTTTATTTATAGCACAAAAAAAAAAAAACGCAGAGGTGATCAAATACCACCAAAAGAAAGCTCTATTTGTGGGGAAAAAATTTTGTTTGGGTACCAAGTCGCAATACCGCAAAATTGTCAGTTAAAGCGACGCAGTGTCAAATCACAAAAAGTGCTCTGGTCAGGAAGGGGGTAAATTCTTCCGGGGCTGAAGTGGTTAACTTTAATTCACAAAAACATAATACGACATTTTTTGGTAAAAAGGGAGGATGTCACACCGAGTAAACGGATACCAAACATGTCATGCTTTAAAACTGCGCACGCCCGTGCAATGGAGACAAACATACATTTTCTTATAGGCAACACTTTAAAACACAGGAGGCTAGAATTACTGCCCTTGATATGGCGTTTGCGATGACACCTCACATGGGTGGCACAATCACGATCTGCTCACATGCGGGACCGATGTATGCCATAGTCTTTGCATGCTAGCACGGGGGAGGGCGCTGTCTTTTTTTTTTTTATACTGTCGCTTTAAAAATGTTTTTTTTTTTTTATATCCCCTGTGATAGCAAGCGTCAATGACAGGTACTCTTTATGGAGAGATCAGGGGGCTCCTCTGCCCTTAAAAGCATTTGTTTACACCAAGATCAGTGTGATCAGATGCTTTCCCCATTTAAAAATGGTGCCGTTTAGTTCTGGCGAAACTGGAAAGGATGAATGTGACAGACTTACCCGGGACATCCCCAGACCATCTTATGTCAAAAATCATCCTATGTCCACTAGGGGCATAGGATGACTTAGAAATGATATCCTGGACTACCCGAGATGGGATTATTTAATTATTATCCACAATATATTCCAGGATATCTGTAAGAACTATTTACAGGTTGTTGATTCTGAACTCAACGGGTTAATTGTAAGAGTGATTAATTCATCATGTTGGGACACATACTGTTAGATGCTAATTGACCCTGCTATTGTGAAGGTGTCCTGTGTTTACACTTATGATAACGTGTATTGTATAGCAGGTGAGAGGAGCCGGGATGTCTACCTTGAAAGGTCATATCTCGGAGTTACCTCGTCTGGGCAAATGATTCATTAGCTCATGTTATTTATGTTCTGGTTACCTCCTCTAACTGTATATAAGGTTGTATTCTTGGTTCTATTAAACACTCCATGTTTAGCACACAAGACTTGTCTCATTGTGTGTTGAGGGCAGCTGGAATATCTGATATCTATATCCAGACAGATAGGAAGCGGTATATGACGGAAGCACTCAAGCGGAGTGTGGGACGTTCCGTTACAGATGGATGTGCTTTGCTTCCGGGTTTCATATACCACAGAGGTGATCACAGCCTTTTCAGTCTCCGATTACCTCTATGGTCAGCAGGTGGAAGCTGGTCGCTTGGGTCTTCTGGTAGAAAGGGAGAGCCCAAGAGAGCCCCGGGAAGCAGTATGGGGGGGGGGGGGGCATTACCTCCGGCTGCTTGTAAAGGGGTCTGCTGGGGTGTGTGAGCCAAAGGATTTAGAAAGATCAGGGCAACAGCCAGTCCCCTAGCACTCTCTGAGGAAGTCTTGGTCAGGAGGCAGGACGAAACATGTAGGCATAGGGGCATACACCCTCCAGCAGACACAGAACCCAGCCTTGCACACTGGAGTGAACGCCAGCTGCAAGGGATCCAATCCATACCGACAACAAGAATGACACCATCATATACGACGCTTTAGAGCGCCAAGACACAGCAACATCTCAGGATCATAAAGCTCAAGTGGACTGCTGGGAGTCCCAAGACAGTGACGATCATATCAGCTGCATATATGAACTTTATATCACTTGGTGTAATTCAGTAACTCAAATAACTGTACCCAGCTAATAGAGCACTTTGTGACAACACAGTTGCTCCTGATGGAAGCCTGCGAAATTTAGGACTTGCCAACGCATGTTGAGGCTTCTTATTCCCAGTGCATGCATAGTAAACTGTAATTGCTCAGTGCTGCTTTTCTAGGATTACCTTTGATCACAGCATATACAGTGTATACCCAAGACACCTACCATCTAAATAGCTGGGTATTCTGGTCCAGCATTTAATTTATAGGGTTGGGGGGTATTGAGAGGGTTTGCCGGTGGGTAGAAGGGAGGGAACGGGTAAACAGTGCACCACTGTGTGAGTGGGTGGAAGCGGGTGGGGGCAGGGGGGGGGGGGGACATAAACCCAGGTCTTTGACACTGGATATGTTTTATAATTATATTAATCAATAAACAGTTTATTATCCATAAGTAGGTGTCATATTTGCTTTCTTTTCTAGTTGAAAAAAGGTTATATTTCGGAGACACCTCCACCAGTTTATTTGGCTTAATCGGCTTACAGTATATATTGGAGTAGCTCCCTGATATTTATGGTTTGGTGTATATCATTCCGGTATAACCACTTGAAGTCCTGCGACGTAGGAGTACATCGCTGGTCCTTACGTATGTAATCTTTCACTCTGAAAGTGTACGAAAGCACAGAAACAAACAATACTCCCAACAATAACTAAAACACTTCAACACCTACAACAATCCTTATATCATGATGCAAATAAATAACACACCTTTGTTTTTTAAAAATGTGGAATGATCGATCACTAGGAAAGTTAGAACGATTATCGGTTTCTGGCTGAAAAGACACAGAATGTAGGGTTGCTGGAAGCAAAAGAGAAACCTTTGAAAAAGTAAAAAGAGGTTACAATGTGTACAAACATACTTCCGAGTGGAATAATAACAAGACTTCTAGAGAAGCCAGCTTCATAGGTAACCAGACTATGGAGAAACTTTCATAACATTACTATTCTGGTTAGGTGAGCCCCCCAATGCCAGCCATTTCAATATATCTCTTCTGTTCACCACACTGGTGACTAAAGCAATTTCCATGAAGTGAATAAAACCATCATATACCCTTTTTTATAGGTTTCTCAACATCTACTGTAAATACAAGCAGAAAAAATGTTCAGCAGAAACAGCAGTGACTGGTTCAAGAACTATAACCTAATTTCACTGGTCACCTTTTTTCACTTGGTTAAAAATGGTTTTGCATTTAAAATGTCTATAAAGTCTGCTTTTTAAATACATTTTCTACTCCCCCTTGCATAACATGGGGTAAAATGTAATAAATCACCTGTAAAAGAAAAAAAAAAAATAATAATATACGTCCCTGACCTATACCCGTGTCACCTAGGGCAAGGTAACATCACCCTTCTGGAAATGTAGAGTAGCCCAAACATTGCTGTGGGAGTATCCTATCACAAGTCTTGGAGTGCTTCCAGGCATCTTGTCAGCAGGAGGATAACATCAACCCCTGCACTACAGAAGCCACACTAATGCAGTGCTTCAGCAAGAGGGAGAGGGAACGCATTCAAAAAAGGACCTTGCGTACAGTACAAGGTAAATTTAAGCACACCTGGCGGTGTTACATTTTGTTCTAACAACGGTCAACTTGTCAAATAGGCAGATTTTTTTTTTATAAAACAAAAAATGTACTAAAAAAAGGAACTTGTATACTGACAACTATCATTACATGTATTCACCACAGTTTTCAAAGGGCAACATTGGCATTAATGGTCCTTGAAGTGAAAAGTAACAAATGAGAAAAGCCTAATCTGAGCTCATCAGGGCACACAGCTTGGTAAAAATGCAAGTTAAAATTGTACTGCCTCATACAGGGGAACTGGAAATGAGGCATATGGAAAACTAAAGGCCGGTCCCCTTGAGGCTATAAATTCTCACAACTGCTCTGCTGCACCAAGTTTAAAAGATAACGATAGGCTAAAAGTTTAAGAAGCTGTGTCCCTCAACACACTCTTTTACCACAAGTACAAAAATCCAAATTCTTTCCCATCCATTGAAGGATACAGGAATTCTTAGGGTTTTACTGTTCTGCATCTCAGCGCATGCACAAGTGCCCCCAGAGCAAGCACCTTGCTGTGGGGGCACTCAGTAATGGGCAGGGGCCAGAAGCGCCGGTGGGGGACCTGAGAAGATGATGATCAAGGAAATATAAAGGGACTGTAAAGAATTGTTTTTCCCAATTCAATAAAAAAAATAAAGCAGAAGGGAAAGAACATCCATTCTAATGGCACCAAGCGAAAATGGGCAGGCGTGAGATGGGAGGGGCTATAGCCTCAAGAGCTTTCAGCTTAAGTGCCCATTTCTTCTGTAGGTGGCAGTACAACCCTAAATTGCTCATTACCAAGCTGTGTCGCTGAATGAACAAGGGAGGAATTATTATTGGCAAAGGTACAAACAAATAGTCTTCTATATTTATTTATAATAATAATATTATATAATTAGTCATTTGATAGATGTTAAGAACTTAAAATGTATCAGATGTAACAAGTATTCAAATACGGAGGGAATCAAACAGCATACCTTCCCTGTACTGCTTCTGTATGCTTCTAAGAGACGTTCCTGTAAGGGGGGAGAGAATGTCCCAATACGCTCATTCTCTGCTAGAAGCTTTAATGTATTCTTTTCCAACAGAGAAATTACACTGCAAGATAGGAGGAAAAATACTGCATTTTGTCAATTCTTTAAATCTGAAGAAAAAAAACACTATTTTATAACAATTAGATAAACATAGTTACATTTTAAAACATGCAATACAGACTCCGTGCTCCACCGCCTGACAATGTTTCCGGAAGGCATTCTGAAATTAGGAGGCAATTTCAATGTTAACCCAGATCCTCTTCTTGACAAGTCTCAAAACAGGCCCACGCAGTCTAATGCCTTCTTGAAACATTTTTGAAAAGCTCTGCAGACCCATCTATTAGGTCGACAGCTGGAGGGCACAACAAACTAATGACAAGTACTTTAGCTACTACTCAAAGATCCATGATGTATATACACGCATCGACATTGTATACGTGAATCAAGCTTTGGAGCTATTGATAGACTCCACAATTGAGCAAATTACCATTTCTGACCACGCTCCGGTGACAGCTACCCTATCACTGGCTTTGAGGGAATGGTCCTGGAGATTGAATGAAAATCTCCTGGATGATATTACTGTAGCAGCCAAGGTCACTGACACGTGTCATACCAATATATTGGAAACAGGCATGGGTTCCCAGCTGTGGGGATTGGTTTAGGAAGGTGACCGAGATCATAGATGCAGAGGAATGGGTGGCAACCTGCAGGGGCACCCTAGAGTGGTTTTGCACGACTTTGGTGGCATGGCGAGAACAAACCATGACTTCAAATAGAGCTGCACGATTCTGGTCAAAATCGATATTAGATAGATAGATATATCTCAAATGTTTTGGGGTTCTAAGTAATTTTTTTTTGCAAAAAATAAATATTAGTGTCAAGTGTCATCAGTGTCAAGATACAAGTTTCAGGAAAAGGTTTAGTTTTTAAGTGGTTAAACTGCCCTCATTTACAGACCGAAGTTCATTCCTTTGATCTAAAGAACAAAACATTGCAATGTTTATAGTTAGCTCAACTGCTAAGGAACGTTGTGAAATTTGGCAAACTGCCTGTTTTTTTTGTTTTTTTTTGACAACTGCCAGCTTGAGCAGAGAACTCTCTGCATAGTATCCGGAAAAAACTTTAGGTTTGGGGGGAAATCGCAATCTCAATTCTTAACGATTAATCATGCAGCTCTAACTTCAGACATGTTCCAACCAGCCTAAATGTTTCCCTCGTGAAATTGACTGACCCCAAATTTGCAACTCCCTACTGATCTCTGAGTAGTGATCTCTGAATTTATTTGTCCACATAATAGTGCCTGCCGGTATGAGCGGTCTCGACAACAATGGTTACAAAAGCATTCACCACTTCCCTATCCCCCCTGCCCCCTTTCTTCTTCTTTATTTCTCTTATACTGCACGTGGGAGATGTTTGATGCTGGAGGAACAATAATCATTCGGTAGAAGGTATTCCACGGTTGTTAGTTACTTTACTGTCCCCTAGCACACGATAAGCCGCATCTTGGACACCAGGGCAAACGCACCGGGTGGTACTCCCATCTTGCAGCCCACCGTTTATCTTCCTGTTCAATACGGTGGTCACTATGGCCTCCCTTACCTGTTGGGTTGGCCTATGACCAACATTGGCATTTACAATGTAACCGATTCCGGGCCTACATCCTAGCCTACACAACATTTTGGAATCTGCATTTTCCCTTACTCTTTGTTTACTTGGCTTTCTATTATTGTTAATTACATGTACGAGTAAATCGGTGCTTAAAAACAAAATAAAGATATACAGAGAGTCTCTCTCTCTCTCATGAATTTATGAATAGAAGCTGTGCAAGTGGTATGGAATGGTGGAGGGCATACTGAAAACCAAGCAGTTCGCTCATGCTCCATCATTCTTTAGCTTTCCCCCACACTTTACTGTCCTCCCTCAGCTCTGTCTGCTGTCAAAGCCCCTCTAAAAACAGTAACCCATAGGTTATGGGTTCAATCCAAGGGGTTTATCTGCTCACAAATTTTATTTTGTTTTATGTAAATTCAAAATTGAAGAGACAGACACTTCCTCATAGCTTTCCTCTTTCCGAGCCGACGCTGGGTGACCCATGGGACCCACAGACGTCTGTTCCTCTTCCCCCCTCCAGTCATACGACAGTGCTCATGCATGGACATTGTCACGGAGGAGCAGGTCACATGCTTCCCCATAACCTGAACGTGCTGGAGTAATAGTGCCCATGGCATGATATTATAAACAGAAATACACCTGAAGCAAGCATTTACACGACTTATAAATAAAAATATATAACCATAAAATTATTAACTCACGTATACTGGAAATCGAGGACCAAAACAGCAAAAAACACACAATTGTGTACACTCTGAAAGTGCTGGGACTCCACGGCATCTGAAAAGTAAAAGCATATTTATTAGGAGAGGGCACCACACATCACTGTATTTCAGTGAATACTGACAAATATATTTAAATCAACACTAAAATACATGTTTGAAAACATTCTAAAGTCAAAAAAGATTTTTTACCCTATGACCCCTGCAATAAGGTAAAAAATGTCCCATTACTTTTTCTTTTGTGATAGGCAGAAAAAGTAAATACTTAAATTTAGCTCAAAATCTGTATTATATAGAGAAGGAATGGAAATTTGGAATTAAATGTATGGTTTTAAACCCCCCCAAGCCTTTAGATGTACCCGACTTAACCAAACAGATGTGGGTCATTGTACAATTCAGCACTCCCTTTATATTTACAATGGATTTAAAACGTCTATACTCCCCTGGTAAAATGTCAGGTTTCTGTGATGTAAAAAAAAAAAAGAAAATACAAAGATAAAGTGTGCACACCCTCCTATAACTGGGAATGTAGCTGTGTTCAATACCAAGCACCTGCCATCGGTAAACACCTGCCATCATTTAAAGTGCCTCTGAATACCCCAAATAAAAGTTCAAATGTTCTAGTAGGTCTTTCCTGACATTTTCTTAGTCTCATCCTACAGCGAAAGCCATAGTCCACAGAGAGCTTCCAAAGCATCAGAGGGATCTCATTGTTAAAAGGCGTCAGGAGAAGGGTACAAAAGAATTTCCAAGGCATTAGATATACTATGGAACACAGTTATCAAGTGGAGAAAACATGGCAGAACAGTGACATTAGAAAGAACTGGACATCCCTCCAAAATTGTGGTTGTTTTTTGCACTATAAACAAATAAAATACTGTAAATTTTGAAAAAAAACACAAAACGTTTTGTTCTGCTATAAAACATGCCCAATAATTTTTATTTATTTTTTTAAATCGAAATTTCTTTGTCAACTTAGGCCAATATGTATTCTGCTACATATTTTTGGTAAAAAAAAACATTAAAAAAATAAGCGTATATTGATTGGGTTGCGCAAAAGTTATAGCGTCTACAAACTATGGGATAGATTTATGGCATTTTCATTAGTAACCCTTTAACATCCTCATTTTTCAATGAGTTAGCGTGACTCAAAATGTGCGCTCTACCAAACGGTGGAGCGAAACGTTAAAGGGTTATTTTTTTACTAGTAATGGCGGCGATTAGTGATTTTTTACTGTGACTGTGACATCCAACTGACATTTGACACTTTTTTGGGAACCTACATTGTACTAATGACACTGGCAGGGAAGGAGTTAACATTAGGGAAATCAAGGGGTTAACTGTGTTCCCTGGGTGTGTCGCATTCACACCTGAGCATTCACACCTGAGCGCGCGTATTCACACATATTCGCGCGTTTGCATACAACGTTGTCCGACGTTTTTGAACTTCGTCGTTTTTTATTTTAGCCAATAGGAAAAATGATCATCTCTTATCACTTGTTGCTATGTTTGTAGATTTTTTTTATCTTCTTCCTGGGTGAATGTTCTATTTCACAGAACAGATTCGCGCAATAAAACACCCGTAGAAACGCTCGTTGTCGCGATAGACGCTTGAATCGAGCGTTTACATTAGTTTCTATGGGAATACAAACATTCAAAAACCCCCAAATCCGCCCGATTCGCGCAACAAAAAAGGGTCCAGAACTTGTTTGAGCTTCAGGCGTTTTGGAGTGGAGATGTAAACCATCTCCATTGAGAATAATGTATTTTTTCCCCTCTAGCGTTTTATAGCTTCAGGCTTTAGGCTACAAAACGCTCAGGTGTGAATGCAGCCTTACTGTATGGGGGATTGTCTGCCTGGGAGAACACCGAGACCCGTCTTCCTTTATAGCAGAAAGACAAGATCTCAGTGTAATCCCGTCAGATGGAAATCTGCCTTGTTTACTTCTGCAGATCCCCAACTCTGTCTCTGCGGGAAACGATCGCAGGAGGCCAGCAGAGTCCACCGGACCTGCTGCTTGGCTCCCCCTCAGGCAAATCAGCGCATGCCCACAGAAGCTAGTGCACGCCGTATAACTGCGGGGGCTGGTCTGCAAGTGGTTATGGGTGTGCACACTTATGCAACTGTATTATTTTCGATTTTTACTTCCCTCCACCTTTAAAGATTTAAGTTTGCTGTTCAATTGAGTTGTGCAGTTTATAGGTCATATTAAAAGGTAGAAAAAGTTCTGAAATGATTTATCTCTGTCTTTTTTTACATCACAGAAACCTGACATTTTACCAGGGGTGTGTAGACTTTTTATATCCACTGTACGTGTAATTTCATTGGTAAAACAATTCAGCTAAAAGACCAACTCTGCGCTACAAAATGGATACATTTACAATAACCACAAAAGGAATCTATAGTCAAAAGCAAAAATTTGAAAACCTGTGTCACTGTAGAGTTTTGTTAATTTTTACAGAGAAATTAATCTAATCTCTGTAGTTAACATTGTTTGCAGACTGCAGTGAACAGCCCCCTTATTGCTGCAGAGGATCTGCAGAAAGGTATAGATGTCACAGGAGTGGTGGTAAAATAATGCACTGTGCTGCATAACCTGACAGGTGTTCTAATCCCTTTCCACTCTATCCAAAACTTAAAACAATAAGTTTAGCCCCAAGTTATTCTTACATTTTTGGTTCAGCAATGCGAATTCCTATGTCACATATCCAACGGCTCAGCATCATCACTTCTGTACAATCAGCAATAAAGCGATCTAATGCCTCGCACACACGACCGGTTATCCCGGCAGGAAAACTGCCATGAGAGCTTTTTGCCGGGAATCCCGGCCGTGTGTATGCTCCGACAGGAAAACTGCGAAAAAAAACAAAAAAAACAAACACGTTTTCTTTTTTCCCGCTGGGATTCCCGGCGGACTTTTTTCCCGTTGGCAAAACTGGTCGTGTGTTTGCTTCTCCGAGGGGAAAAAACGCGCATGCTCAAAATCAAGTATGAGATGGCACATTCGTCACGCTCTAACGGACTGAAAAGCACGAATCGTCTCCCACCAAACTTTTACCAACACGAGGATCAGCAAAAGCAGCCCAAATGGAGGCGCCGTTTGAATGGAACTTCCTCTTTATAGTCCCATCGTATGTGGTGTACGTCACCTTTGGATGGGCGGTATTTGGCCTGAAGGCAAGGTATATGTATGCAAGGCAGGCTTGAGAGGAATCCCGTCGGGAAAAACGGTAGTGTGTACAGGGTAGAGTGTAAGAAGCGGTTAATAGTGAAAGGGCAGAATCAAAAAATAGAGTGATCTTCCTGGTTGGGCAACGTGGCAGAGTTGTGGTACAAATAATGACAAATTAGTGGGTAAAATAGTAAATACAGAGATTTCAACTATGTATTCAGATGCATTGCGTTGTACTTTGAGGTTTTGAGATGACCCTTCAAGTATGTAAAATTTAATACTGTTGAAAACCTCAAACATTTAGTGCTTGCATGAAAATCTCTGAAATATATCTTCTACAAAAAAAAAAAAAGAGTTGAGAAAACGAACATAAGAAGAAGATGTTGTGAGCTGGCTATTAAGAAAAAGAAAGAAAAAAACAGTGCACTGATGGGGAGGCACAGATTGGTAGCACTGGTGGGCAGTGCCCTGATTATCAGTGTACATGTCCCTTTTACACAAGCTGGTTTTTGGCTCGCCTCACACCATCAGCCTGAGGAATGGAATGCCGATAACGAGCTTCTGTTTACATCATGATCAGCTGTGATTGGACACAGCTGATTCTGTGGTAAAGAGCTGCTGGTTAAGCCTCCGGAGGACACTGCAATCGCAGAGGACGCAATCACGGGAGGACTTCATATGACACCCTCCCAGAACTGGCCAGCTGTGCTATAGCCGCCATTCAGCTATAGAGTGGTCGGCAAGTGGTTAAAGCATCACCTATGGAGAATATAGGGTATCAAAGTTTGCCGCGGTTTCACCAGCACAAACAATTTTAAACCTCGACACAAAAGTTATGTATTCATTCCACGAAACCTTATCTTGTATAACTTACCAAAAAATTGGATGATGCATTTGTGTGCCTTAAAATTAACTTTAGTGCAATGTTGTTTCATATCGTAAATAAGATGCTACATGACTTTAAAGTAAAACTGAAAGCAAATAATTTTTTTCCCCCCTTTTGTATAGAGTAAGGACCCATTACAACTAGGACCTGAATGGAAATCGCACAGGATCGTGCTGTGTGTCCTGTGTGAATCACATGCAGTTTCTGTGCAATGTGATTTCAGTCCATTATTTCTGAAATCGCATTGCACTAAAAGTAGTGCATGCATTATTTTTGGAAACGTACTAGGGAGATTTCCCCTCACTTTCTGTCCCATAGCCAAACCAGGAGGTGACAGGAAATCCCTCATCCCAGGTCACTAGTGTCCCCTTCGGAAGATTTCCTCTCTATTCCTGCTCAGAGGATCATCCAAAGTTTGGGGATTTACAAATAGAGGGTACATTTCCCCAACAGGACACAACAATAAATACCCAATAGGTGTTTTAATCCCTCTCCAAGTTTCTAGCACCAAAAAAGTTTTGTCTTCAGTTGTACTTTAAGTTATGCATGCATTACTGAAATATTGTTGGCAGTCACCTTTAAATCCTCTGGTAATCTCAAGGTCAGAGATCCTATCTTCAGCGATGGCTGGTCCCCGGGAGATTAGTAGTTGAAGGACAAAAAAGAACTCCAGAAATATATTTGGCACAAGGTTTTCTGCAGATAAAATGGAACTTGTCAATATTTAATCATTAAATGTTTGGCATTATCCTGGCATTCTGAGATTTTAGTATGCTCAGGAGTAGGGATAATCTCCAGCGTGTTCGCATAGTACACGTGCAGAGCCCGCCAGGAAGTCTGCGCTGTGCTAATCACAGCACTGCGCAGACTTCCTAGCGTGCTCTGCATGTGTACTATGCGAACACGCTGGAGCTCATCCCTACTCAGGAGGGACAGGTGCAACCAACCCCACTGCAGTCAGCCTGTCAAAGTATATGGCAGGCTGCAGCTAGACGGGGCTGACAGCTGTCCGAATGGTAACAGTGTTGGGAGCCCTGTGCATTGAGGGATGAAGGTCAGGAACACAGAGGACCTGCATTCTGGATCTTTGAACAGGGCCCCATCAAGCCACAGCCTGCCATAGTTTGACAGGCTGCCTGCAGCAGGGCCGGATGCTGTATCTGTCCCTCCTTAATTATTTTTGGCTTCAATTTCCATTTAAGAAAACTCCCACTGCCTGCTTCCGCCTGTACACTTGCCCTCCACGAGAGCTCAACTGGGAAGGATGAGGACCGCTGCAGCTTTCCAGAGTGGAATCCACTCTTTTGCCGGAAGACCCAGCGAGACATATTGGTAAGACTGTGCACCAGCTCCTATTACTCTCTCCTTGGAGAGAGGAAAGCTTCCCCAAGTTCTAATAAATTATCCTCACTATTGCACTCATGAGTCTCTAAACCAGGAGGGAAGAGACACCACTGCCATTAAACTCAGAGACCTACCCAGAACTGCTTGTTGGACCACCCATTCCAGCTACTTTGGTGGAATATTGTTTGGAGCTGCAGCCTGCTTATTTCCCATTTCCCCCATGGGGCTATGCCCAGAGGAAAGAGCGTGCCACCTACCTACTGCACAGGAGTGACTAGTATGACATTGCATTCAGTGGGGGACTCAAGCAGTTCCTCCACTCATGCACACATGATTACCAGACACCAAGTCAGCAGCTGGTGAATTCTGACAATTTTACAGCAGTTATGGCTGCCACATCCACGTGCCAAACGACTCTAACCAATAAAATAGATTATTACTTCAGCCGGACATAGGTTTAAATTAGAAATGCAGAGGACATACTTTTGATTTACATGCCTTAAAAACCAAAGTCCCCTATTTGGAGTCACAAGCTGAAGATGCAGAGAACTGTAACCACAGAAACAATTTACATATACTGGGCCTCCCAGGGGGTGCAGAGGGTTCGAATTCCACTTCCTTCACTGAACGTCTGTCCAAATTCCCCAAAATGGCATCCTTCCCCATGGAACATCCCAATAAACGTATATATTGATTGATTTGCTCAAAAGTTATAACGTCTACAAACTATGGGATATATATATATTTTACTAGTAATGGCAGCGATCAGCAACTTATAGCGGGACTGATATTGCGCCAGACAAATCAGACACCTGACACTTTATTACAGTGATTAGTACTAAAAACATGCACTGTCACTGTACTAATGACACTGACAGGGAAGGGGAGTTAACATCAGAGGCGATTAAAGGGTTAACGGTGTGCATAGCTAATGTTTCAGTGTAGTGGGGGAGGTGCTTTTACTAGTGAAAGACATAAGACTAGTGTTTGTTTTACAGAAACACAGGATCCAGGTCTGCTGTACTGAAAGAATGACAATGTGACTTGTTTATAGAGATGACTGTCATTCTGTCAGGGTCCATGGGTCTCGCTGTGTAAAGATCCAGCGTGAGCGAGCCGCCGCCGGCGTGCACTTGCACCCAAAACCCGGAAGTGTAGAATCACGTATTTATACACATCATTCTGCACAGAGTGGCCGCCCTGTAGCAGTAAATCTGCTATGGAGCGGTCAGCAAGTGGTTAAATCCAAATCCTTGGAATTCCTATCTAATAAAACATTTTACAACATAATCCACCATCAGATATATAACTATTGGGGTGGCTTCACAGCTTTAAATGACAACAGACACAATTAAAATGCAAAAAAACTACCTGTAATACAAGACGAATACAGTTTAGCAAGGATTTCTAGTCGTTTCTGACAGGACACCTTGCCAGGGTCAGCGTGCATCAGCAGATCGGATGAAACACTGGAGTTTCGGTTGTAGCTCTGTTTGGTGGGAGTAATGGGGTCCAATGCCACTGGAGATGAAGTCTGCTGCAGTAGTTTGGACCTACGAAGAAAAACAGACTCTGCATCATGAATGCACAAGGATTCTCATCCCAGGGATTTTATATACAGTTGCAAGAAAAAGTATGTGAACCCCTGTAACAGTTTTTCTGAAGTAATTTGCCATGAAATAACATACAAATAATTCTACTTTCTTGTGTCTTTACTGAACACACTTATTAAACATTCACAGTGCTGGAGGAAAAGTAAGTGAATTCCTGGCATTAAAGTGGTTGTAAAAGGCAGGTGGTTTTAAAAACCCTTCTGCGTGCAGCTCCCCACCAAAAACGCATACCTCAGCCTGAGCTTAATCCAGTGATGTGCACAAGAGCCGAAGCTCTCTCGCTCCTCATTGGCTGCTGTCAATCAAAGAAGGGACAAGAGAGGGGGGGGAAGGGTTGGGGCTGGCTCTGCAATAAGCACTTACGAGTGCCCCTATAGCAAGGAATGGTCAACAATTCCTTGTGAACACTATGCCAAAAGGAGGTTTGACCAGCTATTAAAGTGATTGGGCTAGATTCAGCAAGAATTTACGACGGCGTATCTATTGATACGCCGCGTAAATTTAAAGCTGCGCCGGCGTATCTTCGTTCTGTATTCAGAAAGCAAGATACGCCGAAATTACGCTAAGAGCCGACTGGCGTGGGTCTCTTAAGCCGTCGTATCTTAGTTGCATATTTACACTGGCCGGTAGGTAGCGCTTCCGTCGATTTCAGCGTAGAATATGCAAATGAGCTGGATACGCCGATTCAGACACGTACGTGCGCCCGGCAGATATTTTTTACGTTGTTTGCGTAAGGCTTTTTCCGGCGTAACGTTACTCCTGCTATATGAGGCATAGCCAATGTTAAGTATGGACTTCGGCCAGCGTCGAATTTTGCGTTGTTTACGTCGTTTGCGTAAGTCGTTCGCGAATAGGGCTTTGCGTAAATTACGTTCACGTCGAAAGCATTGACTATTTGTGACGTGATTAAGAGCATGCGCACTGGGATGCGTTCACGGACGGCGCATGCACCGTTCGTGAGAAACGTCATTTACGTGGGGTCATGTTTTATTTACATAAAACACGCCCACCTCTTGACAATTTGAATTCGGCGCGCTTACGCCGGCAGATTTACGCTACGCCGCCGCAACTTACGGAGCAAGTGCTTTGTGAATACTGCACTTGCCTCTCTAAATTGCGGCGGCATAGCGTAAATAACATATGCTACGCCCGCACAAACTTACGTCCCCCTACCTGAATCTAGCCCAGTGTGTTTTTCGGGTCTCCCGCCGGATTTTCCAGGAGAGAAGTGGCTGCACTTCTCGACACCAAGCCATCCTCCAAAGGTCTTGTTCCCCTTACTGTGCGTGCAAATGCACTCACACCTGCCTGCTGCCATTCCTTAGCAAGCTTACCACTGATGGTGCCTTGATCCCACAGCTGAATGAATTGTAGGAGATGGTTCTGGATGCAATTTTAGTAGCAGCAATATCCTTGCCTGTAAATCTCTTTTTGTGCAAAGCAATGATGACTGCATGTTTCCTTGCAGGTAACCATGGTTAACAGAGGAAAAACAATGATTTTAAGCACCACCCTCCTTTTAAAACTTTCAATCCGTTTTGATAACTCAATCAGCATTACAGAGTAATTTTCAGCCTTGTCCTCCCAACACTGACACCTGTGCTAAAGCGGATGTCCGCTGAAAAAAAAAATATTAAAAGCCAGCAGCTACAAATACTGCAGCTGCTGACTTTTAATATAAGGACACTTACCTGTCCTGGAGTCCAGTGCCGTCCGCAGCAGAGGACGAGCGATCGCTCGTCACTCTGCTGCCCTCCCGCCATCCTCGGTGAGGGAACCAGGAAGCGAAAAGCTTCACTGCCCGGTTCCCTACGGCGAGTCGCGCTCCGCCGTGCTGACTGGCTCTCGCTGTGTTCTGGGAGCCGAGTGTTTTCCAGAACACAACTGGGGGGGGGATGTGAGGTCCTGCCCGCAGACTGTGTGGCCGGAAGTGGGTGAAAATACCTGTCTTTAGACAGGTATCTGGCATCTGCACCCCCCTCCCCCTGAAAGGTGTCAAATGTGACACCGGAGGGGGGGAGGGTTTCGATGAGCGGGACTTCACTTTAGGGTGGAGCTCCGCTTTAACGAGAGAAGCACTGACATGTTAGCTGGTTCTTTTGTGGAAGGGCTGAAATGCAGTGGAAATGTTTTTTTTGGGGGATTAAGTAAATTTTTATGGCAAAGAGGGACTTTGCAATGAATTGAAATTCATCTCATCACTCTTCATGAAGTATATGCAAATTGGCATCATAAAAACGGAGGCAGCAGACTTTGTGAAAATGAATGTGCGTCATTCTCAAAACTTTTGGCCAGGGCTATAGACATCATGGGACTGTCACTGACATCCCAGTCTCAGTGCTGGGAGCGCGCCACGCATACTACTACCTACTTCTCAAAAATGTTTTTTCCCCCTCTAATAAATGCAATTGGGGGGGGGGGCAGAATGGGGAATATATTAAGCCATTTGCAAATGTTCAATCTCTATGCAGCTCTGCCTCACCAAAACATTTGTGGTGCTTCTTTTTCTAGCTTGTGACAGTTTGCGATGGAAGTGCGTATACAGCACTAAGGCAAGGTTCACTTCTGCGCTTTCCCAACACAAATGTGCTACCCTTTAGCAGATGCTCAGAAGTGCAAATAATTGTTTTTTGCACTCAAGAAACAGCACAGTGCTGCAGCACGAGATTCAGTATAGCACATTTTTGGATTCGCACGACCAGAGGATCCCTGACTGGGAATCTTTAGATGTTGAATTTTACTGGACCTGTGTACGTTTTTAGCAATGATTATTTCTAATAAACCATCATACAGTTTTACACTATGCGGATACTCTTTATGGGACATCCATTAGAGCAATTAGGAACCAACACAGTCTGCCATGACCCTGTTCTCACCTCTTTCAAATGGATGGATTTGCCATGATTTGTAATTCCATGCTTATCTAGACTCTAGGGATCTGTTACGGTGAAGGTGCACTCAGGTGAATTGTTTATTATCTTTTGGACTCGTGGGAAATTCTCTGATCCCTCACCCGATACCTGGGCGGGTGGTGGGGGGAGTTACAAGTCTCCTCCGTGCAGTCTTCTCCCCCTTCGTGCCGCCCCCCCCCCCCCTGTGCAGTCTTCTCCCCCTCCGTGCCTGTGTCTAGTCCCTTTCTCTGTCTTAAAGGCGAGATGTCAGAGGTCTGTTAAGACCCCTGATATCTCACCAAAGCCCCCCCAACAGGGCTAATAAAAATAAAAATAAAAAATTACAATAAATAATTAAAAAAATAAAATGTAAATAATAATAGTAATAATAAAAAAAAAAACACAGACAATCCACTACAGCCCCCCCCCCCCCTCTCTAAAAAAAATATTTGATGAGGTAATCCCTTGCTCTATCCAAAATGAAAGAAAAAAAAAAAAGGAGAAAACAAAAACAAAAAGCTCTACTTTAAAGCGGTAGTTCACCCTCCTTCACCTCATTATTCCATTACTTTCGGCATCGTAGCGCGAGCTACGGTATGCCGGTCTTAAATTTTTAATCCCCGTACTCACTGTGCTATTGTTGATTGAAGAATCCGACTCCCGCGGGGAATGGGCGTGCCTATGGAGAGGGAGGATGATTGACGGCCGGCTCTGGCACGTCACGCTCCCCGAAGACAGCCGGAGTAGGTCTCGGCTATTCACAGCGCCTGCGCACAGGCTATGCGCAGGCGCCGTGAATAGCCAAGCCTATTTCGGCTATTTCCGGAGAAGCGTGACGTGCCAGGGCCGGCCGTCAATCACCTTCTCTCACCATAGGAACGCCCATTCCCCGGATTCTTCAATCAACGATAGCACAGTGAGTACGGGGATTAAAAATTTAGGACCGGCATACCGTAGCTCGCGCTACGATGCCGAAAGTAATGGAATAATAAAAAAAAACATTTTTTTTTTTTTTAACAGGGTGAACCCCCGCTTTAATCTTCTGGATTATTGCTATACTTACAAAACTCTGGACAAAAGACTTTCTGTCCTCTGATAAAGCTGCTCTGCCTGAACCCACATCTTGTCCAGTAATGGAAGGGTTTGTATTATGTGAACATGTGAATAGACAGTGGGCAGGCCATGTAGCAGAGTGCATCTCTCCTGTCAGAGCGCTGGGAATATAGCAATAACATACACTAGAGCTGCACGATTAATTGTGAAAGAATGCGATTTAACCCCCCTCACAATCTTAAAAACAGCATTTCCTTGATTCAGTGCAGAGAGTTCAGTACAGAAAAAAGCAGCCTGCCAAGTTTATCACAACATCCTTAGGTGGAGATAAAGAGAAACATAGTAACATTTAGTTCTTTTAGATCAAAAGGGATGAACTTTAGTCTGTAAATGAGGTCAGTTTAATCACTTAAAACAGAGTTCCACCCAAAAGTGGAACTTCTGCTTTAAGTACGTCTGATTTTTTTGTTGGGTGGGGGGGGGGGGGGGCGGTACCTAGTTTTGACAGGTTCCGAGCTTCCACTTTCGCTCACTGTGGTGCTCAGAGCGGAAGTTCTCTTCTCCCCCTCTCTCCCATCAATCTTCAGAGGTCCCAAAAGATTGCCTGGCCATTCAGGACGCGCAGCGCGACTCGCACAAGCGGCAAGCTGTCACAGCCAGGAGCCCACACTTAAAACGCTGGCGCCGCAGAGGGAGAGAACAGGGGCTTCAGGGGGCCACATCGCTGGACCGTTGGACAGGTAAGCGTGTTAATTAAAAGTCAGCAGCTACACTTTTTGTAACTGCTGACTTTTAATAAGCACAGAAACAGCAGGAACTTTGCTTTAAAGACTAAACCTTATTCTGACACTTGTTGCTTAAAAATCTGTATTTATATTTATTGCTAGAAAATTACTTGGAAACCCCCACACATAATAAATATATATATATATATATATATATATATATATATATATATATATATATATATATATATATATATATATATATATATATATATATATATATATATATCACAGTATTTGGGCAGTTTTACAAACACAATTTTTGTGGAAAAAAAATACCCTCTAATGAATTAAAAAAAAACTAAACAGTAAAGTTAGCCCAATTTATCTGTATAATGTGAAAGATGATGTTACGCCGCGAGAATCGTGATCTTTATTCTAAGCAAAAAAAGTTGAGAAAAAAAGTTGCCAAATAAACAGGCCCATAGCAAAAATGTAAAAATTTCTCTGATCCACAGGGGGTATTACAAGTGTGAGAACTGAAGTGATTAAGACAGGGTTCGACAAAATCCGGGCGCCCGATCGCAATTGCGTGTCCTCAATTACCGGCCGGCCGATAATTGAGGCCGTGGCTTTGCGGGCTTTTGCAGGCCTAAGCTTCCTTCTGTGATCTGGCGCCATCTTGTTGTGGCCGTTGGCATTACAAGTAGTTACATTACAAGTAGCAAAACAGCAGTTCTAATGTGTTTTTCACTGCCATCTCCTTTCCATTTTTTATATATATATATATATATATATATATATATATATATATATATATATATATATATATATATATATATATATATATATATATATATATTATACTTTCTGTCACACCATTTTTGCGCAGCGGTCTTACAAGCGTATTTTTTTGGGGGAAAAATACACTTTGTTTAATTAAAAAATAAGACAACAGTAAAGTTAGCCCAATTTTTTTTGATATTGTGAAAGATAATGTTACGTCGAGTAAACTGATACCCAACATGTCACGCTTCAAAATTGAGTTCGCTTGGAAAGGCGACAAACTTTTACCCTTTAAAATCTCCATAGGCGGCGTTTAAATTCTACAGGTTGCATGTTTTGAGTTACAGAGGAGGTCTATGGCTAGAATTATTGCTCTCGCTCTACCAATCGCGGCGATGCCTCACATGTGTGGTTTGAATACCGTTTACATATGCGGGCGCTACTCACGTACGCATTCGCTTCTGCAAACGAGCTTGGCGGGACGGGGTGCGTATTTTGGCTCATAACGTTTTTAGCTGGCTCCTAGATTCCAAGGAAATTTGTCAAACCCTGGATAAAGGACACAGAAAAAAAAAAAAACACCTTCTTCCAAACCAGAAAAATCCTCAAACTGACAACCTCACTTGACAACAGCAAAGCAAAATGACCAACAAACATACTTGAACCAGAAAATGTGAAACATTACATTTACCTTTCTTTGCGCAGTATCTCCCTCTCTTCCCGTAAACTGCTGGCATCAGGAGTGCACACTGCTTCCTGAACACTGGTAAAAGCCTCCATACTCGGGTGGCTGCGGTCTATATCAGAAGAGCTGATTGGAGTGGAGGTAAAACATATCCTAGATTTGGAATTATCATTAAGAGGAGTCGGATTGATCCTTCGCGATGGTTTTGATTTGCTGAGGGAAACAAAAGTTAAAAAGGATTCAGAAATACAAATTTAAAACCCAAATGAACTTTTAGTCTAATCTACTTACTGTAACAGCCATAAGGGTTATGATAGAACATAACTGCTTACAACAGGCTGACTCAGTAACCATTATGTCCACTGCATTTGCTAGGGCTGTAAGCTTAAAAAAAAAATCCTGGGGAGGGGAAAAAAAAAAAAAATTCCCATGCAGTGGGGCTATGCCCACACTGTATGGGTAAACTGCTTGATTTTGCCTAGGCACGAGGAGAGCCTACTTACCTAATCCACTGATCTTCCGGTCCTTACCATTCATCCACCTGATGATCTTGCGCATGGACTGTTCCTGATGTCATCATGCCCATAGACAAGCTCTGTACCTGAAAACGGCAAGAACAGTCCACGGCTGGATGTGGGGGAGCATTTTTCCAGAGGATCCAAGAATAGCCCTTCGGTGCACCCCTGAACAAAACGAGAACTTAGCCAATGCAGTGCAGGTACAGCCCCACTGAATGGAAGAAAAAAACTTTTTCCCTGTCGCTTGAACCATAAACTTATACACAAGCAGTGCTTGACACTGTGCTCTAATGTGAATGGATGCGATTGGCAGCTAACCAGCAGCCAACCACATCTACTAAATCTGTAAAATACGGCTGCTCCTGTACCCAGTTATGTGGAAGTGATGGTTGTCTGCACTCGTTCCCAGCGTTACAGGCAGCAGCCACTTCATTAGCCATCATGCAAGTATCGCTTCAGCAAGCGGTGAGCCGCCTAGAGAGGTACATAATGGCTACCTAACATTGACATCATGGCAAATGATAGCTGGGACTTGTAGATGGCAGAAACAGGAGCAGCTGCTGTCAAATTGGAAGCATTTGAGCAGCATTTGTAAATAGGAAAAACTGCTCACCTACAATTCAGAATAAAATACAAAAGTAACATTACACTGTTTTATCCATATGAAGATCAAATGGATTACAGAGCCTTGCAAAAAATATGCATTGCCCTAGTGATTTTTGTTTTCTTGCATTACAACATGAAGGGTGTTTTTTTATCATGCCTACAACATGGAAGGTGCAACATTTTTTTTTTTTTGGTCACAATAAAAAGTGAGAAGTGTGAATCTTGAGTTTGCATTCGTATTCACCTCTCCTCTCCAAAATCAATATTTTGTAGAGCTATCAATTGGTGCAATTACTGTACAGCTACAAGTCTCTTGGGGTACATCTCTATTGGTTTAGCACATCTAGCCAGTGGGATTTTTGCCCAATTCATTAAGGTAAAACTGCTATATCAAGCTCCTTCAAATTATATGGGATGTCTTGGCTGACAGCAAATCGTCATGCCATAGTTTCTCAGTTGAATTGAGATTCGGGCTTTGACTAGGCCATATGAACAGTCATACAGTGCATCCGAAAAGTATTCACAGCATTTAATTTTTTTCCACATTTTGTTATGTTACAGCCTTATTCCAAAATGTATTCATCAATGTCCTCAAAATTCTACAAACAAGACCCCATAATGACAATGCAAAAGAAGTTTGAGGTCTTTGTAAATATATATATATATAATATAAAAAAACACACACACACACACACACACACACACACACACACGCACGTACATAAGTATTCACAGCCTTGGCTCAATACTTTGAGGCATTTTTTGGCACCAATTACAGCCTCAAGTCTGAGTATGATGCTACAAGCTCGGCACTCTATCAGATCTCTCCAGAGACAAAGAGTTGTCTCATAGCCACACTTGTTATCTTCTTGACTGTGTGCTTGGGGGTCATTGTCTTGTTGAAAGATGAACCTTCACCCCAGTCTGAGGTCCAGAGCACTCTGGAGAAGGATTTTCATCAAGAATGTCTCTGTACATTGCTGAATTCATCTTTCCCTCGACCCTGACTAGTCTCCCAGCCACTGAAAAACATCCCCACAGCATGATACTGCTACCGTGCTTCACTGTAGGGATGGTATTGGCCAGGTTATGAGCGGTGCCCAGTATCCTCCAGACATGACGGTTGCCATTCAGGCCAAAGAGTTCAATCTTTGTTTCATCAGACCAGAGAATTTTGTTTTTCATGAACTGAGAGTCCTTAACCACTTGTCCACCGGGCCTATTTTGGCACTTCTCTCCATGTAAAAATTACAATTTTTTTGCTAGAAAATTAATCAGAACCCCCAAACATTATATATTTGTTTTTAGCAGACACCCTAGGGAATAAAATGGCGGTCATTGCAACTTTTTTTTTCGCACAGTATTTGCGCAATCATTTTTCAAACGCCATATTTTGGAAAAAAAAACGGTTTCATTAATTAAAAAATAACAAAACAGTAAAGTTAGCCCTATTTTTTTGTATAATGTGAAAGATGATGTTACGCCGAGTAAATAGATACCCAACATGTCACGCTTTAAAATTGCGCACACTCATGGAATGGCGCCAAACTTTGGTACTTAAAAATCTCCATAGGTGACGCTTTAACATTTTTTACAGGTTACTATTTTCGAGTTGGAGAAGGTCTAGTGCTAGAATTGTTGCACACGCTCTAACGCACACAACGATACCTCACATGTGGGGTTTAAACGGCGTTTACATATGTGGGCGGGACTTGCGCGCGAGATAACGGGGACAGGGGCGTTTTGAAAAAAATAATTTTTATTTTATTATTTTACTTAATTTTTTTTATTTTCACACTTTTTTTGTATCGCTTTTATTCCTATTACAAGGAATGTAAACATCCCTTGTAATAGGAATCAGTGTGACAGGTCCTCTTTATGGAGAGATGTGGGGTCAATAAGACCACACATCTCTCCTACAGGCTTACAAGCATGAAATCGGTGAAAAAAAAAAAAATCACTGATCACATGCCGACAGCCGCAATTGCAGCTTTGTTTACTTCCGGGTACCGGGCGTGACATCATAACGTCGCGCCCGGGCCTCCGACGGTCATAGAGATGACTGGTGACCATCTGGTCACCAGTCATCTCTATGCTTTCCAGGAAACGCCGACCGATTCGCTCTCCAGGCCCCCGATGGCACGGGAGAGCCCGGATAAGCACCGGATGGTGGCGGGAGGACGTCCCCTCCCGCTGCCTATAAGAACGATCAAGCCGCTTTGATCATTCTTATCGTGCACAGAATCGGCGGCTGAAGACGGTGATATCTGAATGATGCCTGTAGCTGCAGGCATCATTCAGATATCACCGCACAAAGTCGAGGACGTCATATGACGTCCTCCGGTGGACAAGTGGTTAAGGTGACTTTTGGCAAACTCCAGGTGGGCTGTCATGTGCCTTTTACTGAGGAGTGGCTTCCGTCTGGCCACTCTAGTATACAGGCCTGATTGGTGGAGTGCTTCAGAGATGGTTGTTTTTTTGGAAGGTTCTCCTCTCTCCACAGAGAAACGCTGGAGCTTTGTCATAGTGACCATCGGGTTCTTGGTCACCTCCCTAAGGCCCTTCTCCCCTATCACTCAGTTTGGCCTGGTGGCCCACTCTAGGAAGAGTCCTGGTGGTTTCAAACTTCTTCCATTTACAGATGGAGGCCACTGTGCTCATTGGCACCTCCAATGCTGCAGAAGTTTTTCTTTAACCTTCACCAGATCTGTGTCTCGATACAATCCTGTCTGAGGTCTACAGACAATTCCTTGGCCTTCATGGCTTGGTTTGTGCTCTGACATGCACTGTGGGACCTTATATAGACAGGTGTGTGCCTTTTCAAATCATGTCCAATCAAATTCATTTACCACAGGTGGACTCCAATCAAGTTGAAGAAACAATCAAGGATGATCAGTGGAGACAGGATGCACCTGAGCTCAATTTTGTGTGCCATGGCAAAGTCTGTGAATACTTATGTACGTGATTTATTTTTTACATTTAATACATTTGCAAAGATTTCAAACAAATTTCTTTCACGTTGGGATTATGGAATATTGTTTGTAAACTTTTTAGAAAAAATTATTAATTGAATCGATTTTGGATTAAAGCTGTAACATAAAATGTGGAAAAAGTGAAGCGCTGTGAATACTTTACCGGATGCACTGTATATTGACTCATACTACATTTTTATGTCTGGTATTAAATGTCCTTTTAAGAATGTATTTCTAAGAGTGCATACTGTGCAAATCCCCCCCCTCAGTGCGTGCAAACCCCCCCCCCCAGTGCAAACATGCCCCCTCAGTGAACCCCCCCCCAGTGAAACCCCCCACGGGTGCAAACACCCCCCCAGGTGCAAACACCCCCCCTCCCCATTCAGTACCTCAGATCAGCGCAGCGACGATCACGGCACATGGACAGAAGGTCCCCTCCCCCTCTGTACACACAAACAGAGGAGGGGGAGGCGGCCGCGGCTTCACTCGGCTGGGCTGTGCCTGTGTGCCGAGCACTGCTAACAGCCCGTGGCTGTGAGAGGGGTGATGGATGGTGCCGCGGTGTCACCCCGCAACCCCCCTTCGTCTTGTTCCGTGGCGCTCGGCACTGCCTGCCTAAATGTCACTCCGACTCTCCGCGGCGCTCAGCGCTGTCATTGCTGCAGTCACGGGGGGGTCAGCCTGACACTCCCCAGTGTGTGGCACCCGGTGTGGCCCGCCCCCCACTTAGTACGCCTCTGGTGTCCAATCTGCTGCTAGCCTGTGCGGGACGGCGCGGAAGCTGTATAATTGAATACTGGGCGCACTGTGTGTGTCTGAGCGGCGTAGGATACTCGCACTGCACATAAATCTCCTCGCCAAATGCGAGCACAAATTTGGAGCCCTGATTTATACACTGATCCCACCATTTATTGCCCAGAAAGATTTGTCAGTACACCTGAACCATCCTAAGACAGCCTAGGATGATTGTGTTCACCATTGCCACCAAGATTCTCCCTCTGTGCAATTTCATAACAGGTTATGCGTCAATAGTTCAGGATCAGGCGTTCCACAGACATGACTGCTGTGGGCTGGGATCGTCACTGAAGGATTTATGGTCAACTTTGAAACGTTTACACCATTCAAATGTCTTACTGGGGCTGAGCGTCTCATTAATGTACTTGAAGTCTTCCAAACTGGTTTGATTACATCTTATCTAGAAGGGGGGGGGGGAATACTTGTGCACACAAGATTTAAGGTTTCTTTGTGCAACAATAAAATATGCACTTTAAGTAGGCATATTGTGTAATTTGACTGTTACAAAGTCCCAAAAAGCCATTTTAATTCAAAAGTTGTTAACAAAACAAAACAGTAAATACACCAAGAGGGTGAATATTTTCATACGGCTCTTTACTTGAATTTATATGCTGGCAGCTAGGTATTGGGTGAGAATGAAAACTAAGAACACAGAAAAACATGTACTATTACTAATTTAACCAGTTCCCGACCCCCGCATGTACATATACGTCCACAATATGGCACGTACAGGCACATGGGCGTACACGTACGTCCTCGCCTATTAGCGGGTGGGGGGTCGGGTCCGCTCGGGGAGCGATCCGGGACCACGGCGCGGCTATTTGTTTATAGCCGCTCCGTCGCGATCGCTCCCCGGAGCTGAAGAACGGGGAGAGCCGTGTGTAAACACGGCTTCCCCGTCCTTCACTATGGCGGCGCATCGATCGCGTCATTCCCTTTATAGGGAAGACACGATCGATGACGTCATTCCTACAGCCACACCCCCAAACAGTTGTAAACACATACTAGGTGCACCCTAACTCCTACAGCGCCACCTGTGGTTAACTCCCAAACTGCAACTGTCATTTTCACAATAAAGAATGCAATTTAAATGCATTTTTTGCTGTGAAAATGACAATGGTCCCAAAAATGTGTCAAAATTGTCCGAAGTGTCCGCCATAATGTCGCAGTCACGAAAAAAATTGCTGATCGCCGCCATTAGTAGTAAAAAAAAAAAAAATAATAAAAATGCAATAAAACTATCCCCTATTTTGTAAACACTATAAATTTTGCGCAAACCAATCGATAAACGCTTATTGCGATTTTTTTTACTAAAAATAGGTAGAAGAATACGTATCGGCCTAAACTGAGGAAAAAAAATGTTTTTATATATGTTTTTGGGGGATATTTATTATAGCAAAAAGTAAAAAATATTGCTTTTTTTTCAAAATTGTCGCTCTATTTTTGTTTATAGCGCAAAAACTAAAAACCGCAGATGTGATCAAATACCACCAAAAGAAAGCTCTATTTGTGGGGAAAAAAGGACGCCAATTTTGTTTGGGAGCCACGTCGCACGACCGCGCAATTGTCTGTTAAAGCGACGCAGTCCCGAACTGTAAAAACACCTTGGGTCTTTAGGCTGCATATTGGTCCGGGGCTTAAGTGGTTAAACAAAGTTTTATAGGGCTTTAAGCACAAAACTCAAAACCCGATATGTATGACCTGTTTGTCAATGGTGAACTAACTTTTTTCTATTGACTGTGGAAGAAAAGAAATGGAAGCACAATATCTTTATCTCTACTAAATCTGCAGTTACAATTTAAATGAGAAAACAATTTACCTCGCAGATTCACAAGATGCACCCATAGGTGGAAACTCTTCCATGTTGTTTATATTCAGATTAGATGCTGGAGGACTACTAGTATTTATACACACTTGCTTTCTGTTTGCACTCCATGTGCTTTTTTCTCCCTGTAATTCATTTTCAATCGATCTTCTACTTTGGTCTTTAGCCCCATGACGTCCAGTTGAATTGTTCTTTTTCCGACCACGGCGAGCAGTCTGTCCTTCTGGCGTCAAAACCAAGAAATTACCAAGAACCTGCTTCTGCGCTGAGCGTTTTTCATTGTGATGAGCAACAGGACTGCCGCTTGAATTTGGACTAGTTTGAGTAAAAGCCCTACTTGAAGAGTTTGTTAGGTTGGATCTGTTCATAAAAGAGGAGTCACTGTTGGCTGAATTTGGAGAAGCGAAACAATGTTCTGAAGCACCGGGGCTATTGGGCGTGTGGGCAAACAGCTGGACTCTACTCCCCCGATGACCTAAAGGCTGGCTTGATCTCTTCTCTAGGATAGTCCTTTGGCTACTGGAGCTAACTGGTTTGGGGACAGTCTTAGAATTTGGGGTTTTTGCTGGAGTTGATGGCCCATTACTTAAAACTTCGCTGGTCTGTTCTCGAAGAAAGTTGAGCAGATAGGGAACAAAGTCTTTCCGCAAGAAGTGAAGAGGAGCAAGGTTGAACTCAACAGGACTCTCCTAGCAAGCAAACAAAAAGAGAAAAAAAATAAAATGTTAAACATTTTAATCACTTAAAACTCCAAGGCACCCACGCTGTTTTTTCTCAATTTTTATTACTGGAAATTGTTTTGTTTACATTAAGCTGTCAGCAGGGAAACCCACTATACACTGTCTGTTAACCACTTCAGCCCCGGACCATTTTGTGATTTGGCACCACATCGCTTTAACTGACAATTGCGCGGTCGTGCGACGTGGCTCCCAAACAAAATTGACGTCCTTTTTTTCCCCACAAATAGAGCTCTCTTTTGCTGGTATGTGATCACCACTGCGTTTTTTTTTTTTGCACTATAAACAAAAATAGAGTGACAATTTTGAAAAAAAAAACAATATTTTTTACTTTTTGCTATAATAAATATCCTCAAAAAATATAAATAAAAAAAAAAGTTTTTTCCTCAGTTTGGGCCAATACGTATTCTACATATTTTTAAATTGTAAGCCAGTTCCAGTGATGTCTTCAAGTCTTTAGTGGTTACTTGTGGGCTCCTTCTTTATTTCATTGAGGATTCTGCGTTGTGCCCTGAGAGTCATCTTGGTTGGATTCCCACTTCGAGGAAGAGTAGCCACAGTACAAATGTCCCTATTTATATACGGTTTGTTTATCTGTTGACTGATGGATGCCTAAAGACTTTGAAAATGCTTTGGATCCCTTTCCAGCCATACGAAGATCAACTACTCTTAATCGTATACTTTCCGAGAGCACTTTTTGGAAGGCATGGTTCTTATGAACGCAATCTTAAAATATCTTATCAAAGTAGCTCTAAACCACCACCCCAAACTCATTTCATTAATTGGACTCATGGTGTGCAGACTACTGGCCTCAATTAGCTTTCATTGAAGTCGTTTATGGTTTGCTTACTTTTTCCTCCAGCACTGTGAATGTTTAGTGGGCATGTTCAATAAAAACAAGAAATTAGAATTGTTTGCCTATCAGCTTAAGCACATTGGGTTTGTCTATTGTTGTGATGATCAGATCACATCTTATGGAAAATTACTTCAGGAAACCAGTTAATTCCAGTGGGTTCGCATACTTTTTATTACTGTACATATCCTATGACCCCATAAATGGACTTGTTAGACAAAACAAACCTAGTTGGAGGTGCTTAGCAGACTTAAAACTAGGGTTGTCCCGATACCACTTTTTTAGGACTGAGTACGAGTACCGATACTTTTTTTTATGTACTCGCCGATACCGAATACCGATACTTTTTTTTAAATGTGTCCCCAAATGCAGCCATGTCCCCAAACATATGCAGCCATGTCCCCAAACATATTGCAGCCATGTCCCCAAACATATCCAGTCATGTCCCCCATATACGCAGCCATGTCCCCAAACATATGCAGCCATGTCCCCAAACATGTCCACCATATACGCAGGCATGTCCCCAAACATATTGCAGCCACGTCCCCCACATATCCAGCCACGTCCCCCACATATCCAGCCACGTCCCCCCACATGCAGCCACGTCCCCCCACATGCAGCCACGTCCCCCCACATGCAGCCACGTCCCCCCACATGCAGCCACGTCCCCCCACATGCAGCCACGTCCCCCCACATGCAGCCACGCCCCCCCACATGCAGCCACGTCCCCCCACATGCAGCCACGTCCCCCCACATGCAGCCACGTCCCCCCACATATGCAGCCACGTCCCCCCACATATGCAGCCACGTCCCCCCACATATGCAGCCACGTCCCCCCACATATGCAGCCACGTCCCCCCACATATGCAGCCACGTCCCCCCACATATGCAGCCACGTCCCCCCACATATGCAGCCACGTCCCCCCACATATGCAGCCACGTCCCCCCACATGCAGCCACGTCCCCAACATATCCAGCCATGTCCCCAACATATCCAGCCATGTCCCCAACATATCCAGCCATGTCCCCAACATATCCAGCCATGTCCCCCACATATGCAGCCATGTCCCCCACATATGCAGCCATGTCCCCCACATATGCAGCCATGTCCCCCACATATGCAGCCATGTCCCCCACATATGCAGCCATGTCCCCAAACATATCCAGCCATGTCCCCCACATATGCAGCCATGTCCCCCACATATGCAGCCATGTCCCCCACATATGCAGCCATGTCCCCCACATATGCAGCCATGTCCCCCACATATGCAGCCATGTCCACCCACATGCAGTGAGGTCCCCCCATATCCAGCCATGTCCCCCGTACCTACTGTAAATGATGATGCCGCGTTAATCACCGAGCGGGGAACATTACAGTCAGCTTTCGTTTGAATAAGCTGTTTTCCCCGCCGCGCTGTGTATAGAACAAAACAGATTATAGCGCACACATGCAAAAATGACATTTATCCTGCAAGGCTAGTTAAAAACACCTGAACATATTCAAAAATACGGGGGTTTGGTCACACTATATAATCATATAGTGCTAAGCCCACTTACTGCGACAAAGTACCCCGAATTAGTGGGTCCTACCCTAGTAATAGAATGAAAGAACCTGGGTCTCAACCATGGGAGATAAACTCCTCTCTGTGGGAGAACTGAAGGGATTCTTCCTATACAATGGTGGCCACTAATGTGAGGTAATGTGAGGTAATGTGAGTACCACTAATTCGGGGTACTTTGTCGCAGTAAGTGGGCTTAGCACTATATGATTATATAGTGTGACCAAACCCCCGTATTTTTGAATATGTTCAGGTGTTTTTAACTAGCCTTGCAGGATAAATGTCATTTTTGCATGTGTGCGCTATAATCTGTTTTGTACTGTATTTGGTCTTATAGCAGCACCAGCTTAGATGTATAGCATTTTTTGGGTGTGCCCACCAAGTATCTTTTTGTATTTTGTATAGACCCTGACCAGGTCTCTTGGCTGGAGCACCCCTCCCCCTCTTCATTACCTCACATTAGTGGCCACCATTGTATAGGAAGAATCCCTTCAGTTCTCCCACAGAGAGGAGTTTATCTCCCATGGTTGAGACCCAGGTTCTTTCATTCTATTACTAGGGTAGGACCCACTAATTCGGGGTACTTTGTCGCAGTAAGTGGGCTTAGCACTATATGATTATATAGTGTGACCAAACCCCCGTATTTTTGAATATGTTCAGGTGTTTTTAACTAGCCTTGCAGGATAAATGTCATTTTTGCATGTGTGCGCTATAATCTGTTTTGTACTGTATTTGGTCTTATAGCAGCACCAGCTTAGATGTATAGCATTTTTTGGGTGTGCCCACCAAGTATCTTTTTGCGCTGTGTATAGAGACACTCCCCCTTGCTCGCGATTGGACAGATCCGTCCAAGGGGGAGTGTCTATGCGCGGCGGGGAAAACAGCTATTCAAACGAAAGCTGACTGTAATGTTCCCCGCGCCACGGTGATTAACGCGGCAGCGGCGTGGGGGGGGGGGGGGGGGAGTATTCTATTTTGGCATCGGGGGTATTAGCGGGAGTACGAGTACTCCCGCTAATACTCGGTATCGGTCCCGATATCGGTATCGGGACAACCCTACTTAAAACAATTCTACTGGAGTTTGCCCCCTATAAATATGGTTGCTGCTATACAAAGAAAAGCAAGTTGATGAGATAGCATTGCCATTGAATTACACTTAGGAATCAGCAGCAATGCATCTCCAGGTACTAAATTAACCCTACTAGGGGCCACCTACCTGCATCAAGCATCGATTTATTGATAACATGTGAAAGGTGCACAGACAAGTGTCCAAGAACACTGGCCATTACAATGTACTTCCTCCCACTCCTGTCTACATAGGCTTACCCTCTTTCACCAATTAAATTACATATTTTTTTCCATGGCACCTCTAGGTGAGGATGACTATTCTGTCCCCTGCTAGATGTACATGTAGATGTGCCTCAGGGCTCCAAGTCTGGGGTGAGCCCTGCAGCACAAACAAGATGTGCTGTCTGTTTCTACCAGGATCCAAAGGCTGGGCAGAGCGCTTGGGCACATCTACGCATATACCATCATCGTTCCCCTTTTCTGCAATGGAGTTTGAAGATGTTACAATTACTTTGTTTCAAGAAGAATCTCTCGCCTTACCACAAATGTGACATTTGTAGTTTCTCTCAAACCAAAATAAAAATATTGGTAACACCACACCTAATAGTGAGAGGACATTATCCACTGGTTGCATGCTTACAGGACAGGATGCAACGAGGGCACTCTGCTGACCCGGCACAGGATGCAACAAGGGGACTCTGCTGACCCGGCACAGGATGCAACGAGGGGACTCTGCTGACCCGGCACAGGATGCAACAAGGGGACTCTGCTGACTACGTACTGGAAAGGATAAATAGTGAGGAGACTCTGAACAATGACAAGACAGGCTATAATAAGGACTCTGATGACCAGGGAGAGGGCAGGATATAGTGAGGGAACGCTGCTGAACAATGATAGGCAGAATATACAGTACTCTACCAAAGTCTTAGGCAGGTGTAAAAAAAATTCTATAAAATTTAAATACTTCAATGCAATTTAAATACTTCAATTTCCCCTTCCTGCCGAGGCCAATTTTCAGCGCTGTTGCACTTTGAATGACAATTGCACAATCATGCAATACTGTAATCAAACTACATTTTTATAATTTTGTTCACACAAATAGAGCTTTCTTTTTGCTAGTAATTTAATCACGGCTGTGTTTTTTAATTTTTTGCTAAATGAAAAAAGACCAAAAATGTTGTAAAAAAAAGTTTTCTGCGTTTGTTATAAAATCTAGCAAATAAATAATCTTTCTTCCGAAATTTATGCCAAAATGTATTCTGCTACTTTGGTAAAAAATAATCCAAACCAGTTTATATGTATTCTGTAGGAAAGTTAGAGTCAACAGACTATGGTATATACAGTTAGGTCCATAAATATTTGGACACAGGCATAAAAAAAAAAAAAAAAAAAAAAAAAAAGAGAATAGGAAAAATACATCAGAGAGATAGCAGCAACATTAGGAGTGGCCAAATCAACAGTTTGGTACATTATGAGGAAAGAAGAATGCACTGCTGAGCTCAGCAACATAAAAAGGCCTGGATATCCACAGAAGACAACAGTGGTGGATGACCGCAGAATCCTCTCTATGGTAAAGAAAAAACAATTGACAACATCCAGACAAGTGAAGGACACTCTCCAGGAGGTGGGTGTATCATTGTCAATGTCTACAATCAAGAGAAGACTTCACAAGAGCAAATACAGGGGGGGTTTACCACAAGATGCAAACCATTCATAATCCTGAAGAATAGAAAAAACGCAAACAAGTTCTGGAAAAGCATTCTTTGGATGGAAGAAACTAAGATTATGTTGTACCAGAATGACGAGAAGAAAAAAAAAAGTGAACACAACGTCATCTGTAAAACATGGAGCTGGCAGTGTGATGGCATGCATGGCTTCCAGTGGCACTGGGTCATTGGTGTTTATTGATGATGTGACAGAAGACAGAAGCAGCCAGATGAATTCTGCAGAGTTTAGAGATATACTGTCAGCCCAGATTCAGCCAAATGCAGCAAAGTTGATTGGACAACACTTCACAGTACAGATGGACAATCATCCAAAACATACTGCAAAAGCAACCCAGGAGCTTTTGAAGGAAAAGAAGTGGAATATTCAGCAATGGCCGAGTCAATCATCTGATCTCAACCCAATTGAACATGCATTTCACTTGCTGAAGGCAAAACTTAAGGCAGAAAGAACCACAAAGAAAGAACTGAAGTTGGCTGCAGTTAGAGCCTGGCAAAGCATCAGAAAGGAGGAAACACAGTCTTTGGTAATGTCCATGGGTTCCAGACTCCAGGCAGTCATTGCCAGTAAAGAATTCTCAACAAAATATTAAAAATGAACGTTTTATGATTATATTCATTTCTCCAATTACATTTGAGCCCCTGAAAGGGGGGGGAGGGGAGACTGTGTATAAAAAATGGTTGCAGTTCCTCAAATTTGTACTTTATTTTTATGTTCATCTCCTTGAATTAAATCTGAAAGTCTGCACTTCAAGTGTATTCAAATTGTTTAGTCTTCATTTTATTCTGGTGGCATACAGAGCCAAAAGTATGGAGAGAATTATGTGCCTGTATTTCCCAGCATAGAAGATCTGTGGTTCGTTCTCCAAGACGTTTGGAACAACCTGCATGTTGAGTTCCATCAAAAACGATATATAAGTGTACAGAATTGGGGTGGTCACCACAAATATTGATTTCTCTTCTGTTCATTTACATTCCATTTTGTTAATTGATAAAAATAAACTATTAACGCTCCTAATTCCCCAAAATATAAAAATCTCCATTTACAAAAATTTTCAAACCTGCGAGAGCTGAATAATTCTGGATAAAATGAGAATCACTATTTTTTTGCTTAGCATAAAGATCACGATTCTCGGTGTAAAATCATTTTTCACATTCTACAAAAAAAAAAAAATGGGCTAACTTTATTGTTTTGTTTTCTTTTTAATTCATTGAAAGACCACTGCGCAAATATAGTGCGACATAAAATATTGCAACGACCGCCATTTTATTCTCCAGGGTCTCTGCTAAAAATAAATAAAAAATAATAGATGTCTTGGGGTTTCAAGTAATTTTCGAGCAAAAAATAAAATAAAAATCGGCTTTTAACTTGTAAGCAACAAATGGCAGAAAATGTTTAGTCTTTAAAGCGGGGGTTCACCCGTACATAACACTTTTTACCTTTAGCTTCATGCTCGTTTTGTCTAGGGGAATCGGCTAGTTGTTTTAAAATATGATCCGTACTTACCGTTTACGAGATGCATCTTCTCCGTCGCTTCCGGGTATGGGCTGCGGGACTGGGCGTTCCTATTTTGATTGACAGTCTTCCGAGAGGCTTCCGACGGTCGCATCCATCGCGTCACGATTTTCCGAAAGAAGCCCAACGTCGGTGCGCAGGCGCAGTATAGAGCCGCACCGACGTTCGGCTTCTTTCGGCTACTAGTGACGCGATGGATGCGACCGTCGGAAGACTGTCAATGAAGAAGGAACGCCCGCTCCCGAAGACCCATACCCGGAAGCGACGGAGAAGATGCATCTCGAAAACGGTAAGTACGGATCATATTTTAAAACAACTAGCCGATTCCCCTAGACAAAACGAGCATTAATCTAAGAGGATTCTTTGAAAAAAATGTTTTATGGGTGAACTCCCGCTTTAAGTGGTTAGACTGACCTCATTTACAGAAAGAAGTTCATTCCTTTGATATCTCTTAGCGCTGAGGAATGTTGACCATCAGCTTGGCTCTTTACTGTTTAAATCATAAAAATGGCCGATTAAGATTAGGAGGGGGGGTTGAATCGAGAAAGTGTTTGTTTGTTTTTTAACGATTAATCGTGCAGCTCTAACACCTGCCCACAACTTTTGCACAGTACTGTCTAGTGATAGGAGAACGCTATCAGGGCTTCCGTGACACTTCTCTGTGTTTATTCTCTTCCCAGGCTTCACATAGGAATTACCCGGCCATGTGTCAGTCAGCAGCACCTGCACATAGTGTAACATGTAGAGATTTATAGATTATTTTTTTTACATTTATTCTTCTTGATTGGTGATCTGAAACATTTAATAAGTCACAGTGAGAAATCAAGTTGAATGTTTTCTGGGAATTGTCTTTTACAATCTGACTAATAGTGAGGGGGACTCTAACTAGTGAGGGGGACTCTGCCAACAGGGGACACAGCGAGGGGGACTCTGCCGACAGGGGACACAGCGAGGGGAATCTAGTGGGGGGCTGATACTGGACAGGTCAGGATACAAAAGGGGGGGGGGGACTCAGAACAGAATACAGTAGGGGGGGGACTCTGGACAACAGGTCAGGAAACAGTAGAGGGGGGACACTGGACAACAGGTCAGGATACAGTAGGGGGGGGGGGACTCTGGACAACAGGTCAGGATACAGTAGGGGGGGGGGGACTCTGGACAACAGGTCAGGATACAGTAGGGGGGGGGGGGGACTCTGGACAACAGGTCAGGATACAGTGGGGGGGGGGGGCTCTGGACAACAGGTCAGGATACAGTAGGGGGGGACTCAACAGGTCAGGATACAGTAGGGGGGGGACTCTGGACAACAGGTCAGGATACAGTAGGGGGGGGACTCTGGACAACAGGTCAGGATACAGTAGGGGGGGGACTCTGGACAACAGGTCAGGATACAGTAGGGGGGGGGACTCTGGACAACAGGTCAGGATACAGTAGGGGGGGGGGACTCTGGACAACAGGTCAGGATACAGTAGGGGGGGGACTCTGGACAACAGGTCAGGATACAGTAGGGGGGGGGGACTCTGGACAACAGGTCAGGATACAGTAGGGGGGGGGGACTCTGGACAACAGGGCAGGATACAGTAGGGGGGGGGGACTCTGGACAACAGGTCAGGATACAGTAGGGGGGGGGGACTCTGGACAACAGGTCAGGATACAGTAGGGGGGGGGGACTCTGGACAACAGGTCAGGATACAGTAGGGGGGGGGGGACTCTGGACAACAGGTCAGGATACAGTAGGGGGGGGGACTCTGGACAACAGGTCAGGATACAGTAGGGGGGGACTCTGGACACCAGGTCAGGATACAGTAGGGGGGGACTCTGGACAACAGGTCAGGATACAGTAGGGGGGGGGACTCTGGACAACAGGTCAGGATACAGTAGAGGGGGACACTAGACAGGTCAGGATACAGTAGAAGGGACGCTAGACAACAGGTCAAGATACAGTAGAGGGGGACACTAGACAGGTCAGGATACAGTAGGGGGGATGCTGGACAGGTCAGGATACAGTAGGGGGGACTCTGGACAACAGGTCAGGATACAGTAGGGGGGACTCTGGACAACAGGTCAGGATACAGTAGGGGGGACTCTGGACAACAGGTCAGGATACAGTAGGGGGGACTCTGGACACCAGGTCAGGATACAGTAGGGGGGGACTCTGGACAACAGGTCAGGATACAGTAGGGGGGGACTCTGGACAACAGGTCAGGATACAGTAGGGGGGGACTCTGGACACCAGGTCAGGATACAGTAGGGGGGGAGGACTCTGGACAACAGGTCAGGATACAGTAGGGGGGGAGGACTCTGGACAACAGGTCAGGATACAGTAGGGGGGGGGGACTCTGGACAACAGGTCAGGATACAGTAGGGGGGGACTCTGGACACCAGGTCAGGATACAGTAGGGGGGGACTCTGGACAGGTCAGGATACAGTAGGGGGAACTCTGGATAACAGGTCAGGATACAGTAGGGGGGGGACTCTGGACAACAGGTCAGGATACAGTAGGGGGGACTCTGGACAGGTCAGGATACAGTAGGGGGGGGGGACTCTGGACAACAGGTCAGGATACAGTAGGGGGGACAATGTATCACACGTCTCTTTCTACCATTAGAGGTATGCGGAGTGGTTTGCCCCTCACAGTATACACACAGTAGTCGGTGTACAGTGTGGTCAGTCTGGGCGCCCCATGACACCACTACAGAGAATGGCGCCGCTCTTCTCTAGCACAGTGCTGGCGGGGTTCGGCCTGCTTTGGGCGCTGTACCTGCTTGGTGCCGGTCAGCCAGCGCAGCGCCGCGTCCACCGTCACCCGCTCCTGCAGTAACAACTCCAACACCGCCGCCATGCTGTGACCTGCGCGCCAACCGCGGGGCCCCCGACGTCACCAAACCGGGCGGTACAGCGACCAGAAGAGGCGGGGTTACACGGCGTGGAAATATAGTGGGCGCGGTTTCGTAGTGCCATTCTGTGAGAATGGGCGTGGCCCAGGACTTGGGGGCGTTCGCTGGCTGTTGCCGCATATTGGTGTCGCTGTGTGAGGCGGGAGTGTAGGAGAAATGCGGCCCCCGGGCCACACACAGCACACGGGGGCCGCAGCTTACTAAACTAAAAGATGATATATATATATATACACGGTGTTCCGCGGGAGGACATGATTGGAGGGATCTACAAACAATGAACACGTGACTGGAATACAAATGTGTCTAATTCTGCTCTCTCTCATGTATGACCAGCTGCTTGCTGTACATTCCAATATGATCAGAGCCCCCGGTGGGCTTAACGCGGTGTTCTTGTACCCCAATGTACACCTAGGCTTACCTGTAGGTACAATGAATACCTCCAAAGGTGCACCGATTGGAAGATATTCATATTGCCAATAGCCAACTCTGATGTAAGGTAGTCTCTGATAAAAGCCCCTTACATCGCAGTCTGCAGAGTTCCCCTTTACATCGCAGTCTGCAGAGTTCCCCTTACATGCAGTCTGCAGAGTTCCCCTTACATGCAGTCTGCAGAGTTCCCCTTACATCGCAGTCTGCAGAGTTCCCCTTACATCGCAGTCTGCAGAGTTCCCCTTACATCGCAGTCTGCAGAGTTCCCCTTACATCGCAGTCTGCAGAGTTCCCCTTACATGCAGTCTGCAGAGTTCCCCTTACATGCAGTCTGCAGAGTTCCCTCTTACATCGCAGTCTGCAGAGTTCCCCTTACATGCAGTCTGCAGAGTTCCCCCTTACATCGCAGTCTGCAGAGTTCCCCTTACATGCAGTCTGCAGAGTTCCCCTTACATCGCAGTCTGCAGAGTTCCCCTTACATGCAGTCTGCAGAGTTCCCCTTACATCGCAGTCTGCAGAGTTCCCCTTACATCGCAGTCTGCAGAGTTCCCCTTACATCGCAGTCTGCAGAGTTCCCCTTACATCGCAGTCTGCAGAGTTCCCCTTACATGCAGTCTGCAGAGTTCCCCTTACATGCAGTCTGCAGAGTTCCCTCTTACATCGCAGTCTGCAGAGTTCCCCTTACATGCAGTCTGCAGAGTTCCCCTTACATCGCAGTCTGCAGAGTTCCCCTTACATGCAGTCTGCAGAGTTCCCCTTACATCGCAGTCTGCAGAGTTCCCCTTACATCGCAGTCTGCAGAGTTCCCCTTACATCGCAGTCTGCAGAGTTCCCCTTACATGCAGTCTGCAGAGTTCCCCCTTACATCGCAGTCTGCAGAGTTCCCCCTTACATCGCAGTCTGCAGAGTTTCCCCTTACATCGCAGTCTGCAGAGTTCCCCTTACATCGCAGTCTGCAGAGTTCCCCTTACATGCAGTCTGCAGAGTTCCCCCTTACATCGCAGTCTGCAGAGTTCCCCCTTACATCGCAGTCTGCAGAGTTTCCCCTTACATCGCAGTCTGCAGAGTTCCCCCTTACATCGCAGTCTGCAGAGTTCCCTCTTACATCGCAGTCTGCAGAGTTCCCCTTACATCGCAGTCTGCAGAGTTCCCTCTTACATCGCAGTCTGCAGAGTTCCCCTTACATCGCAGTCTGCAGAGTTCCCCTTACATCGCAGTCTGCAGAGTTCCCTCTTACATCGCAGTCTGCAGAGTTCCCCCTTACATCGCAGTCTGCAGAGTTCCCCCTTACATCGCAGTCTGCAGAGTTCCCCCTTACATCGCAGTCTGCAGAGTTCCCCCTTACATCGTAGTCTGCAGAGTTCCCCTTACATCGCAGTCTGCAGAGTTCCCCCTTAAATCGTAGTCTGCAGAGTTCCCCCTTACATCGCAGTCTGCAGAGTTCCCCTTACATCGCAGTCTGCAGAGTTCCCCCTTACATCGCAGTCTGCAGAGTTCCCCCTTACATCGCAGTCTTCAGAGTTCCCCCTTACATCGCAGTCAAAGAACAAGTCAGACTATCACAAAGTTGGATCACAGTAGTATCCTGTTGATGAGAGTCGGATGGATGTAGGATTGATGTCGCAGAGCAAAGTAGGATGAAAGTTGTATGGCTGTCGTGTGGCACCAGTGTGACCCCGGCCTCATCCTACTTTGTGACATCGGTCCTACATTGGTTGTACAAGACAGTCACAGACCCATCGCTCTTTGGGTGAAATCACCTATAGCCCATTAAATGCCCTAAAAATCACCTATATAATGTCCTTTGGTTATGGATTGGTTCTTCAATAAATTGCTCATTCACAGTTTTTTAGAACCCCGCCCCCATTTCCCACTTTCTCTGATAAAATCGGCATATATAACCCCCAATTCTGATAACGATCCCAGGGGTATGGGCAGTGTGACGGGAGAGGGGCAGTGTGATGGCTGGGGGCAGTGACGAGAGGGGGGCAGTGGGACAGGATTGGGGGCAGTGTGACAGGAGGGGGACAGTGTGATGGCTGGGGGCAGTGTGATGGCTGGGGGCAGTGTGATGGCTGGGGGCAGTGACGGGAGGGGGGCAGTGGGACAGGATTGGGGGCAGTGTGACAGGAGGGGGACAGTGTGATGGCTGGGGGCAGTGTGATGGCTGGGGGCAGTGTGATGGCTGGGGGCAGTGACGGGAGGGGGGCAGTGGGACAGGATTGGGGGCAGTGTGACAGGAGGGGGACAGTGTGATGGCTGGGGGCAGTGTGATGGCTGGGGGCAGTGTGATGGCTGGGGGCAGTGACGGGAGGGGGGCAGTGGGACAGGATTGGGGGCAGTGTGACAGGAGGGGGACAGTGTGACAGGATTGGGGGCGGGGCTGTGTGGCAGGAGAGGGGCAGTGTGATGGCTGGGGGGCAATGACAGTATGACTGGAGGGGGGCAGTGTGACAGGAGGGGGACAGTGACAAGTGGGGGACACTGTGACAGGATTGGGGGCAGGGCTGTGTGACAGGTGGGGAGTAGTGTGATGGGAGCGGACAGTGTGACGGGAGGAAAGTGGCGATAATAGAGCAGTTTTGCACAGAGGAAGTAAGGTGGAATCGGGGTCCGGATCCCAGCTCCCCATACTCTGCGATCAGAGGCAGTGTGGTGCGGGCTCGGTGTCACACAGCAGCTCGGCTCAATTTAGTGAGTCTGACACACACACAGACAGTGAGAGAATCAGTCCAGGCCAATCCAATCGCCATATCCCAGCTCAGCTAGTGTCAGCTGCCGACTGTCATTGCTCAACTTGGCTCACAGGGTGGGTGGCGCCTAGGGGCGGACTGACCATTCGGGCACTGCCCGAGGGCCCCATCAGGGTTGCTAGCCTTTAGTAAAAACCAGGGACTGTATGTAAAAATCTGTGTTTTTAAAAAAAAATCCCAAGATTATAGCTACCCCGCCTCTCCAGTACCTTTTAAGTGTGTGTATACTGTGTGGCCCCATAATCGATTGCCCGGGGGCACCATAATCTCCTATTGCCTGGGTTGTCAGTCCACCCCTGGTGGTGCCCCTCTGAAGTTGGCACCCAGGGCACATGCCCCCCTAGTCAGGGGGAGGGCTGGCAGCCTTAGGCCTGGGTGGCAAGTCCAGTCAAGTGACCCATTGAACCTCCAAATAAGCTTACCATCCATGGCCCAACTGGTTATTCAATGCAGCCTCACCAGTGCCCATCAGTGCAGCCAACTCCAGTGCCCATCAATGCAGCCTGATCACTGGGGCAGATTACATGGGGTGTATGGGGGGGGGGGAGATGGGGGGTCAGCTAGGCGTGTCAGGGTCTCTCACCTCAGTGATCTCAGCTCAGCAGGTCCTTGCATGCCACGGCCTCCTGGGGGAGTAGTGCTCCTGGTCCTGGGGTCAAGTTGCAGCCAGCGCCCAGCCCTGCATCCCAACTCCCTGGCACGCACTGCCTCTGCCTGCTTCCAAGAAACCGGTCCCAGGGAGTTGTAGTTTCTTCTGCGCTGCTCTGTTTTCCACCCACCGGGAGCCTGAGCGTGGACTACAACTCCTGGAATGCAACAGCTAGTGGTCAGCCGCTGTGGCCGTGACTTCCTAGCGCAGAATAAAAAAGAAAATGGTAGAGGGCAGCGGCTGCCGGGCCATTTTGAACATAAGTTAGAGCGGCCTGGGAGGCAATTGCCACCCTGCCCCCCAGCCCAGCCCTCCCCTGCCCCTAGTTTCGGCCCTGGTGCAAAGTATGTTATTTTATTATTGATAAAAAACATCTTTCGTGGTCTGTAAAAGAACGATCTGTAAATAAAGTGCATAAATAGCATTAGGCCCCTTTCACACGGGGCGGATCAGTAATGGATCCATAGAGGAGCACGGAGCGCCCGCTCAGGTCCACAAAAAAAACTGGCAGGCGGAGCTGAACGAGCCGCCCGTGTGAAAGAGTCCTTATAGTTCAACTTAATATACTGCGCTGTCTGTCCATTGTACAATCAATATACACGTATTGGGCCAAAATTTAAGAGATTTGATTATTTTTTTATTGGATATGTTTTATAGCAGAAACTAAACTATATATATACCGTATTTATCGGGGTATTGCGCGCTCCGGCGTATAGCGCACACCCCTAATGTGGACGCGCAATTCCTGTAAAAAAAAAAAAACATTTTAGTACTTACAGTTTTGGTGTCTTGCGCGGCATCCATCGGCGGCCTCGTCGGGTCCGGCGTTCGTCTGCGGCTTCGGTGGTGTCCTCCCACCTTCTCTCGCGCTGTCTCCCCGTCGAATCGCCGCTTCCCACGCTCAGTTTGAACGCCTCCGCCGACATATACCTAGTGCAGTACACTCGGCTACATTCGGCCAGGCTCGGCTTCGCTCGTGCTCACGCTCTGTGACGTTAAAGGGTGAACACGAGCAAAGCCGAGCCTGGCCGAATGTACTGCACTCAGTATATGTCGGCTTAGGCATTCAAACTGAGCGCGGGAAGCGGGTATCGGCGTATATCGCGCACCCACGATTTTCCCCTTATTGTAAGGGGAAAAAAGTGTGTGGTATACGCCGATAAATACGGTATATACACACACACACACATAGTTGTGCTCATAAGTTTACATACCCTGGCAAAAATTTTTTTTTTTTGCCCTTTTTTCAGAGAATATGAATGATAACACAAAAACTTTTCTTTCAACCATGGTTTGCATTTGGCTGAAGCCATTTATTATCAATCAACCATTTACTCTTTTTAAATCATAATAGCAACAGAAACTACCCAAATGACCCTGATCAAAAGTTTACATACCCTGGTGATTTGGGCCTGATAACATGCACACAAGTTGATACAAAGGGGTTTGAATAGCTATTAAAATGTAACCTGTGATCTGTTTGCTTGTCATTAGTGTGTGTATGTATGTATAAAAGGACCCTGATCAAAAGTTTACATACCCAGTTCTTAAAGGGTCACTAAAGGAAAAAAACATTTTTGCCTAAAATTAATGTCTGCAATGTAGACAGACAGAATAGTGTAAGGATTCTTTTAAAAAAACAAGTAAATACCTATTAAAATTCCTTCATCTATATCACCTCCAGCATTCTAGTTTCTGTTCTCTCATTCACTTCCTGGTTTTCATCGTTCGTTCATGTAAGAACTACATTTCCCAGTATGAATTGCGGCACGCCCAGTAATTCACACCTCCTTGAAGTCTCTAACACAGTGATGGGGAACCTTGGCACCCCAGATGTTTTGGAACTATATTTCCCATGATGCTCATGCACTCTCCAGTGTAGTTGAGTATCATGGGAAATGTAGTTCCAAAACATCTGGGGTGTCAAGGTTCGCATCACTGCTCTAACAGGTAGAGAGCGTCCTGCCACACAGATATAGTTCCCAGGAAGGGGTGAGCAGGTTACTGACCACCGCAGTAAAGCCTCCCATCAGGGTGGTCAGTAACAATCAGACAAGCAGGAAGTGAACAGAACAGAGAAGAAATAGAGCAACTTCTGAGCAAAAACGAACAATGAGGAAGTGAAAAGAGGAATGTCTGCAGGTAAAGGATGCTTATTATGAAAATTAACCTGAACCCTATGGAAATATTTGCCTTGGTTCGTGACCAGAGTTGTTTCACTAATTAAAGGGGTTGTAAATGTTCGTCTTTTATTTTCTAAATAGGTTCCTTTAAGCTAGTGCATTGTTGGTTCACTTACCTTTTCCTTCTATTTCTCTTCTAAATGTTTGTTTTCTTTGTTTGAATTTCTCACTTCCTGTTTCTCCTCAGTAAGCTTTCCACTATCATCCGAGCGGTGGAAAGTCATTAAGAACAGCTTACTGAGGAGGAACAGGAAGTGAGAAATTCAGACAAAGAAAAAAACATTTAGAAGGGTAATTGAAGGAAAAGGTAAGTGAACCAACAATGCACTAGCTTAAAGGAACCGATTTAGAAAATAAAAAACAAACCTTTACAACTCCTTTAAGTTCATATACCGAGTTATCAAATACCACAAAAAGAAAGCTCTATTCTATATGTGAAGAAAATAATAAAAATGTTGTTTGGGTACAGCGTTGCATGATCGTGCAAGTATCAGTTAACCGCTTCCTGCACGCAGATATATGTCTACAGCATGGCACGGGCAGGCAAAAGGACGTATATTTACGTCCCCTTTATAAAGCGGCATTGTGGACGTGCGTGCCCCGTGACTCCGACCGCGGGTCCCACGCATTCGATGTCTGCAGGCATACCCGCGATCGTGTCACAGTGAGGAAGAAGGGGGAAATGCTTATTTAAACAAGCATTTCCCCAGTCTTCCTAGTGACAGGACAGTGACCACAGCTTCCTGTAATCAGAAGCCCAGCAAATCCCCCCCTACAGTTAGAAGCACTCCCTAGGGCACACTTAAACCCCTTCAGCGCCACCTAGTGAATTACCCCTTCACTGCCAGTGTCATTTTCACCATAATCAGTGCATTTTTTTTTTAGCACCGATTGCTGAAAAAATGACAAGGGTCCCAAAAATGTGTCAAAAGTGTCCGATGTGTCTGCCGTAACGTCGCAGTCACGATAAAAATCACAGACCACCACCATTACTAGTAAAAAAAAAAATATATATATATATATATATATATATATATATATATATATATATATATATATATATATATATATATAATATTAATAAAAATGGCATAAAACAATCCCCTATTTTGTATACGCTATAACTTTTGCGCAAACCAATCAATATACGCTTATTTACAAAACAAAATGTAGAAAAAATCGTAATGGCATAAACTGAGGGGAAAAAAACGTTTAATATATATTTTTTGGGGATAATTATTATAGCAAAAAAATTAAAAAAAATAGATTTTTTTTTAAAAATTGTCGCTCTATTTTTGTTTATGAGCTACGAGTAAGTATCACAGGATGCGAAACATGTCAGCTCTTTTTTCCTAATCCACTTCTTGTTTGACTGCATGAATTTTGGCTGTTTTTTCCATTTGAATTTTTTGTTGTTTTTTCATGTTTTGAATAAAGACATCGTTTTTTGAGGAGTGCGGCGATCCAGGATTTTTCTTTCATCTCATGGTAATTGATCACAGCCAGCACCCTCTTGGTTTGTTGGGACGGAAGCAATGGGGATTGATTGTTTTTAGAGCGGTATACTTTTCTTCTCTATTTTTGTTTATAGCACAAAAAATAAATACCGCAGAGTTGATCAAATACCACCAAAAGAAAGCTCTATTTGTGAGGAAAAAAAGGTAAATTTTGTTTGGGAGCCACGTCGCAAGACCGCACAGTTTTCAGTTAAAGCGACGTGCCAAATCGCAAAAAGTGGCCTGGTCTTTGGCCAGCAAAATGGTCCGGGGCTTAAGTGGTTAAAGTAGCGCAGTGCCGCGTAGGAAAAAATGGCCAGGTCATGAAGTTGAAATGGTTAAATGAAGTGAGGTGTAAATGAAAGCCCACCTGTACTTACCAGCATGCAGTGGGGAGGTCTTTTGATGCCAGAACATAAGAGGATATATACTTAAACACTTCATTTAGTTGAAGAGGCTGAATCCGAATGCGAATATTGTAACTGACCAGGCCTTAAAGCAAGATCTCCATAAATTCACACATATACACGAACACCATTTATGTTTTTTATTTTGTTTATTTCATCTTTACATGTTCTGAAAAACAAAGCATGTACCTGAATTGATGGCACGGTTTCTTCCAAGTGCCTGAATGTAAACAATTGTTTACAAACTCCAAAGAAATCTTATCTGGGATTAAGAGAAGACAAATTGGACACTTTATTATATAATATAAATATGGTCGATAGTGGGATTTCCACCTCTTTACTTTCTCCACTTACAATGCATCACAAGGCTTCCAAAGCGTTGTTTGTGAGCAAGGAGATGCATTACAAGTTTACATTGTCACAAGACAGCTAATGAGCAAAAGAACAAAATCAATACAATAAAGCAGCTAGTACAAAAAACACTAATCTATCACAGTTTGCCAACTACTTGTTTTTCTTTAAATAATAAAAAAAAAGGTATATAAAAAAATAAAAACACAAAGTGCATTAAAATGTTTCCATCACTGGATGACAGAACAGCACATTTTCAATTGCTGCTGGCTCCGTTTGTGGAAAAGGGGTTAAAACTGTACCCTAAAAATATTAAGAGAAAAGTAAATAAATACAATTGGATACAGAGTCTGTCTGAAAGTGGACGTATACTCAAATGGCAACTTAAAGCAATGTAAAAAGTCTCCCTCTTTTGTCACATAACCCAGGCATTTGAATTAGAGACATGTGGTTCCTCCTGTCAACCCTTATGTCAGTACTGGACACAATAATGATGCTCGAGTCCGCGGGAGGAATCACAGTGCACTGCAGGGGACATGCCATCAGATCCATGCCAAGTGTTGGGTAGCAGTGGCCCTGGTAGCTTGTTATAGACGTGAAGATTTACCTTGTAGTCTGACAGAAAAGTATTCCACCTCTACTTTTTCCAGCTGGTGAGAGTCCATGTAAACAGAACCAGGAGCTCAATTTTATTTTTTTGCCCTTTGTATATTCTTTATTTATCCATCTCAAGGAAGACAGTTAACATAGCCTTAACGTGTACGTAAACCCAAAAACGAACTTAGTATAGTGTTGCAAAAGCACTTAATCTTTATTGCCGTTTGATTTTTTTTTTTTAAAAGCTATTGATTCCTGGCACTTCCTTTTCAAGGATGACAACCCGCACCCACTGTCGTACAATGCAGTGGTGGTGTTGTCACCTTGCTTTGTGCACTCCCACTGTATGGCTTCAGGCTGCCATGCATGATGTGCCTGGGTGCCAATTCAAGTAATAGGAGGAAGTGGGAGTTACACTTTAGGAACGGCCTTCCTCTGCCCCAGACGGCATGCACAAAGCAGCTGAGAAAGTGGTCATATAACTGCGAAAACCACAAAGGTTTTTTTTTTTGCACGCACATCCATGGGAACTGCCTGTTAACGTGATTATGACATTTGACAGTATGGGTTTACACTTGCTTTAAAAGGTAACATTTTCATATAGCTCTACTTTAAACAAAATAATAAAAAATAAGTTCATGAAATTTAAGACCTAAATTATACATTGTATCTACATTCTTATAATAAAACCAGGAGGAGAAATTTGGAATACACTGTTTATATTTTTTGTTTCATTTGGTGAACTTCGCATCTGATACTCTAGAAACATTACACATGACTTGGGTTCAGACTTCCCAAAAACATATTTTAGTTTTGGCAGATTTCAAATCATCACAGTCATTATAAAGCCATTCAGGGGGTCTTCCTCCATTAGAAAGAAAATCCGATCAAAGCGAAAAGTCCTCCCAACGGCCTTGGCAGGTGTTATGGGAATACACATGACAGTATCTCCTCGAAAAAACAAAAGCTAAGATATTGCGTGTTGTCACGGCGAGATCGGTTGGACGCTTTAGCGAGCATCTTGCTTGACCCTTTCACAGTGCATCTTTGCAGCGGTTTACATTGTTTATGCGACAGGTCAGAGTGATTTGTATGTACATACACTGAACAGCTTTCCTTGGACTAGCAGCATCTGTTATAACAAGGAGTTTGAAGTGCTAAAAAGGTGCCATTCTAACAGAAGTGTTCCCATCCAACCATGTAAATGCTGACAGTTTATATTATATTGCACTCTCAGCTCCTGACTAGTCAAAAAGCAGCCAGACAGGATTTAAGAAAGCAGTATATGGCTGTGACCTGCATCAAAATACTAATTCCTTTGTCTTTTTAGAAACTGCATGGGGTGCACTGTATTCTATATGTCAGCTAAGATGGGCTATATAGTAAGGACTTAAGATTAAAACGGTTATCGCTTGTGTTTATAGAATAATGAAAGATATCTCAGCTGCTCTTGATATCTATACCGTATTTAAAAAATGCCCTGTAAGGTGATAAGGCTTTGAGGCTGGATTCACACTTATGCATTTTTAGTGCTTTTTCAGAACATGTTCCATAGGAAACCATGTTAAATGGGCTGTTAAATCTGCAAAATGCAAAAAAGCACTAAAACTGCAAAGGTGTGAATCCAGCCTTACTTGTTGCCACCATAATATAGTTGAGTAAAAAGAAACAATAGAAAGTGAGCAATGGAAAAAAACGGCAACAGCAGCTGTAGCGGCGATGTGTTCTCCAATATAAAGAAGCTCAAAGTACCGGTAACAAGATCTGCATTCCATTAAATAATTGTTCCCATATAATATAAATCAATTAATTCTGCATAAAAATAAAAAACAAAATGACAAATCCAATACCCCTTGTTCAGTTAGACCCCTTTCACATCGAGGAGTTTTTCAAGCGTTTTAGCGCTAAAAATAGCACCTAAATACCGCCTGAGAAACTCCTGCCCTGCAGTCTGTGTGAAAGCCGAGGGGGCTAGCAGGACCGCTCCAAAAGTCCTGTTAGCAGCATCTTTGGAGCGGTGTGTTTACCACTCCTTCCCATTGAAAGCAATGGGAAACCGCGCTAATACCGCCGGCAATGTGCCTCTGCAGAGGCGCACTGCTGGCGGTATTAATGCTTTTTCGGCCGAATACCACCACAATTCCAACGGTATAGCACTGCTAAAAATAGCGCCGCTATATCGGCAGAGCACCTCCCGCCCCAGTATGAAAGGCGCAGTCGCTAAAACACATATACCACTCTGGGTTCTTTCTATCTATCTCTGCCGGTCACTATAAATTCCTCTGTATTGCTCACCGCACAATTACTGTTATGGAGGTTCTTTACTATGGAAAACTATCTTTCTTACAGATCAATTTGAATCATAATGAACAAGCTGCGGTTCAGTGGCATTCATTTAGAATGGCAGCCCAATGCACTACTGCAATGGTGGCCAATGCAGCTTCACTACACATGGTAGTGTCTGTAGTTGCATTAACTCAACACACAGCATGAATGAGCCCTATGTCCACATTCAGACAGCATAGGCAGAGTGGAGAAACGTGAGCAAATAGTGCATACTACCACTTTTATAAGGAAACGTTTCCCGATTCAACTACCAATTTCAAAAGAGGTCTGCAAAGGCAGCTTAGAACTTCTCAAGAAAGTTTTACTTTAAAAAGGCGTTGTAAAGGTTCATGTTTTTTCACCTTAGTGCATGCTATGCATTAAGGTGAAAAAAAAATCTGACAGTTACCCCCCCCCCCCCCCCCCGTTTTAGTTACATGAGCCAGTTCACCTGCTGCGCTCGCCCCCGACGTCCTCTTCTCCGCTCAGTCTGGACATTGATCGACTAGAGTGGATGGATTGATAGCAGCACAGCCATTAGCTCACGCTGCTGTCAATCACATCCAATTACACACGAACAGGGGGGCGGAGCCGAGTGATACAGTGAGCGGCTATAGCCACTGGCTGCATCACAGGAGCGCGCCTGCAAGAACTAGCTCCCATGAAGGGGGTTAGTTCTTGTGGGGAGGAGCCGAGACAGCCGCCGAGGGACCCCAGAAGACTAGGTTCAGGGCCACTCTGTGCAAAACGAGCTGCACAGTGGAGGTAAGTATAACATGTTTGTTATTTAAAAAAAAAAAAACCTTTACAACCCCTTTAAAGCTTTTCATATACTTGTAATATATAATTTAAAATCTGGTATTTGAGATTATCAGCTCTCTGGCAAGCTTTTCAGATTAGGATGATTTATACTCACATGGGATCGGATTTATAATTTTGTTCATTTTTTTTTTTAGCATTTGTTTATTCTTCCACTGTTTATAACTTTGCTACATACAATGAGCGCAGTGTAGATATTGTAAATTTATGGTTCACTATAGCATACGGCAGGTGTTAGTGGACACACTAAAAATGCACGTACATGCATTTTTGATGTGTTTCCATTGAAGTCTATGGGACACAAAAATCACACTGCATTGCACCAAAGTGGCACCTGTACCTTCCCCCAAAGTTGCAGCACAGTTACATTGTATTGATGTGGATGGGCACCATTGAAATCAATGTCATTTCTATTGTCATGCGATTCTGTGTGACCAAAGTTACATTTGAAATTGCACTAGTGTGAACCAGACCTTATGCCTGAAAGGTTACAGAGTCTGACAAAGCCGCTACATTTTGGGGTTTAAGCCCCCTTTTTCCAGTTGCTCGAGAAAGGTGGCTGATCTCCACTATGTGAAACTGTCACCATAATAAAACAAAAATAGATGTCCTTTAATTTTTTTTTTTTTGTGGTTCTTGCATGGGCATCAGAAACTGTTGTGTACATAGGCCACCCTCTAAAAGTGGGGAGACATTAATTAAATGAAGAAACTCGTTAAATAAAAATATTCTCTACACAAACCAACTTTATGTGATACACTGTAACATAGCGCATTATATTCAGGAAACATTTAAATAATCTATAATACAGTTAAATAAATAATGTACAAAAATATACATAGAAGCCAAAGTGGTTAAAGAAAATATTGCCAACCCTTCATACGTGCAGTGCTGAGAATGGATTTATTCATGAGGCAGTATTAGGAAAAAAATAAAATAAAAAAATTGCCATGCTCGGAAAATACTCGCACGTATGCGAATATGAAAGGTTGAAACATTTTCAGGCACACAAAATAAAAGCAATCTACAAATGTAGAATGAGCACATGATACATCCTTCCATGTATATATATATATATTATATATATTTATAAATATTTATATATGATATAATTTACTATTAGGGCATGCAGTTATAGGGACAGAAGTTACTGTACAATATATTACAAAGTAAAAGGGATGAGGGTATAGGGCTGCAGCTTGTTCAGGACAGGGTAACCATATAAAAAGACACACACATTTTCAGCTATATTAATATCCCTTATACCCACAGTGCTTAATATGATCGCAATGTTCCTCCAGCACAGCAGAGGTTAAAAGCTTAGGGTTACACAAAGTTTGCCAAAAAAATCCCTTATGTATCCTGAAGGTTGCCATTTTCTGGAAGCAAAAAGCCACAAGGATTTTTGCAATGCATGACATAAATACATCCTTTTTTTAATGGCAGAGCTACATGCAATTCACTGCATATCAATACATATATACAATGCCTTGCTTGCTCTGTGAAAAGATATACACAAACATACATTCAAAGCATTTGCCCCTTAGCACATAATAGTTCACCCCTTTTCAAATTCCCTAAGCGTATCTGTGCTCTGGAGGTACACGTCCACAATCCTACACACTAGCTTAAGTATTTATTGGCAAGTAGGCAAGTGAAACTGGCCACACACCTGCAGAATTTTATTTGAAAGTTTATAATTCATAATTTCTAAAAAAATTCAGGGCATTCCATTCTACCATCAACTTAAAGTGATACGAAAGTCTTGTTTTTTTTGTGTTAAAAATAACAAAAATGTTATACTAACCTGCTCTGTGCAGTAGATTTGCACAGATCCTCCTCTTCCCAGGTCCCTCTCTTCTGTTGATTGCCCCCACAGGAAGCAGCTTGCTATGGGGGCACCCCGAGCCGAGTTGCAGCTCTGTGTATCCATTCAGACACGGAGCCGCTGGCCGGCCCCCTTTCTCTCTTCATTGGCTGACTGACTTTGACAGTAGTGGGAGCCAATGGCGCCACGCTGACATCTCTGCCAATGAGGGGAGTCCCGGGCAGCTGAGACATTCCTGGATCTAGAGGGGGCTTAGTTAAAGTGGAGGTTCACCCGGAAATAACAATTTTTAACCTTAGATTCCTGCTCATTTTGTCTAGGGGAATCGGCTAGTTGTTTTAAAATCGAAGCTGTACTTACTGTTGTAGAGAGCGATCTTCTCCGCCGCTTCCGGGTATGGGCTGCGGGACTGGGCGTTCCTATTTTGATTGACAGTCTTCCGACAGGCTTCCGACAGTCGCATCCATCGAGTCACGATTTTCCGAAAGTAGCCGAACGTCGGTGCGCAGGCGCAGTATAGAGCCGCACCGACGTTCGGCTTCTTTCGGCTACTCGTGACGCGATGGATGCGACTGTCGGAAGCCTGTCAATCAAAATAGGAACGCCCAGTCCCGAAGACCCATACCCGGAAGCAGCGGAGAAGATCTCTCTCTAAAACGGTAAGTACAGCTTCGATTTTAAAACAACTAGCCGATTTCCCTAGACAAAATGAGCATCAATCTAAGGGTAAAAATTTTTTTATGGGTGAACTCCCGCTTTAAGTATTTGGGGTGCTAATGCATAGAATGCATTAACATAAATAACCTTCTGCCTTTACAATCACTGTAACTCATTTAGTTTAATAGCTTCTACATTTTTAATTCATACCATCTATTTTGATTAAATCCCAGACTTAAAACAATTTGTTTTGTGCCTAGCATATGCACATTACAATATGTACGAACTAGGTTCTACTAGTGCATGACCAGCCCGGGAATAATATTATATCAACTGCCAAGTTACCATAAACTGGACTGTGATGACTCAGGTCTCCCCTACACTAGCGGTGATGGTTCACTCAACTAGCAGCATTACCAGTCACTTTGCTTCTTTTTTCCAGCGCATGAAAAATGCACAGACATAAGAAATATATTTGTCTAAGAGGGGTCAATTCACATCAAGATGTACTGAAAAGTGCCAAAAATACCTGAATGTAGTAGTTGCCTAATGTTTTCCTTGCATTGAAGTCTAAAATCAACCATCAAGAGTCACGGACAAGTTGAAAATCACAAAGGGAATGACAAGATGTAGTAAACCAATTATGAAGAAGAAAAAAAAATGTTCACATTTGAATTAAAAATCAGTGAGCCTCATTTCGCTATGTGAACATAAAAGACCAGATGCTGGGTATTTTCAGGTCATGCCGATGTGATCCAAAGTCACGTCTGCCAGGTGATACTGCTTTCATACAAAAGTTTTACCTCATCTTCTAACCCACAAACTTTATAATCCCATATGGAATATGCTCTTGTAACTAAATAGCTGTAATATGACTTATTCTAATTTAGAAAAGATAATCCCAATATTAATGATTGGTGACCTTCTACTGCATAGACCCTTCTGTTTATTACCTACTACTACTCTACTGGCCATTTACAACGTTGTTTTTGTAGGTAGAGCAGGAAAAAAATGCACACCCCCAGTTTGTATGCAAAGGTAAGTGTGAGTACACATTTCACATCTGCATCAGTTTTTACTAGATCCGATACAAACTTGAGAAATTCAGACTGAGCATAAGAGATAAAAAGGGAATAACAAAATTAAAATCTTATGTCAATATGATTAGTAGATCCTTAGCAACAGGTAGCTGAAGTTATTCACTTTTGAGCTAGACTCTGCCCCTGCTGCCTCCCCCATCAGTCTTTAAATGTGATTTGCAGCCTCACCGACCAATAGGGAAGCTTGAGAGGGAAAGCATGGTCCACTTCCACAAAAAAGTGGATGTTTAAAGTGATGCTAAACACACATTGTTTAAAGTGGTTGTAAACCCTTACAGACCACATTTACCTACAGGCAAGCCTAGATTAAGGCTTACCTGTAGGTCTAATAAATATCTCCTTAACCTACACGGTTAAGGAGATATTTGCAAAAAATACAACACCGATGTCTACGGCGCGCGCCTAAGACAACAGCGTGCAGGCGCACTGAGCGTGCCGCTACCAACGACATCATGCCGTTAGTGGCGGCTCCTGTATGCATGGGTGGGAGTGACGTCATCCTGCATTGATCTACAATCAAGAGAAAAACATAATGTTATAAATGTTGGGGTTGTGAATTTTGCAAATGCAAACTGCTTAAATACCCTTAAAGCGGGAGTTCACCCATTTATTACATTTTTTTTTTCTCCCCTTAGATTCCTGCTCGTTCGGTCTAGGGGAATCGGCTATTTGTATTAAAATATGAGCAGTACTTACCCGTTTTCGAGATGCATCTTCTTCCGTCGCTTCCGGGTATGGGTCTTCGGGAGCGGGCGTTCCTTCTTGATTGACAGTCTTCCGAGAGGCTTCCGACGGTCGCATCCATCGCGTCACTCGTAGCCGAAAGAAGCCGAACGTCGGTGCGGCTCTATACTGCGCCTGCGCACCGACGTTCGGCTTCTTTCGGAAAATCGTGACGCGATGGATGCGACCGTCGGAAGCCTCTCGGAAGACTGTCAATCAAGAAGGAACGCCCATTCCCGCAGCCCATACCCGGAAGCGACGGAGAGGATGCATCTCGTAAACGGGTAAGTACTGCACATATTTTAAAACAAATAGCCGATTCCCCTAGAGAAAACCAGCAGGAATCTAAGGGGAAAAAGTGCCCTCTAAGGGTGAACCCCCGCTTTAAATACCCAAGGGAAATGAAAAAAAATACCCAAAACTGCAAGGGTTAAAAGCGAATTTTTGTTTAGGGGAACATTACATTTTTTTTACCAACTTATCCCACACACGCTCAGCAGCAGGAACCTTCCTCTCTCCTAAGACACTATGGGGTACTAAAATTGCAGTGCAAAAACTGGTGTAGCTGTGCATGGTAGCCAATCAGCTTCTAACTGAAGCTTTCTCCATTAAGCTTTGAAAAAACCTGGAAGCTGATTGCAGGTGGGTTGCAAGTAGGCCCTTTACAGCTTCACTTACAATGCAGGCCTGCTGGTTATGCATTGTATGTGATGACCTCAGAGAGTAGGCGACAAACAGAGAACCAAAGTGAAAATGATTCGGGGACCAGTCGCAGGAGAAGGAACCTGCAGAAAAGGGGGATAAGGCAAGTCAGTAATTTTTTTGTAAATGTTTCCCTAAACACAAAAAAATTAAAATTAACCCCTGAAGTGCTGGAGGAGCCTCACAGTACAGCTGGCTGGCAAACCTCCCCAGAATTAAGCTTGAAAAGAAACCTGTTCTAGGAGTAATACAGGGCCACAGTTGTTGATCTGCCTTACTGAAGATCAGGCAAGTCAGAAGTCCCAAGAAACATTCTTATTCAAATGTTGGGTTTGGGGTTGTGAATTTTAACAAGGAACTGAAGAAAAACCTGACTGACTATCTTCTTATGAGAAAGTCCGCAATTTCTCAAATCAGGTTTCCAGCTTCAGATTTTGGTTTTGTGTGGTTATTGGCTGACTAGATCCCATGAGGTCATTTTACATGTTTTGGGGGAATCGGTGGTGAGATGTCAGCACCAGAGCTTCCACTATGGCCCAACTGCCACAACCATTAAGATAGCCAAATAGTGTCACAATGGGTAACCATGAAGTCTACCTGCAATATGTTTAGTCTTCTAGGAAGGGCTGGCAACTGTTGCAGAAGAACTCAGCAGAAATATAAGAAACCATAAGGTCGTTCTTTTCAAGGGAGCTCACAAGACTAAAATTGTTTTGGGTGGAGAAAACTTTTAAATGGGTTAGTAATCATTTGTGCAAGATTTATATCTTGCAACAAAAAAACGACATTCGCCTTTTGGGCTAAATTGAATAATGCGGTGCAATACATAAACTACTATATTCTGTAACCAATGCAGTAATCATTTTTGTTTTCTAAAGGGAAGCAATTTTAAAGCCATTTCAATTGAGCTATAGGTGTATAAAACGCATTCTGCAGCATTTTATTAAATTAGGTCCAACACTTTACTGGGACATCGAAAAGCTGCTTTCCTGGTGAACTCCAGGAGTTCCCATTAAAGCAGAGATCAACATATTCTTCATATAGCTTCCACATTGGAAAAGAAAATGAACATGCAAAGCTATTTAATCTATGAACTGGCGCGAAATGATCTGTGGCAATCCAGTTATTGTTGAACTAGCTATGAAAGACAAGACTTGGTTGAACAACTGCTTGAGAGTCACAGCTTGAAAGTACCATATTTAAAACAAATCAAGTGTTGGTTATGCATTAGTGATATTGGTCATAATATTCAATGTAATGCTATCTGCCAACATTTGGAATGTTAGAATTCATTTACGGTTTATAAATGATCCACAAAACGTTTTCTACTCTGAACCGGCAGTGCAGCTGCTCTAGCACTGAATCACAACAGCCCCATCCATCTTCCCGTTTGGCAAGACCCAGATTGTCTTCAGTCTCTTATCACCTCCCATGACAAAAAAACATGATTCAGAACATTCAAGTCAATCCTCTTAACATAAAGACCAACACTGATTTGGATTTTAAAATATACAATGACATACACAACATGCATTACAAAAGGATAAATTACTGCTGCAGATGAGGCCATGCCTGGTTACTATCTGCTCAGTTTATTGGAAACTTTGCTCTCCCGCACAGAGGACTTTCCCCGGCTGGTTTTGCTGCCTGTTGAATGATGACCACTACCTGATCCCTTGGACAGGTTCTTACTTTGTTTACTACAGCAATGGTCTTGACAAGACCTTCTTGAAGAAGAAGAGCCAGATAGGCTGGGCGGTGATTTGCTTCGGCCTACATAAGAATTTGAGCTTTTGGGCTCATGGTGGTAGGGTCGTCCAATCCTTGAAGAGGAAGAACTGTTGGTTCTTGGTAAAGATGAACTGCGTGGGGAACCACTTGGGCTGCGCCGGGGAATGACAGGGCTCTTCGGAGGTGTTTTGGGACTGTGAGGTGAACCGGGGCTTTTAGACTGGGAGGAACTACGGGGCTTCGGAGATCCTTTTTTAATTATCTGAGCAAGTCTTGAGAGCAGGTCTGAGTCAGAGTTTCCACTTCCCAAAACCTTGTATCGGCGAATCCTGCAAGAAGACAAAGACAAACCAAAAATTATGGGCACTTCTTTAGAAATAGAAAATTACCACCAATGTATGCAGGTTATGTTACTCGATTATGAAAGATGATGAAAGGTCAATATTTTTAATCTCGATGCATTTACAAGTTGTCCGCATAATGATTTTGGCCCTTTACAGTGAACCTGTGATTTGCCCAAACAGGACCAAGCAACACGTTCACATTAAAGAGGACCCCCACCAGCAGCTTGTATTCACTTCGCTCCCACAGCACTCCTTTCAACTGCTGGGGGAGAAGAGAGATTTGATGCATAGAAAACAGAAGCAGACAGTGAATTACCTTGTCTTTTTTTCCACTTTATTATCAATGTTGATTCTCAAAAAGAACCACAAGAACAGTAAACCCTTGTCACTCTAAAAGCCAACTCTTATGCCGCGTACACACAATCGGAAATTCCGACGACAAAACCGTGGATTTTTTTCCGATGGAATTTCGGCTCAAACTTGTCTTGCATACACACGGTCACACAAATCTTGTCGGAAATTCCGAACGTCAAGAAAGCGGCGACGTACAACACTACGACGAGCCAAGAAAAATTAAGTTCAATGATTCCGAGCATGCGTAGGATTTTTGTGCATCAGAATTGCATACAGACGATCAGGATTTCCGACAAAAACTTTTGCTGTCGGAAGACTTTGAAGACCAGCTCTCAAATTTTTCTTGTCGGACATTCCGAGAGCAAATGTCCAATGGAGCATACACACGGTCAGAATTTTCAACAAAAAGCTCACATCGAACATTTGTTGACGGAATTTCCAATCATGTGTATGCAGCATTACACTTTTTCCCTGCTCAGAGATGCATGAAACATTCAACATGGTACGAGGCTGAATCACCAGCTGCAAAAGTAAAAAATGTTGGTACTCCAATAATCTTTCCTGGCACCAAAACTACCTACACTGAAATGTTCCTATCACTTTTAGGTATACTACATATTGTAAAGTAGATTAAAAATCAAAAAAAAAAAAAAAAAAAAAAAAAAAAAAAAGAGTGGAGCCCCCTCAAAATGTCAAATAGCGCTGTAAAGAACTGAATTCAAGAGCACGTAATTTTCTACTTGAATGTCTAAGGGCACAAGAAACAGTTATGTGATTCAACAGAACTATCATCTGAAAATCTGAAACATAGGTTTTAGACAGACTAGCCATTTAAATGTAAAAATTATGAAATTGTCTATTTTGGAGATTCAAACATTCAACAACATCATCATAAACTGAAAAACATCATGGCTTCCTTACCGTGCCTCCACTCCAGGCCGCGTGGGTGGCTTTCCAGGTGGTGGTCTGGGAAGGAATGGAGTTGGAGGAGCACTGCTAATCTGGTCGTTGCTAGTCCAGGACACAGGGCGAGGAATTTTGCTCTTTCTTGAGTGAAGATTGTGAGATGCAACACTGCTATCATCCGAATGCCTGACATTAGAGTCTGAGACTGTTCTAGGAATAAAGAAAACTTCTTTTTCGGGTAAACCTATAGCTGGTGGTGAGGTTTTCTCTTCCAGTGACTTGTCAGAGGCACTTGAGAAGTCACCAAGTAATGACTTCTGTCGTTTTTCCATCAAGAGTCGGACAAGGTCTGTCTGGTGAGCTTTTTTCAGCAGAAGCTTTTCCTTAGCAGAGATTGGAGATGATGATTCTGAAGCAGAGTCAACCTCCTGAACCAGTACAGGAATTCGGCTATGTCTGGTGGAAAGGGAGGTCTTTGTGTGATCCTTTATAAATTGTGGGGAGCTGTCACTTAGGTCAAGTTGCTCTCCATTTTTTAGATTTGTTTGATCTTTATCCCTCTCTTGTTCAAGTAACTCGGACAAGCTTGTCTTGTGGTCAAGGAAGCCATTAGCAGCATTATTATTCTGTTCTTCATGAAACCCATTTTGCTGAACTTCCATAAAGTCCCCTCCTACCATAAAGTCAACCATTTGCAGATCTGAAACTACTTCAGGTTTCACAGCTTGAGAATTTGTATGTCCATTTGGCACTGGTTGGAAAGTCCTAGCCTCATTAAGTTGATTACCATCAGACACAGCTACCTCAAGGGATTTACGCTGCTCAGGGGAAAGTCCATGTGGATGGAAGCCTTTGCTTTGCTCCTGCTTACCTTCAAGGAAACCAAGTAGAGAATTTGACGGAGACTGTACTGGAGTCTCTAAACCTTTCATCTCACTTATTTGATCATTCTTATTAACCAAGTCTTTATGGCCTAGAGATTTGACACATGCATTTTCCTGGTTTGTTGTCTCTAAATCTAGTGCCAGGTTTATTTTGTTTGCTAGAGTAGTGGCAGGGTCTTCTGATGCACCATATGCTAAGGGATTTTCCTGTGGTGAAAACATCTCCAAGACATGGGTGTCTCGATCTCGCTTCTCTGCATGAGGTCCACATGGAAAGCTTTCTGAAGCGGACTGTGTAGATGTAACCGAAGGCCGAGGAATGGTCATCTACAGTAAATATGGACACACAAAGCACGTTAACACAAGTGATTGTTAGAAGAAATTAGTAGGACTATACTAAATATATATACACTATATTTTAATCTTCCACTCTCTGCAAAGGTAACTTACTAACAGCTTAAAAGTCATCATTGATTTCCATACTACTGCTAACAGCCTACAGATTCAAAAACTAAATTTTTTTGGCCATGGGTACCAAATAAAGAAATCACAAGGTTATTTTTCAAACCTTTGTGCATATGTTATAAATGTGTAAATGGGTAGGGGAATAAGGTAATATCCTTTGATTAGACCCTAGCATAGACCCTGGTATTATTGTAAGCAAACCAACAAATTGCAGAAGCGCTACACTTTATTTAATAACACTTTCTAAATTTCAGTGTTAGAGTCCTTCTCTCAATGTGACATTTGTGCGGGTGTACAACCCTGAATGCACACGGGGGGCATTCAGATGTGTGTAACCAACCGCGCATGGATGTCACAATGAGAGCAGAAGCTGTGTCCATGCAGCCACTGCGCCCCAATTGACAGCTATGGGACTGCCAGTACAGGGATGAACGCAACACCTGTGCATCCCTGTGCTGGTAAACACGGCCCTGCATGGGGAATGGATTCAACAGTCTGTGTGAATGAGGCACATCGCTAAAGCCATCCAAAAGGGGTGGAAAAAAGTCTTCAGGCATTTTTAAACCAACTTTAATATCCTAATAGAAAACTACAGCTAGCCCCCACTCTCCCAGATGCTGTAAAAGGATTTAAAGTGAAAGGCCATGCAAAATCTAAAATCCTTGCATCTATAGACACCAGGGACCTAACACTAACCTCTCTATCCCTGTAAAGAAAAAAAATATATACCGGTACATACCTTTTTGGAAGCAGATCTGACCCGCTCCCACGCTGAGCTGTCAGCCGCAGCTTCTCTGTGTAGGCGGGTGCAGAGGAGACGGAGGACAACGGAAGCCCCATAGTAATTATGGGTGACTTCCCATTCATTTCACAGCCGTTGTCCTCCGTGTCCTCTGCAGAGCTTCCAGCACTGGAGATCAGGAGCGGGTCAAAAGGTGTGTATACTCATGTATGTATGTAAAAAGGTATGTATACTCATCTTTTCTTTACAGGGATAGAGAGGTTAGTGTTAGATCCCTGGTGTTTATAGATGTAGGGATTTTAGATTTTGCATGGACTCCCACTTTAAATAAAATACATTTTTGCCACTTCCTTCTAAACACCACACATAAGTATGCACAATTTTGCTTTACTTTGCATGCAAGGCTGCTTTACTAACATTAAAGCAAAACATTTTCCCTAGTTTTGAATAGAATGGGGAAAAGGTTAGAGCGTGTGTCAGGAGTTCTAGATTTGTTTGAAGAAGAAAGAAAGGTTCCATTCAGTGCTGACCGCCTGTGTAAAGAGCTAGGCACTTGGTCATGTGACATCTGCTAAAAGGAGGGGTCATGTGATCAAGCGCCTAGACCTTTACACATGTTGCAAACATGTGCAGGAATGTTGGCAATACAGCTTTAATGCAAACATCTGAATGTGGGTCAGTTTTAGGGTCTCTGTAGAGAGTACGGCTTTTGTTTGCATCCGAAGGCATCTCTCCCCATAAAAGACCATAGGCATACAAAAACAGCTTGAAGCAAGTCAGGAACAAATCAACTACAGGTCAAGTGCACCTCTGTCAATGAATTCTGAATTTGAGAAGCAACAACACTCATAAAGACATTGTCATCAGAAAAATAACAGGGAGCGACAACAAAGATGTAAGCATCAAAAACACATTGAAATGACACATGCTGTTGATGACAGTGTCTGTTTAAGGGCTTGTGTAGACAGACTTGGGCTTGTGTCAATGGAAAATGTTTGCTTTTTTGTTCTTTATTACTCAGATGACAGCGTCTTTCAGGCCTTATGCACACTGGACATTTTTTTAGGGGCATCTGTTTGTTTTTTTTCGGTCTCAAAACACCCCTGCGTGTTAGCCTGTGTGTCCATGCACACATAGGCTTTTTAGAGGAGTTTAGAGGCAGGGGCGTTTAAAAGCAGGAAAAAAAATCCACTGACAGTGCATCCAGGGGCAGCTTGGTTTTGGCAGAAAAAAAGCTTGACACATGTAAATGCACATGAAGGCATGTTAATGCTAGGCATATTTAGCATCAAGTGTTAATTCATTTAAATGGCCAGAATACATTATTCTGGTTACCGTATATTGTGAATAGATGGTGATTAAGATAAACCTGCCCTCTTGATTTCCCACCGCTGCGCTGGTTGGAAGTAAACTAGGACCAATAGCTGCCACTTTAAATATAGTGAATAATGGGAATAAATATAATGACCACTGAAACAAAATCAGTGTCAAAAATACTAAGCAGCGCATAAATAGTGAGTGTGTGTGAACACGTCTCAAGTAAATAAATAAAAAAAAAATAGCTTAAAAAAAATTATGTAAAAAGTTACTATAGATAAATAAATCAGAGATAGCTTAAAAAATGTATGAGAATACTATCAAGGATAAATAAAGTGTAGAACCCATGAAAATAGAGACACAAGTGATAAACAAAGTTCATAAATGATGTATGTTCCTTGAATCTTCAAGTCTTCCACCACACCAAAAGTGTTCAGTGAATCCTTCACCCATCAAATCAAACACTCACCAGAACAAAATGCCTAACACTCACGTGCTTCGGCATAAAAGCATAAACAAAACCTCTCAGGTAGGTTTAACAGAAAATGTGTTCCAAACAGTGATATCCGGATTGCTTCACATATAGATAATGAAAAACGAAGGTGCACAATAGTGTAATACCGAATGGTCAGTTTTATTAAAACACCATGCACAAATCTTCAAACATTGCACTCACAAAAAAAATCTTTAAAACAAGCAGCAAATCACAGCAAAAAGCATCCCCAATTTCCTCAACCGGTGAAACAATGGTCACGGCGGACCCAAGATCAGCTGGATGTGTTCTCACCACTCAAACGCCCTGTGTGGAGTCACTGGTTCAACTTAGTGCGTCACATGTCTAAACGTTGCACGTCGGTTCAGATGCTCACTGTGTAACCACGCCCGACATGTTTCGTCACATATTCAAGGAACATACATCATTTATGAACTTTATGTTTATCACTTGTGTCACTACTTTCACGGGTTCTACACTTTATTTATCCTTGATAGTATTCTCAATAATTTTTGAATCCATCTCTGATTTATTTATTTATCTATCTATCTACAGTATTCACATTAATTTTTTAAGCTATTTTTGATTTATTTACTTGAGAGGTGTTCACACACACACTCACTATTTATGCGCTGCTTAGTATTTTTGACACTGATTTTGTTTTAGTGGTCATTATTTTTATTCACATTGGTTACCGTATATACTCGAGCATAAGCTGACCCGAAAACCACAAAAAACTGGGACAATTTATTGACTCGAGTATAAGCCTAGGGTGAGAATGCAGCAGTCACTGTAAGCGGAAAAGAGGGTCAAAAATGCCAATTTTCACACCTCACTGTGCCCATTGCAACCTCACTGTGCCCAACCTCACTGTGCCCATTGCAACCTCACTGTGCCAAACCTCACTGTGCCCGAGTCAGCGTACCTGAAAGGCTGACAGGCTGAGTCCATTCATTGTTTAAAAATCGCGGTCTCCTCCTGGTCTCTTCCGTGATAGGCGTTTCTCAGCAGACACACTTCCGCCTATCATGGACGTTCTCTCATACTCAGACTCAGTTTACCAGCAGACACGGTGTTCAGTGTTCCACCAAATCACAGACGTCCTCTTGTCCGAGGATGAAAAGACGTCCATGATTGGCAGAACACTGAACACAGTGTCTGCTGAGAAACTGAGTCTGAGGATGAGAGAACGTTCGTGATAGGTGGAACTGTGTCTGCTGAGAAACGCCTATCATGGAAGGGACCAGGAGGATACCGTGACTTTTAAACAACGGACGCCCGCAGCCTGTCAATTTCTGGTACACTGACTCGAGTATAAGCCGAGGGGGGTATTTTCAGGCTTAAATAAAAGTAAACATTTTGCTTTCCTTAAGTGAAGGCAGGTTATAATAGGACCCATAAGGCCCACTTACTTTTTAATGGTATGGCTAGGACACTGCTTTAAGACTTTTACTACAGCATTTTTTTCCCTCCAAACATGGCAAGTCAAGTTAATGCCACAGCACTTTCTCCTAATTCTTCTCAATCATTTATCAGGGGTGGCCAAACTTTTTTCAAAGACGGACCAATTTGATGAAGTGAACATGCGCGAGGGCCGATCATTTTGCCTGACAGTCCGAGCACCAATACACTGCCTAACAAGAATTCTATTACCTTTGTGGCCGTGTGCGGTGAAGAGATGAGCTTGGGCGTGTTACTTGGATATACTGTATTTATTGGCTTATAACATGCACTTTAACTTTAAGAGGGAAGTTTCAGGAAAAAAATCTTACATTTTAAATAAAGAACTGTGAAGCAAAATAAGGGTCAGTGCCAATCAAGGCAGCCTAATCAGTGCCCATTTGCAGCCTCACCATTGCCATTAATGCAGCACCCCCATTGACATGAATGCAGCCTCGGAGGAGAAAGAGAGGGGCGGGACAAGCACCAACAGACATACAGTAGAAACTATTGTTTTTTCGGCAGCCTCTTAAATAGAAAGTCCTGCCTCCTATGATGGGCAGAACGGTCATCCAATGGCAGCACAGGAGACGGGACTTCCTTTTACAAAGACTGTGTAAACAGGAAATTCTCCTGCATGTACGGCCCCCGTCCCGCCCACTCCCCTCCAAGCCAGCATGTATATCTTTTGTGGCCCCCAATGCTCAGGGATTCGTTGGGGGCCACAAAAGATACACATGTCAAAATTTCAAGGCGGGCTGTCCGAAACCGGAACGCGGGCCAAGATTGGCCCGTGGGCCAACTTGGGACATGCCTGATTTAGATGTTCATTGGCATGATTATACATGTGCCTTCTTGGAGGAGGGGGACTCACCATGTTTGGAGGAAGAAAAATGCTGACTATGACCCAAAGAACACCATCTCTACAGTCAAGCAAGGAGGTAGAAACATTATGCTTTGGGATTGTTTCTCTGCTAAAAAGGTACAGACAGATTTTGCCGCATTGTAAAATCTTGGATGATAATGGGTCTTTGAGCATGACAATGACCTAAAACATTCCGCCAAGGCAACAAAGGAGTGGCTCAAGAAGCAGCACATTAAGGTCATGAGTGGCATAGCCAGTCTTTAGACTTTAATCCTATAGAAAATGTATAGAGGGAGCTAAAACTTTGCCAGGCGACATCCAAAATACCTTAAAGCGGGAGTTCAACCATTTCTTTTTTTTTTTTTTTCTCCCCTTAGCTTCCTGCTCGTTCGGTCTAGGGGAATCGGCTATTTGTATTAAAATATGATCCGTACTTACCCGTTTTCGAGATGCATCTTCTTCCGTCGCTTCCGGGTATGGGTCTTCGGGAGCGGGCGTTCCTTCTTGATTGACAGTCTTCCGACGGTCGCATCCATCGCGTCACTCGTAGCCGAAAGAAGCCGAACGTCGGTGCGGCTCTATACTGCGCCTGCGCACCGACGTTCGGCTTCTTTCGGAAAATCGTGACGCGATGGATGCGACCGTCGGAAGCCTCTCAGAAGACTGCCAATCAAGAAGGAACGCCCATTCCCGCAGCCCATACCCGGAAGCGACGAAGAGGATGCATCTCGTAAACGGGTAAGTAATGCTCATATTTTAAAACAAATAGCCGATTCCCCTAGTAAAAACGAGCAGGAATCTAAGGGGAAAAAGTGCCCTCTAAGGGTGAACCACCGCTTTAAGGATTTAGAGAAGATCTGTAAAGAAGAGTGGACCAAAATCCCTCCTGAGATGTGTGCAAACCTGGTCACCAGCTACAAGAAACATCTGACCTCTGTGCTTGCTAACAAGGGTTTCTCCACCAAGTACTAAGTCATGTTTTGCATGGGGATCAAATACTTATTTACCAAATTGCAACTCAATTTATATATATATATATATTTGTGTCATGTGTTGTTTTTTCTGGATTTTTTGTCGACTTCCTGTTCCTTTTTTATAAAAATTTGAGACCCTTAATTTCTTGGTCTGATCTGTAAGTATCTGAAACTCTCAGTTCTAGGTATAGCATTATCAAGACATACAATTCGCAAAAGACATGCGTTAACCACACGTCTTTTGCGAATTGTATGTCCATTTTCACTGCGAACAAAAAAAGCATTTGTTCAGCGGTTCAAGTACGTTTTTGATGCACATTTGCCAGTCTCAGGACCTGTTTTTTTTTTTTTAACAGCTGTGAAGTCCGTGTTTGACAATACATAGTAGATAAGGGGTGTCAACTCCTGTAGTAGGAGAGCAATCTGAACTGAAACCTCAACAGAACACATGTGCGATTCAAACGCATTTCCATAGCACTCAAACCTGGAATTCGCACCTGAACCGCACCGTAGTGCTCAGAAAACGCATAGGACGCTTTATAAATTTGCATTGCGGATGCGCCACATATGTGAACAGCTTTGGTGGAAATCAATGTTATTTCACGTCATGATAATCGGATACGGTTCAAAATGCATCCAATTCACACAGATGTAAATGGAGCATAAATTAGGTGTTGTACTTTTCAAGACTACACATATTTCATAAACACATTGCCCGTGAAAGAAGCTTTAATCACACCACACCATTTTTAGCAGTAAAAAACAAACACGGCAACATTGTATTATATTCACAACCCTAAACCACAATGAATAGGAACCAAAATCATTTCTCAAAAACCCTTAACTACTGCAATAAGCACCAGATGGAACAGCAAGCTATAGGGGGTGAAGCATGCAATTTGCAGCACTCAACACATAACATGAAAGCTTTGAAGGTGTACAAAGGGAAGATTTTCTCATGCAACTCAAGTAGCGAGATTCTGTGCCTGTTATAAAGCTGTTTTTTGGTAGTGAATGGGTCTTTCCTAACAGGAAAGAAAAAAAAAACTTTCTGCCCTAAGGCCCCTTTCACGCGGGGGCGGTGTTGGCAGTAAAGCGCCGCTTTAAAGTCAATTTCACCACGCTATTCGTGCATTTTACCCCCTGCTTGCGGCCTAGAAAAGGGTTAAAATCACCTCTGCAGAGGCGCTTTGCCAGCGGTATACCTGCGGTGCCCCATTGATTTCAATGGGCAGGAGCGGTGGAGGAGTGGTATACACACCGCTCCAAAGATGCTGCTAGCAGGACATTTTTTCCATCCCGCTAGCGCACCGCTCCAGTGTAAAAGCCCTGGAGTTTTCTCCATCTGAATAAATCCTAGATCACCTTCGGTTTACACCACTGCGTGTTCATGTTATCCAACAACCCAACTAAGCAATCATTGTGATAGAAGACTTTTTGCTTTGCAAGCAGATCATCATAGGAGCAGTCTACATTCATGCAAATGCTGGGACACTACAACTGATTTACTTATGGATCAGGGCAGTCTACTACAAAATTGCATATGCATGGTTAATCTGCATTGCAGTCTGTTTTTTTTTTTACTATTTTGACATGAACATAAAGGCCTCTAATCTACTAAGCAGAGTCTGCTACCGTCTGGTTTAGTGAATTTGACTTTTTTTTTTTTTTTAAGTCCATCTTTCCCAAAATTCAAGGGGCCAGATTCACGTAGATCAGCGGATCTTTAGATCCGCTCGATCTACCCGATTTAAGATCCGCTCCCGCAAGTTTGCGAGGCAAGTGGGTAATTCACAAACCACTTACCTCCAAACTTGCGGCGGCGGATCGTAAATCCCCCATCGGAATTCAAATTCCGCAGCTAGGGGGAGTGTACTATTTAAATCAGGCACGGTCCCGCACCGATTTAAATGAGCATGCGCCGTCCGCGGAATTTCCCGGCGTGCATTGCACCCACTGATGTCGCTAGGACGTCAGTGGTTTCGACGCTTACGTAAACTACGTCCATCCGTATTCGAGAACGACTTACGCAAACGACGTAAAAAAAATTAAATTCGACGCGGGAACGACAGCTATACTTAACATTGGCTGCTCCTCATATAAGCAGGGGTAAGTATACGCCGGGAAAGCCGCTACGGAAACGTCGTAACACTGCGTCGGGTCCGCGTACGTTCGTGAATTTGCGTATCTCGCTGATTTACATATTATTCAACGTAAATCAGCGGGAACGCCCCCCGCGCCATTTTCAAATTGAAAATAAGAACCGACGGTGTAACACAGTTACACCTGTCAGATCTTAGCCATATCTATGCGTAACTGATTCTATGAATCAGGCGCATAGATAGGACCAGTGTAAGTCAGAGATACGACGGTGTATCAGGAGATACACCGTCGTATCTCTTTGTGAATCTGGCCCAAGATTTCCATCTGAAGCAATGGCCATGGATCTGAAAACCTAGATAATTTCTGGAATTTGAATTATAAGAGTAATTCTGACAAATTCTAGACTTGTAGGTGGCCTGTGGCTAAAGCAGTAGAGCCATCAGGTGTAGGGCTGCTAACCAATCGACCAATCACAATTCTGTGCTTCCCTTATTTTACAATAACTAGACTGTGATTGGTCCTCACATTTAACAGTGTTGATGGTTGGTAGGACACTATGTTAAAAAGCATATGACCCATATCACCAGTACTCTTAGGCCACTTGGCTTACAGCCTAGGTAGTTTGCTGTGGTATGTGGCGCTACAACACAGTAAAATCTATTTCAAGTTTAGAAAATTTGCAAAATGGGACAATAGAACGTATTGGTTTCAAATAAAAAATATTTTCTCTCCTCCATGTGGAGCTTTAGGATATAATTTGGGGACAAACATGTTTTACTGTAAATAGTGAGGACACAAACCACCAACATGGAGAGACACAAGACGAATGACTTATGGACATAAGTAATTCACCTGGGATTTTGATATTCGAATTACAGAGGGGAACTTTGTGCCACTATGGGGAGTGACGGGAAGCTTCCTGCGGCCGGCAGAACGGGAGGAGGAGGAGTAGCTCTCGGCTGACTGACTCTTGGGGATGCCAACCTCTCTCTTGGGTGGAGATTCTGTGCGACCCAACTGGGATGGTATAGGGCTTGTGAAGCGTATGGGACTGCTAGGAGGTCTTGAGGTAGAGGAAAACGGGATGTGGAAAGCACCAAGCTGTGAATATGTCATGAGGGGGGAGGAAAAAAACAAAACAAATAAATAATGCTTGCAAAAGCAATGACCTGTAGCTCAAGTCATGGATGTAGGGCTTTGTCTGCATTTCCTCATAGACGCTCCCTTAAGATAAATGCATGAAATCCAAGAATTTTTAAGCATGAGCAAAAACAAAATGTTATGCCTGTGATCATCAGGACACAAAGAAATCCTCTGCAATCACTCACAATTATGAAACTTGACCAATTATCACCTATTCATTCTATTTGCTTTACACGTTTATTGGAAGAATGGGGAAAGGTTAGATCTCGTCAGGCTTTATTGCTACCTGGGGCTCCATTACAGAGAACCCCCCTCACCTTTTGTTCTGGGGACAACCTTTTACCAGATGGTACACAAGGGGAAATCTGTACCAGGAAAACAAACTCAAGGGGTTGTAAAGGTTCGTTTTTTTATTTTCTAAATAGGTTCCTTTATGCTAGTGCATTGTTGGTTCACTTACCCTTTCCTTCGATTTCCCTTCTAATTTTTTTTTTTCTTTGTCTGAATTTCTCACTTCCTGTTCCTCCTCAGTAAGCTGTTCTGGCTGACTAACCCCCCGCCAGAACAGCTCGGATGATGGGGGCAAGCTTACTGAGGCGAAACAGGAAGTGAGAAATTCAGACAAAGAAAAAAAAAACATTTAGAAGGGAAATCGAAGGAAAAAGGTAAGTGAACCAACAATGCACTAGCTTAAAGGAACCTATTTTGAAAATAAAAAACTAACCTTTACAACCCCTTTAAAAGATTTCTTACTTATGTGTATTTGTTTTTTCCCCCTCACCTCCTGTCCTAGGACAACCTTTTTTCCAGGGTTGCACCGATAACACTTTTTTTTTTAGACCGGAGTACAAGTACCGACTTTTTTCAAGCACTCACAGATAACCAATACTTTTTTTAATGTCATGTTACAGTGGCAATAATATGCAGCACTGATAAAGCGTGGACTGTGTTAGTAGTTTTTTACAATTACATTTTTTACAATGTATATTTTTATTTTACAATGCTTTATTTTTTGGTGGGAGGGGGGAGTGGATGGTGTCTGTTTTTTTTTATCAACCCTGTTTGGGGGGGGGGGGGGCTTTGGTGAGATAGCAGGGGTCTAAACAGACAAAGTTTACGATGCTAACAAAGGAAGGAGTTGGTAGATGACATATGTACTGGCTCCTTCCTCTGCTCTCCATCCTGACAGATCTGGGAGGGAGGGGGGCTGGAGGAGGACTCGTGGAGCACAGAGGGGGACCCGCGGAGCACAAGGTCCAGAGGAGGACCCACAGAGTACAGAGGGTGACCTGGAGGAGGACACAGAGGGAGGGAGGACGACACCTGAAGCCAGAGGAGGCTACAGGGGGACAGTCGCGGGTAATCAGTGCGGCAGTGGGGCTACAGGGGGACAGTCACGGGTAATCAGTGCGGCAGTGGGGCTACAGGGGGACAGTCGCGGGTAATCAGTGCGGCAGTGGGGGGGGAGGTTACAAGCACCGATCCCCCCTATAACCTTTCAATAAAAAAGCTCACAGCTGCAGGAGGGAGAGGGGGAAAAGCGTCTGTCAGCTGCTTTATTGAAAGGCTATTGGGGGGGGGGGGGGGATCTGTGCTTGTAACTCCACCCACCACTGTACCGGTCACCTGTGAGGCTGCCCGGCGGCCCCCTTGCTACACTAAGGATGCCTGGTCCGATGCAACAGGTATCGAATCAAGCGCGAGTATCGATACTCGTGCAAATGCTTGGTATTGGCACCGATACTAGCATTAGTATCGGTGCAACCCTACCTTTTACCAGACCGGAAGTGAAGGAATATCTCCAATGAAGCATCCAACTACAAAAAAACTGGCATGAATCTTAATTCTAACCCACTCTATAAAAAAACAAACTAAAGTTTAGGGCAATAAATATTAAAACAGAAGCTACTAAACTCCTTCAATTGGATTCAGTTTCTATTTACAATTTTACAATGCCTTCTGGGGTGAAATTAAATAAATCACCATCCTAAAAGTCATGTAAAAAAATAACTGTACTTCTAGAAATTTCACAAATAGGTGGTCCATTTTTTTTAGAATCCAATACCGTTACTTGACGCAGTCTGCCTTGTCTGTATACAGCAATAAAAATCAACTTGATGTATATTAAAAAAAAAATCTGATCATATTATAAATAAAATATGTGACTGACTTTAGGGTCCCTCTACAGCAGGGATACGCAATTAGCGGACCTCCAGCTGCTGCAAAACGTCAAGTCCCATCATGCCTCTGCCTCTGGGTGTCATGCTTGTGGCTGTCAGAGTCTTGCTATGTCTCATGTGACTTGTAGTTCTGCAACAGCTGGAGGTCTGCCAATTGCATATCTCTGCTCTACAGCAATATAACAAACATTCCTAGGACATTACTAAAGACACAAAGCCTGAATGCTAAACAAAAAAAAAAATGGGGAAAAAAAAGGTTTATATTTAATTAAATGGTATCTTACCGGAGTGATTGCACCTTCTGCCTGAGCCTCCATAGCACTTGTAGGTGTCGCTGGAAGCAGTTGGCCAGCAGCACCTGACATGACATCCAGTCTGTCCATACACACTCCTGAAGAAACCATGATTTCAAGCCCAACCCTTGAATCAGGTTTATTATGACCCTTACTGTCTGTCCAAGAGCTTGGTTTTGGAGGACCATCTTGTGGAGATTCTTCCAGCACCTGAAGCACCTCTGGTTCTTCTTCTGATGGGCTTCCTGTCACTCTCTGGCCGCGATTTCCATTTGAGCCATAATCCTTCAAATCACGATCTTTGTCCACAATGACCCACTCTTTGGAGTCAACCTCCTGCCGGCAGGAGCTCAGATTAACAGCTACAAACCCATTGCTAACCACTCCATCCAAGTGTTCCGGGGAACTCGCCGATCCAGGCTTTGAAACCTCTGGCACATACTCATCATCATAAAGCCAGACGTGGTCTGCATGCGTAGAAGCAGGAGCAACAAGTGTCTTTCGCGGTTGAGAAGGTGAAGGAGAAGAGCCATCAGGTCCCTCTTTTGAATGTGCTTCCTTCAGAACTTTTTCAGCACTTTAACAAAAGAACAAAAATACATTTAAAAAAGGGAAACAGCCGAGTTGTCTTCACAACAAAAATATTTCTTACCCTTGAGCATCTAAGCCAGTCAGCTGTGGCAATCAGCCACAACACAGTAATGCACAGCTAACAAAGCTACTATGGTGGAATTTGTTAAAGGACAACCTCTATCAATTTCAGGAGGCAACTAAGCTAAAAGTTGAAAATCCAGGTATATTACATTTAAAGATTGAACAATAAATCTGGAGACCCAAGAAGCTTGCTTGGCACGTCTCCTGATAGCCTACCCTGCAGCAAGGCATACTCACCAATCCATGCTTTCTTACCACTCAGAGCACTTGCTCTGTTGCTCTACTGGAGCAGGGCTTCAGAGAATGAGGGAACATGTGTCTTCCTCCATGGACAGTGCTAGGGCTGAACACCCATTCACCAAGCCCAAACATTACCCTGATGGATGCAGATGTAGTCCCTGTCATGGGACAACAGCAACCAAGAGTGGAGCTCACCCAGCGTGGACTCCTGCAGCATGCAGCCCATGAGAAAAGCATAGATCAGTGAATATTTTTTGCTGGAAGGTCGACTGTGGGCTCTTTCCCCAACTACTGAAAAAAACATGGTTATAAATAAAGGTTTACATATGAATCAAACTGAACCAAATACAAAATGCACACAATTTCAGCACATATGGTGCAAGAAATCATCATAAAATGTTAATTAGCATTAAATAGAACCTACAAACCCCAACAGGGGTTCTACCTATGTTACAATTCTCTCCATTTCCCAAGTAAAACTGCACATTGGCTTCTAGATTGTACTATCCAGCTCTACATAAAATTTTAAAACACTTACCGTATTTATCGGCATATAACACGCACAGGCGTATAACACGCACCCTAACTTTAAGCGGGAAGTTTCAGGAAAAATACTTTCCACAGACCCCTGCGTATAACACGCAGGCACAGTTTACCCTCTATTTTCAGGGTAAAAAAGTGAGTGTTATACGCCAATAAATACAGTATTTTTATTTTGTAATATGCAGGGAAGCCGCGCCCCCCCCCCCATCATTACCATTTACATTTATTAAGAACATATTGGTGACTCATTCAATTGGTGTAAGCTGCCTTTTTAGGTAGACGAAATTGTAAAAGGTAGCATGAAAGTCTTTGAATTTCATTTACATTAAGTTTAAATGACTTTGCCCACCCCCATACTGTGAGTAAAAGCTAAACTAGAGAAGTTTTCCTACCAGTTCTCCAAGAACTTGTCAGCATCAGGTTTCGATTCCAAAGTCATTCTCTTCTCCAGTTCAAAGCTATGAATGTTGCGCAGTTTGCGCAGAAGGGGGACATCTCGATCGAGCGGTGTGGTTTCAGATCGTACACGCACAGGAGAGCCGAGACTTGGAGCATTATGTAAACCATTTGCCTGGCCATTACTATGTTCCTCCTCCGTAGCAGCCTAAAAAATAAAAATACACTTGTATTAAAAAAGTTATATTGTTATAAAACCCTCCTACTGTACCCATTAGGGGAAAAGTGCATTCATAATTGTTTAGCTTTAGGCCCTGTTCACACGGGGCGATTAGCTTCATCCCCTGTGCAGGGCCATCTTTTACTGGCACAGGGATGCACAGGTGCTGCGTGCATCCTCATGCCAGCATCCCACACAGCCACTGTGTCTCTATATGACATGCGGGTGCATACAATTGTGGGTCCTCGAACGCACACAGGGTGTGAACAAGGCTTTAGGTTAAAGTTAAAGCTCAAGATAAAAAAAAAAAAAAAAAGGAGAGACTTTTTCAGCAGTAGTCAGCTTCAGCTTCGAGATCTTTCACAGTTTTTTCGTTATTTTTTGCTGTTAGTTGTCCTTAGCCTGATGGCCAGCATCATTCAACCAACTTCCTCTCACCCCAGGTCATCCTGTACCCACCCCACCTAGACGTATACTCTGAACATGGATAGGGTGTGTTCGGAGCAAACGCCCATGCTTTATGCCACCTTAATGCATAACAGTGTACAGCGGCATCTTCTACTTCATCTCGATAGCCAGGTTTACACGTCAGCAGCAAGTCCCAAGAAAGTAATTATGCAGACTCTGCACACGGTATGGCCCCCTATTTGGCCATGTGCCTGGGGAATTATGCATATGTAGCGCCTGGTTACTTCCAAGTACCGGTGCTTTGTAAATTTAGAGGGGGATCAGAGAGTCAATTAGCTCTGATCCAGTTAATCTGTTCAAATTGGGTCTCTGTCTCAGCTTGGCTGTGCTGTGGGCTCATTCCATTGTTCCTGGGGTTCTGTTCTCACCCCAGGACGATAGGTGGCAACAGTGGAGTCAAGGTTTGGGTGCTTTTCCCCAGTAACCTATCAGGAGGGTTTCTCCTCGCTGTGCATGCTGGGGGAGGGTATTTATGAGACAAACGCCATTGGTCTGGGTCTTCTTCTCCTGGGAGTGTGGCACCCACCTTTAGGGTAACTGCATCACGGCGCCCCAGTGAAATGGCCTTCCAGGCCAGGGTGCGCGTGCCACGCGGGGTTCCTGGTTCCGCGACCACGTTGGTCCGGAACATTTGAGCTGTGGCTGGGCCCCAGTAATTGACTAGGTCCCCAATACAGAAAATATCCCAAGCAAGGAAGCTGTTCGGTGGGGATCCCATCTGAGGAGAGCCAAGAGAGACTGGCGATCCAATAGGGTCTCAACAAACCACTGAGAATCAAGGTAACCGGACACAGAGGATGGTCACCTTTCAGTCGGTAACCTGCAAACTACCTGAAGGAGATCCAGGCGCAAAATCTATCAAGGAGGAGGGCGTGGCCTGGACATGGCTGAGTGAGGACGCTTTCCATCTGAGCTCCCGGCCTGATCCCCCTATTTTCGGCCAAAAAACACACTCAGACCGGCATGATACCCGTAAGGAAATACGGGACCAGAGCAGCATCTAAAGGGACACCCTCCGCGAAGATCTCGGGGAATATCCAGAGATATTTCAAGACCTGCCAGGAAGTCTCCCCCGATTCGGGCCTACTGGCGACGCGAGACCATCCGGGAGTATCCCCACGCGGCGCAGAGGTGGATCCAACTGAGCAAATATCGAACCCTGGTGGTTCAGAGGACTGACTCACTTTCGCCCCTGACCCTCCGGAAGACCCCCCAAGGGAGGAGATGGCGGACCTACAGGCTCCGGGGCCGGTAGGCCTGGACCCGGCCATCAAGGCCATGCTACAGGCCTTACCGACTAGACGGGACATTGAAACGCTGATACTGAAGCTAGAGGAGACACACAGGAGAGACATTCAGGAGGTGAGAGGGGAAGTATCCACACTTACGGACCGAGTGGCTTCGGGCGAAGAATCGGTGTCCTCTCTGGCGAACCGGGTGTCAGCGTTGGAGCAGGCCCGGGACCAACACCGAGAGGCGGCTATAACACTTCAGCTCCACTTGGAGGATGTGGAAGATCGAAGCCGCCGCAGTAACCTGCGGATTCGCGGGGTCCCCGAGCCGGCGGCGGCGGAGAATGTGGGCGCCAAAGTGATCGACCTATTCCGCGAGGTGCTGGAGGATCCGGAGGCGGTGGTCACACTGGACAGAGCACATAGAGCGCTTGGGCCTAAACCGGCGGATCAAGACAGGCCGCGAGATATTGTGTGCCGCCTACACCGCTATGCCCAGAAGGAAACAATCCTCCGCAAGGCCTGGGATCTCGGGGACATAGAGATGGACGGTGCCCAGATCCGGATCATGCCTGACCTCTCCAGAGCAACCCTCCGACGCAGAGCACTACTACGCCCTCTTCTGGACCTCGCCAGGCAAACGGACCATACATACCACTGGGGGTATCCACTGTCGGTTACTTTCCGGAAGGATGCCGGCGCCTTCACCCTCCGGACCGCTGCGGACCTCCCAGACCTCTTCCGTTTCATGGGCGCGGAGCCCATCCAAGTTCCTGACTGGCTGCAGTTCTTCCCGCGCCCGATCGGCCGATCGGGTGCACCGGCATACGGAGGTCCCTTCGCCCCACGTCCCCAGAGAGGCAGGAGGCGCCGCAACTCGGCTCGTGGACGAGCGGCACGTGAGTAGGCCGTAGGCCAAGCATCTGATCCCTCCACCCGTGCCACCACACCTTTCCGGCCCTACGCTCCCTGCCCCGGAGAAACCCGTGCCGCCCACCCGGCTACCCGCACCCCTAGAGACACCCGGACCCGGATGATGGACGGGATAGACCTTGACTGGGGGTCCCACCCCCCTCCCCCCGCGTACCTCGATTATGGCCGCCCCGCTTGCGGGTCTTTGCCTCAGGTGACATCCGGTACTGACCCCTCTCCTCCTCACTATGGGTGCCCCGGGGAGCTGCCCTCATCTTTTGATCTTCCTCGGCTGAAGAGATCCTAATAGGGGGACGATATAGCTCCCGGGGCTTCACACCCCCCCCCAGTGCTGGGCATAATACCCTTGGAACGTTAGCTCAGCTGCGACCGGGACCCCGCAGATGCTGGGTCTTTCGACATTGCGTCCCCTTTCCGCATTGAGAGCCGACGTAAGTCTGCCAGCCCTGAGTACGTGAGCCCCAGGGTGGACTTTTGTTGTTTGTACATTGTGCTTTATTTTTTAGTCACCTTGCCCAGAATAAGGGACACAGATCTTGCCGCTAGGGAAGGGGAAGGGGTGGCGGTTTGTGGGGGAATGTTGAGATGTGACACGAGAGCCAGCCCGGGGGGGGGCTCCGCGACTCGGAGGGGGTATCTCTCTATGGGCCCCATGCCGGGAGGGGTAGAGACCACCGCTATTGCTTTGGGGCTAGACACCCTGCAACTATTGAGCCCCGGGGCGACGCAGCGCCCCACGGAGTGGGGGATACCAGGGGGAACGTTGCTCTCTGAACGGCGGGGGGGGGGGGGGGGGGGGGTGGTTGGGTGGATCGGGATACGACTCTTGCTGTTAATGCCCCAGCCCCTGGGCTGATTGAATCCAGGGGTCCTCTGTTTGCACTTATTGTACTTGTTTGCAATGCTCTTATGTTTTGTTTCTTTAATTGCTCGTTCTGCTGTTAAGTTTCGCAATCAATGCTGAATGCTCTGCATATTAACGGTTCATGTTATGTGTTTTCACTCTATACAAGCTATGGCTGAGACGGGGGGGAAAGGGCTGGGGGCTCGCTCCCTGTCCCTGTCTAGTACATCCCCCCAACTAGGGCTGCGCTCGATCCCTGGGTTACCCCCAGAGAGCGCATATAGCTGATTTCGGCTAATTTAGTTAAAGCTACCTGGAGGCCGCACCTGAGGCCTACCCTTTAAGCTCTTTACCTCTACCTTTCTCTATCCCCTCTCTCTGATACCCTTGCTCTCCTGCCCCCCCCTCTTCTTCCGCCACCCGCCCCCCCCTATACCACTGCCCCCCTCTACCCCACACCACTAGGTGGGACCACCTGGTCCCCTGACACCTAGGCGCACACACACGCCTCCCCCCCCCCAACCCCCCCCCCAGCTGCACGAGCATGGAGACTCTGACGGTGACATCATTTAATGTCAAGGGACTTAACACCCCTGAAAAAAGACGCATGTTAATGCAAGACATGCGACGCATGGGGGCAGACGTGGTGCTGCTCCAGGAAACGCACTTTAAAAAATCCAACCTGCCACTACTGAAAAACAAGTTCTTCCCCACAGCACACCACTCCCAATACGCGGAAACCAAGAGCAGGGGAGTATCTATCCTGGTCTCTGCAAGAGTACCCTGGTCACCAATAGACGTCCTCGCAGACGGGGAGGGACGGTTCCTCTTTGTGAAGGGGAAGATAGGCGATAAGACAGTGACCCTAGCTAATCTTTACGCACCCAATGTCCGGCAGGATGTTTTCCTGAGGAAGTCCTTGATACAACTTAGACGTTTTACAGAAGGCCACTTGATTTTGGGAGGCGACCTAAATGTACCCCTGCTCCCGACTGAAGACACATCAACCGGACGGACGTCCCTGTCTCGAGACACGTGGAAGAATATTGACACCGCTCTGCGCTCCATGCAACTGGTAGACGCCTGGCGTCTTTTCCACCCTGGTGACAGGGACTACACTTTTTTTTCTAAACCCCACCAAGTGTATTCGAGGATAGATTACTTCCTCATACCTCATAGTCAACTAGACGCGATTCAGTACATCACTATTGGTTCGATCACGTGGTCTGACCACGCCCCAGTCACCCTGAGGTATTCCCTCTCGGAGCCAAAATATGGCCAGAGGTCGATGTGGAGGCTCAATGAGAGCCTTCTTCAGAATACGGAGGTCATGGCGGAAGTCATCACAGAACTCGGACATTACTTTACCACTAATAGTACACCGGACAGCGAGACGGGAACAGTGTGGGAGGCGCATAAAGCGGTGATCCGAGGGGTGCTCATTAAGCACGGCGCGAGGCTGAAGAGGGAGCGATCGCTACAGTTGGGCTCGCTCCTTACTCGGCTCAGTACACTTGAGACTTCACATAAAATAACCCCATGCAGGCAAATCGGCGCGGAACTGGATGTGCTCCGCGCGCAGATCACAGATCTCTTACTCTTCAGAGCCAAGGCGGCACTGCAGACCTGCCGGCGGGCCATGTACGAAGCGGGCAATAAATGTGGCAGAATGCTAGCCAACACACTGCGAACCCGTCGACTAGCCTCATACATTCCACACGTACTGTCCAACTCGGGAAAGAAACAGTCTACCCCACAACAGATATCGCGGGAATTCGGACAGTTTTATAGTTCGCTATACAATTTGAACAGACCCCCTACTCCAAATACCACAATAAGGGACTATATCTCGTCGTCACTAATGCCCTCTCTGCCCACGGAGGCCCGAGAAGAGCTGGAAATCCCCATTACACTTTCAGAAGTTCAGCTTGCGCTGAAGAGCGCCAAACCGGGGAAGGCCCCGGGCCCTGACGGACTTACCATAGCATACTACAAGACGTTACTGCCGACCTTGGGGCACCACCTAGTGAGACTTTTTAACGATCTGGGCTCAGGGAAATTACTCCACACCACCACACTGCAAGCCCAGATATCTGTAATACTGAAAGAAGGGAAGGACCCAGCTAGCTGTAGCAGCTACCGCCCCATATCCCTTCTCAACACTGACCTCAAGCTGTTTACCAAAATTCTGGCATCTAGGCTCCAGAGGCACCTCCCGAGCCTGATACACCTAGATCAAGTGGGCTTTGTCCCCTTGAGAGAAGCCCGGGACAATACCATCAAGGTACTCAACCTGATACACATGGTGACTATCAATAAAACACCGAGTCTGCTGGTCGGAACGGATGCCGAAAAGGCGTTCGATCGGGTAGACTGGCGGTTTATGATGGCGACCCTGGAACATGTAGGGATTGGAGAAACAATGAGAAACTGGGTGGCGGCGATATACACCGGTCCGACGGCGCGAGTAAGAGCTAACGGGGTACTGTCAGACTCATTCCCGATAACTAATGGGACGAGACAGGGCTGCCCCCTTTCGCCCCTTTTGTTCGCTCTGTCACTAGAGCCATTTTTGTGCCATGTCCGGCTGACTCCTGACATCAAGGGCGTCGTTACCACGAACGCGCAATATAAAGTATCCGCCTACGCAGACGACCTACTTTTCACTCTCACAGACCCTGACACCTCCCTCCCAGCCCTTTTCCGGGAATTCGATAATTATGGCAAACTCTCCAATCTAAAGATCAATCTATCAAAGTCAGAGGCCATGGGCATAGGGATTTCGCAGCACCACCTTGCACGGCTTAGGACGGGTTTCGGTTTGAGGTGGACGGCAGTGGCGCTTAAATATTTAGGGACTTTCATCCCTCCCACACTCTCGCACCTCTACCGACTGAACTTTCCACCCCTTTTGGCGGAGGTCCGGAAACTGTTAACTCAGTGGACTAGCGGGCTGCACTCGTGGGTAGGCAGAGTTAACATTCTAAAAATGACGATCCTCCCCAAGTTTCTGTACCTCCTGCAGGCCCTCCCGATTCGCATCCCCGGGGAGTATTTTAAACAAATACACTCAGCGTTCATTCAATTTCTCTGGGCGGGGAAAAAGTCACGGGTACACAGATCGGTCCTGTCCCTCCCTAAAATACATGGGGGCTTGGCCCTACCGGACATTCGGACTTACTATCACTCAGTACATTTGGTGAGACTGATTGATTGGTGCCGTCACGGGCATAATAAATTATGGACGACAATAGAGCAAGATCAGTCCGACATCTCCTTACGACGCGCACCTTGGTGCTCCGCCCCGCTCCCTCCTGCGACCAGAAGCCACCCCTTAATAGGAAACACAGTTAGGGTCTGTGCGGACATTATGGCTCGGCGGTCCCTGGCCTCTGGGGACTCTCCTCTCAGACCTATCATCGGTCACCCGCTCTTCGGTCCAGGATTACGGGATAGGAGGTTTCTTAACCTCATGAGGGATGGCCTGTTCCAGGCATCCCATTTCAGTGCGGGGGGGAAATGGAGATCGGCAGCAGAACTGACAGACCCCAACGGCGCCTACCGTCTCGATTTTTTGAGAGCAAATCAGCTGACTCATTTTTTAAGTGGCATCCCTGCCCCCCCGACGGGACAAGTACCAATGACTGAGCTGGAGGAGATGTGCGAGGAAACTGGAGTGCTTCCACACGCCCTCTCCCTACTGTATGCCATACTGATAGCACCATCGGGAGGATATCGGCTGCCAGCCCTGGAAAAATGGGAAAGGGACCTAAACACACAGTTCTCGCCTGCCAAAAGACAAACCATACTTCACTTCACACACAAATCCTCCCTATGCGCAAAAACTCAGGAGACGAATTATAAAATTCTCTCCCGCTGGTACAGGACCCCGGACCTCCTAAATAAACTGTTCCCCAACTCTGCTGGCGTCTGTTGGAGATGCCAGCGGGATAGGGGCACCTTACTGCACATCCTTTGGACCTGCCCACGAATCAGGGGCTTCTGGGGAGAGGTACGACGGATCGCCCAAAAATTCACAGGATACGTGGTACCAGATGACCCGGGCTACTTCCTCCTGCACGCAACCAACATGCCATCAGGAGTCTACAAGAAGTCCGTGGTTCGCCACCTCCTGGACGCGGCCAAGGCCTGCGTGCCTCTCCGATGGAAGTCACCTCACCCCCCGACTGTTGCTCTTTGGCTGCAAAAGGTGGACGAGATCAGTCGAATGGAGGACTTGATACTCTCTAGCCAACAACGCCACGAGACATACTCTGAGACGTGGCAGCTTTACAACATTTTCAAGTACTCAGATGAGGGACAGAGCCTCAGAGAGACCGAATGCCCAGTTCCAACCCCACTGACAGATACGTTACCTGTTCCTTAGGATGCCCTATGTGTACATGAACGACTTAGACTCATGTTACGCCCCCTTGGGGGCGCTTTACACCGACCCTGCTCGTGCAGACACCACCACCCCCCCCCCCCCCCACCCCTCCCCTATCTGCCTCTCTTCCCCTATCTCTGTCTTCACCCTGATAAACTTTTCTATACCCCTCTCCAACTTCTACTTTATCTTCTCTACTGAAAATGGAAAACAGACCTGAGGGTCGGCCCGAACGAACCCCAATGCCAGGACAACTGGGGACAGATGTATCCTCTTAGAGACAAGTACCGAGAGCTCCCAGTCATGCCTTCATATCCCACCGCGACATTATTTGTATAACCAAAGGCCTACAAGTATCTCTGTGATTGTGTTTGATTTGTACTCTTGCTACTGTAACTTGTGTGTATTGGTGGTCCGCGAGGACTGACCTTTTGATGAGAAATAAAAAATTAAAAAAAAAAAAAAAAAAAAAAATCTATCAAGGAGGATCATCTCCGCTTGTACAATTCTAAGGAGGGTCTGTGGCAGAGATTTCTCCCTTAGTTCAGAGTAATACCCTGGCTGCCAGGTCAGTGAGAGAGGCCTGTCCAGGTATGCTATACCCACTCCGGCTGGAGTGGCGAAGAAAACTAAGTGTTGTTGGAAGCTTTGCAAACCCTTTGCAAACCCAGACAAGATCTTATAAAATTAGCAGTGACATCACCTTTGCTTTAGATAGCTTGTAGTAAGAGCAGAGCTGTGGGAGGGGTCAATGAAGCTCCACCCTCTACAGGCATCCTGCAGAAAACTACAGGAAGGGGCGGATACAAGACCAATCACCCTGCACCAGGAGAGAGACGGATCTTATTATAGGAAGCTCCTGCAGAGACAAGGATCCACACTGGATTACTGCACAGATCTGGAATAAATACACAAAACACATGCCTCTTGTGTATTCAGAGGATATCTGCTCATCTCAAGTGGAGCTTTAAAATGTTGTGCTTTCCAAAGCACAATGTAAAATTAGGTCCCAGTTTAAAATAGGAGTGCTACCCCTGCTAAGAGTTCATAACTGGACCATCTGTTAAAGTAGAAGTACCTTGCACAGTCCCATTTTAATCCTATTCCTGTTGGCATCCATTTCTTCCCAAACATCCTTCTCCTGCGGGCGCGGATGACTGGGTGATCCAGGGATCCTTTCAGGAGAGACCATCATTGGAATTCCATTCTCGCCATCGCTGAGTTGTTCATCTGGAAACACTTCATCTGTGTTCTCACGCAGCAGGTCTCCAGGTATGGCATTTGCAATCCTGATAGATAAACAAGATTATTAGTTTAGTGTTGAAGTTCATGACAGAGAAAGACAACATAAGGAGCGAAGTTTGGCAACATAGGGTGATGGATGGTGAGATTCTGAGCATTACTTGCTATTATTGGGAAATGTATCCTTTTGCAAAGGAGTTCATGAGACTTAAATTTTAAAATTAACTTTTGCTTTGTCTAGCAAGATCACATTAAATGCCAGCCCCTCCAGCTGCACATACACTATATTACCAAAAGTATTGGTACACCTGCTTTTACATGCACACAAACTTTAATGGCATCCCAGTCTTAGTAGGTTTCATTGCGTTGGCCCACACTTTGCAGCCATTCTTTCAGAAGCGCATTTGTGAGGTCAAGCACTGATGTTGGTCTCTGCTCTAATTCATCCCAAAGATGTTCTATCGGGTTGAGGTCAGGACTCTGTGAAGGCCAGTGAAGTTCCTCCACCCCAAACTTCCATGTCTTTATGGACCTTGCTTTGTGCATTGGTCCAAATCATTTGGTGGAGGGGAGGTTATTTTTCAGGGATTGGGCTTGGCCCCTTAGTTCCAGTGAAGGGAACTCTTAAGGCGTCGCCATACTAAGACATTTTTGACCATTTCATGTTCCCAACTTTGTGGGAACAGTTTGGGGATGGCCCTTCCTGTTTCAGCATGACTGTGCATCAGTGCACAAAGCAAGGTCCATAAAGACACGGACGAACGAGTTTGGGGTGGAGGAACTTGACTGGTCTGCACAAAGTCCTGGCTTCAACCCGATAGAACACCTTTGGAATGAATTAGTTGGGAGACTGCGAGCCATGGTTTCTCGCCCATATCAGTGCCTGACCTCACAAATGTACTCCTGGAAGAATGTTCAAACATTCCCATAGATACACTCCTAAACCTTGTGGACAGGCTTCCCAGAAGAGTTGAAGTGGTTATAGCTGCAAAGGGTGGACCAACTTAATATTGAACCCTACGAGCCTAGACTGGGATGCCATTAAAGTTCATGTGCGTATAAAGGCAGGCGTCCCAAAACTTATGGTAATATAGTGCATGTACCTTCCCCCTTCAGCCACCTGAAGAAAAGACAGAATACCCCTTTTGGCTGTGCATCATGACTTGTAGTTTACACAGAGCAAAGGGCACCCTCTCCACACCTGTAAGACAGCACTGGATTTTTGACTGGACAATCACCAAGCCCTAGCACTTTAAGGCTGGGTTCACACCTAATACGGATGCAGCTCACAGCAGGGGTCCGGTGTGTCCCTAAATTTTTGCCTGAATTTGGACCCAAAACAAAGCCAAAGATGCACAGGACCCCTGTGCAATGCTCTCCACGGTCGCTCCAGAGATGTGTGAACTGGCTTCATTGAGAGCCGGTCACATTCTCTGGTCATGCGAATTGGATGCAGGTAAACCAGTATCCAATTTGCCTAAGTGTGAACCCAGCCTTACACAGAAGGAAGGGATTGAGTCAAATGTTTACTCAACTTATTTGGGGGGCTCCTGACATGGCCAACACAGGAAGGCAGGCATAAGATGCTGCTGGTGTCGGCATTAAAAGTAATTGTGTTGCTTTGCAATTCATGGGCAAAAATCAGGTTTGGATTCAAGCTATGCACAGTTCAGTTTAAGCTACGCAGCTGCTGGTAATTAAAAACCTTTTGCAAAGGATTAGAATAAAGCCAAATGCAGACAGAATAATCACTAATGATTACAAGTTAAAATGCCACCCAATTATGTAGTAATGTTGTAAACATTTATTACAACACAACAAACATGACACAGTGCATCCTGTGTAACCAAATGTGAAAAAAATATAGGTTTGCCTGCCCACAAGTCCTATTCACTTGTACTCTCTTCTTCAGTTGTGGGCACCATGTCTTGCCAGAATAATGGCCAGGAGTCAGGCCAATGGTGGACACAGTCAGACATGCTCTATGGCCAGGCTCGGTACATCTGGGGAACGTTGCACAAGCTTAGGGCAGGCTGAGAAGTATAAATTAATATGGTTTGATAAGGAAATGTATTAGAGGGTGAAATGACATAATGGCAGAATACAGGACGAGGTGTTAAAACAGAACTTTATCCTAAATGTGTAATATATTTTTATTTTGGAATATGTGGCAGAGCCCTAGAGCAATGCTAAATAGCAAGGAACAAGTAATCCCACTGCCAGGAGAACTTTTTCTTGAAAAATTTATTTTGGTTTTACCAGGTGTCAGAGCTGCTAAAGAAAGCAGACAAAGAAAGGCAACTTAATTCTGGTGCCGTCATATAAATATAATAGTTTATGGAGTACCAATTATCACAACAAACTATTGTGCAGAGAACAAGGAGTGTACAAATATAGGGAGTCAAAATACCTGATCATCATCTCCAGCCAGACTGTAATGCTGGGTACACACAGGGGGCGAAAAGTAGCCGGTTTAGCAGGAACCGGCCAACATTCAGTCAGTGTGTACAGCCATCAATCATCGCATGCCTTGAAAGTAACCGTTTTGGGAAACCGCTAAATTGATAGGCTGAGGCCGCGTACACACGGTCGGACAAAACCGATGAGAATGGACCGAGGTTCAGTTTCATCGGTCCAAACCGAGCGTGTGTATAGCCCATCGGTCTGTTGTCCTTCGGTCCAAAATTTTAAAACATGCTTTAAAATCGAACCGATGGCCCGCTGCCCGATCGGTCCAAACCGATGGTTAGTACAGAAAGCATCGGTTCAAAACCCATGCATCCTCAGAATCAAGTCGACGCATGCTTGGAAGCATTGAACTTAGTTTTATTCAGCACGTCGTGTGTTTGACGTCACTGCGTTCTGACCCGATCGGTTTTTGGAACGATGGTGTGTACGCACATCAGACCACTTCAGCGGACCATTCTCATCGGTTTGGAATGACCGTGTGTACGCGGCCTAAGTTCTGTTTTAAAGTGATTCTAAAGCCAACGTTTTTTTATTAAAACCTGCCGGAAGTGACATTATCACAAGGCCATGAGGATGCCAGAGACAGACCCATGTTCTCCCTGCACCAAATTCATTTTTTATTTTGGCCTCAGTCTATTGCCCTGTTCACACTTGACTAAATTTCCAACACTCAACAAATGCTTCTATAGTGTTTGTACAGTATGTGCATTAGACAGGAGCTTTACAAGCATTATTGTGGAGTTAAAAATGCTCAAACGCCCTATGGGCAGTTTTGAGTGTTACTTACAACTGCCCCACAAATGCCTATTCCATTATAGTAAATATACAAATCTTAAAGTTCCACAACTGCCTGCCAGAGCATTTGCGAGGCGTTACCATAGACTTGAATGGGAGACGTTAAAAGGCTACCAACGCTTCCTGACTCGAAATGATTCTTCAATTTTGAAGCAACGCCAGTGTTTAGTGTGCAAAGCACTATGTGCTGTCTATTGTATCTTGTGCATAGGCATTTAATGGGCCTAACGACTCTCAAACGCCTGCTCTTAATGCCAGTGTAAACTCAGCCTAAGTCACAGCCTAGCATGTCTTGATCCATACCCAATAGCAGCAGGGGTTAGGCGAGTGTGAAGCTGAGGGGTGGTTGATGTTGTTGTGGTAGTTAGAGAACCATCCAAGCCACTCTTCTCCCAGTCAAAAGGGTCACTTTCTACAACTCCATAGGATTTCATGCTGTTATCAAAGACCGATAAAAGAAGCTACAGAAAAAGACAAAGATGACAAGCGGTAAGTACCAGTTTAGCATTAGATATAAAGTGGTAGGATATCACAGATATTCTATTGGTTCAGTATTATTTACAAAAACAGGTTTTTACCGTCCTAAGCAATAATCACATGAAAAATCCAACAGGCTGGTTGTACCTCAATCGATCAACTTGGGTACATTCAGCTTGCCCACACATTGTTTGAATCTCGTTCGGGCCCTGCTGAACCAGGTCGAGTGTCTGACCGTTTATGGCCAGCTTTAAGATCAGATTCATATTTTACCTCTAATAAAGTCCAAAATATTAGTCACCGAGAGATTAAAGAGTTTTGTGTAAATTTTGAGCTTCATGCAAATGCAAAATGGTCATAATAATGGTCATGCCTTTGGCCTACAAGAAAATACAGTAATATCTTCTGGACTTGTAATTCAAACATTATCTACTAGATGTCACTCTTAACAAAGGACTGTTGATGGGTAGTGTTCTATGGTACTGTACAGTTCCTGTCATGTTATTGAAAACTATCTTCACTTTCTATCACAACTCTTTCATCTCTTTTCCACTGGACAGTCCACATGGAGTCAGCCAAGCCTGCACCACGTTTCCTAGGTCCTGATCCTCCTAAGGCAGCATCACTGGTATGATAAAGACTGTTTACTTATATGCCTACTAGTAGACATGTGTTTGTGTTCATATAATTCTTATATGTTCATTTATCTGTTTATCTCTAGTTTCACCATTATTCATACGCATCTTATATGGCCACCACCTGTTCAAGATCCAAAGTTACAGACACTCTGGTTATTTAAGATGCAAGGTTTTAGCTGTATGTTGAGCTACATACGGGCCAGGGGAAAACGTGTAGCGAGAACAGAACACTAATCTTGTTGAACAACTTAAGGATGGAATAATAGTTTATAACTAACTATATCTGAAGAACAGAAAAAAGGAAGCTCAGACACAAAACATTTAGGACAGATAATAGAGCGTTACTTGGGACATATCAGTCAGTACATGCGTTTCTTGCATGACATTGGCTACTGTCCTTATTCAGTATCATCTCAGTATAACCGGATGCTTGCAGTGTTACCTGATAATCTGGTTTGGTGAAGTAATCCAAACCGCTGATGTGCTCTAGGAACACATAAAACTCTGGGGGAAGGTGCTTCAACATAAGGCGATGCTCATAGCGTTCTTTTATGGAGCCCACTTGTTCCTATGAAAAATAATTACGTGGTTAGGACATACAAGGACACACAGATAAGAAAAACATATTGCATTACAAATTAAAGCTTATTTGGCTCTACTATGGATCACATGAGTGCAATTCGTTTCACCAGACTAAAAATAAGGATTTTATATTTATTTTTTTAAGGTAAACTTGTCATATGACAAATAATAAACCCAAGCACCCCCAACTAAGCTCTGAGCACCCAAAGACCCCACACACCCTATAATGCTTACATACTGGACGTACTTCCAGCTCAGCAAACAAATAAAGCAAACCAGTATTTTTATTACTGCACAAAATACCAATTGGATGACCTAAACACTTTTTGCATACCTACACCAAACCGTCAAACCAACCATTCACAAAGCATAAGCCATGCTTTTTGATTTACCAATATATTACCCGATTGAGTTTAAGTGTACTGGCAGACAGAGCATAATAAAACAGAACTAAAAAAAAGAACTGAAAAGGCCAACTAGGAGCAGAAGCTGCTCTGTTCTGCAGCACCTCATAGGGTAGTCGCCACCATGCCCAGTATATTCCTCTGAAATACAAGTGTTCTTCACAGTGTCAGGCTACAGTGAGTGAGCCCTTGTAGATCGCCAACTCCCGGTTCCCCAGGGAGCGGAGTCTAAGCCCCAGCCTCCATCTTCACCAGGGCCTTTAGTGGTGGTGATGGACTTGCAGCAAACTGGAACAAAGTCGCCCAGCCGAAGATGTAGAGACCACTTGTGCATGACGAGTACAAATGGCAGGAGACAGAAAGAAATCCAGGAAACAACCCATGGTCAGGGCGGGTGACAGGCAAGCACAACTTTCAAGGCACTGTGTCCAATGCATAAGTGCATGCAAGGCAACGCCCCCCAATATCTATGCGAAAAAATAAAAACTCATAACCCTAATCGTATTCTGCGATCCACCAATCAAAACCTTGTCCAGATTCCCAAAACCAGATACAAGTCCAAAGGAGATCGAAGGTTTGCCATCCAGGGACCGCGACTGTGGAAAGCTCTACCAACCGCCATCTGTTTGGAGGTGGACCACTTGGCCTTCAGGAGAAAGATTAAAACCCATCTCTTCTGAGGTCAAAGGGTTTCACCCACGAAAGGGTACAGCGCCCAGAGGCGATTCAGTTCGCATGTGCTGCGCTATATACGTTTTTCACTCACTCACAACCGGTAGACAAAGCCAGGGTGGAAGCTTAGTCAATGAATACACACAATAGTTGGCAAACAAGGGGCAGCACTTTACAGCTACATGGCTATCCAGCGTCTACAACCATTTCACTCACACAAACATCACTTCCACCACCCAACGGTCTTAAAGGGGGGAAAAAATAAATTGTAAAAAAAATAACGATTTTTTTATATTTTTTTTATTGCATTTTGTGTAAATATGAAATCTGAGGTATTTTGACACCAGATCTCACAATTAAGAGGTCCTATCATACAAGGGATGTTTACATTCCTCATAATAGGAATAAAATTGACCCAAATGTTTTTTTGTTATTAGTGTAAAAATAAAAAGTAAAATAAATAATTTTTTTTTTAAAAGAGCCCTGACGCATAAGCAAGTTGCGCTTGCATATAAAAAAGTGTTCAAACGACACATGTGGGGTATCTCCATGATCATTAGAGTACTCATTTTAGCCCTAGAACTCCTCTAACTCAAAACTGGTAACCTGTAAAAAAATGTAAAAGGTGCGCAAATACAATGTGACAAAGTATTCAAATGATCGCCATTTTATTCTCAAGGGCGTCTGGATTTTTATATTTAATTCTATTTATAAATTATATTTTTATATATATAAATATATATATATATAGATAGATAGATAGATAGAGAGTAAAAATGACACAGGCAGGAAACTGCAGGCTAAATTGTCACACAGTGCATGTAGTAACTATGGTGGTATAGAGTCTTGTGAAGTGTTAAAAAAGAACAGCCCGTTACCACCAAAAATGCCCTGGATTATTGTTAGAAGACAAACTAATGTGCAATTTGTAAAGATGGACAGTTATGCATGTGTACAAGGCCACAGAAAAAAGGTGAATTACTCTGGCTCCCAGAGGGGACATTGACATTTGAAAGGTAAAAACCTACAGGAAAAAAATCACAGCTTCTCATTAAACCCCAGTCTTTTCATACTGGGAACGTTGACTAATTATTTTACCAGTGGAAAGAGTAAAAATTATTCAATTCCAGGAATTCTTTCTGGGAACCAGAAAAAAGTGATGCTCTGGCAATAAGCAAAAACCTGAAGAGTGCAGTAGTTCAACATGTATATCTAAAGATAAATGTACTTCCTTTTACATAACTTTTAAATAAATGTGGAAATCAAGCCCATTTACCTTATCTTTAATTTTCCTCCAGGGAAGCTGACCAACCACAAACTCAACCAGCATGTAGAAAAGGGACCACAGATCGTCATGTCGGCCCATCTCCTATAGTGACAGAACGTAAGTGAAGAATAAATGGAGCCATTTGCTTTTGGAAATGCATTCAAATATCTTTATAATAATGATTGCTATAATTAAAAAAAAAAAAATAATCAAACATCTGTACAATGCAACATGAGATTTGGAAATACTGCGTCGGTAAAGCTCATATAACACAACAGAAAAATTCTTTATGGTGAGGAAGTATAGGTCTATAGGCCATAATAACTAAATATAGTATTTTTTTTGTCCAGAAATTCTGTTATATATATATATATTCTTTCAAAATCAATGCATTGTGTTTCAGGAGCCTCATCAAATGATTTGAATGCCACATAGCAGGTAAAAACGCCCATTGATTTACAGTTGCAAGTCTACTTTGCATTTTTCCTGAAATGTGGTCATGCATGTTGCCTGCATTCAACAATGCAAACAGGTGTATAATTAAACCTGTATCTGGAATGTGCCTTTGAAGCACAGGATAAAGGAAGAGTCCTCCCCCAATTCTCCACATACTCCTGATATTTACTTACCTTTTTTTGCTTCCTCACCGCTCAGTGGAGACAGTCAAAGCCTATACAGTGGATATAAAAAGTCTACACACCCCTGTTAAAATGTCAAGCTTTTGTGATGTAAAAAAATTAAACAAAGATAAATAATTTCAGAACTTTTTCCACCTTTAATGTGACCTGTACAACTCAGTTGAACAACAAACTGAAATCTTTTAGGGGGGGGGAAGTAAAAATAAAAAAACAAAAATAATATGGTTGCACAAGTGTGCACGCCCTTAAAGTATAAGTATCAGCATGGCATATCTTGACTTGGCAATAATTGCCCACTCTTCTTTGCAAAAACACTCCAAATCTGTCAGATTGCGAGGGCATCTCCTGTGCACAGCCCTATTCAGATCGCCCCATGGATTCAGGTCTAAACTCTGGCTGGGCCATTCCAAAACTAACCTTCTTTTGGTGAAGCCATTAATTTGTTGATATGGATGTATGCTTTGGGTCGCTGTCATGCTGAAAGAAGAAATTCCTCTTCATGTTCAGCTTTCTAGCAGAAGCCTGAAGGTTTTGTGCCAATATTGACTGGTATTTGGAACTGTTCATAATTCCCTCTGCCTTGACTTAGTCCTCTTTCACACTGGGGCGGGAGGCGCGGTGGCGGTATAGCGCCGCTATACCGTCGTAATTGCCGCGGCATTCTGCCGATAGCGGTGCGGTATTAACCCCCGCTAGCGGCCGATAAAGGGTTAATACCGGCCGCAATGCGCCTCTGTAGAGGCGCATTGCGGCCGGTATTACGGCAGTTTCCCATTGTTTTAAATGTGAAGGAGCGTTATACATACCGCTCCTCTCACCGCTCCAAAGATGCTGCTGGCAGGAGATTTTTTTCTCTCCTGCCAGCGCATCGCCTCAGTGTGAAAGCCCTCGGGCTTTCACATTGAGAAGGCTGTGCAGGAGTTTTTAAGGCGGTATAGCAGCGCTATTTCTAGTGCTGTAACTCCTGAAAAACTCCAGAGTGAAAGGGGCCCAAGGCCCCTGTTCCAGCTAAAGAAAAACAGTCCAAAGCACGATGTTGCCACCACCATGCTTCACTGTAGGTATGGTGTTCTTTTGGTGATGTGCAGTGGTGTTTTTGCGCCAAACATATCTTTTGGAATTATGGCCAAAAAGTTCAACCTTGGTTTCATCAGACCACAACACATTTTCCCACGTGCTATTTGGGAGACTTCAGATGTGTTTTTTAGCGGGGCTTTGATGTTTTTCTTAGTAAAAAAAAAAAAAAAAAAAAAGGACTTCCGTTTGCCACTCTACCCCATAGCCCAGACATATGAAGAATACTGGAGATTGTTGTCACACGTACCACACAGCCACTACTTGCTAGATATTCCTGCAGCTCCTTTAATGTTGCTGTAGGCCTCTTGGCGGCCTCACTGACCAATTTACTTCTCGTAAATTTTGGAGGGACGTCCAGTTCTTGGTAACGTCACTGTTGTGCCATATTGTCTCCATTTGATGACTGTCCTCACTGTGTTCCATGGTATTTCTAATGCCTTGGAAATTCTTTTGTACCCCTTTTCTGACTGATACCTTTTAACAATGAGATCCCTCTGATGCTTTGGAAGCTCTCTGCGGACCATGGCTTTTGCTGTAGGATGCAACTAACAAAATGTCAGAAAATGCCTACTAGAACAGCTGAACTTTATTTGGGGTTAATCAGAGGTACTTTAAAATGATGGCAGGTGTTTACCAACACCTATTTAACATGAGTTTGAATGTCATTGCTTAGTTCTGAACACCGCTCCATCCCCAGTTATAAGAGGGTGTGCACACTACGCAACCACATTATTTTTTCCCACGCCCCTAAAAGATTTTACTTTGTTTTTTCAAATGAGTTGTACAGTTTATAGGTCACATTAAAAGGTGAAAAAAGTTCTGAAATTATTTAACTTTGTCTCAATTTTTTTACATTACAGAAGCTTGGCATTTTAACAAGGGTGTGTAGACTTTGTATATCCATTGTACGGGTTACTTTTGGTTACAGGAAGAATGCAAGCCTTCGCTAGGTCAATCAGCCTCATTACAAGGGGAGTCCATAGCCTTGTGTAAGCTAAAACGTGTACATTCTATAGGCAAGCAAATAGAGCATAAGGGGAGTGAAAAGAATGCAAGCACTAATGTGCTGGAGAGGGCTTGGTTCAGATTTGTGCATTGCCGGAACGTATGCATCAACAAGCGCGTTCCTGCAAGACAGAAAAAAAAAAAAAGACTGCATCCCTTTTGCAGGCATACATACGGTGGTGACAATTATTCTTAAGGGCACCCCAACTCACCTTGCCGATTTGTGTGCCAAAACACCTGGTAACAGTACAATGCATTTTGGTGCAGCACAATTAAAAAAAAAAAAGGTTCATGCACTTTTGGGCAAATTTTCACATGCAGGGCAGCCCACTGTAATGAATGGGCTGCCCTAGACACGACATGTGAAATCATGCAAAGTTGCACTCGCACTGTTGCACCTGAATTGGTGCAAAAGTTAATACACCTGTTCATAACAAACGCTCAATTTAACCTTCATTCCTAAGGAGGTTTGTCTTATTGGTTCTGCCAATAAAGAATCAAAAGCTTGTAAAGAGAGTCAGGATTCCTATATGACAAATTTCAAAGGTTTTCAGTCTCTCTTTAGTTCTCAAGCACAGAGGACACCAATCCTACCAAACAATATACCAATATAGACAATGGGAGCAAAATTGCAAGGCAGCAAGGTTGCAAAACAAAAAAGGGGTGGGACTTTATATGAAGCTCATGGTAACAAAATGGTAGCTTTCCCCTGATTGATTATGTGCTTACTGGTGTATCACTTTACTCGTATTATTTCTTTAATGCTTGTAACATATTGCTGTTTTTACCCCAATTGTGGGCTTTGGTTATATGGGTGTCTTGGTCCCTTGGCTGCCTGTGATTTTCGGTGTGGGAGTCGCAACGCGCACTGGAGCCTTTCTCCCTCCCGCCTACCTAGTGACGCTCAGGGGGCGGGTGTGCCGCCACTGCGTGTCGATGTCACAGCTGTGCGCCGGACGTCCAGCGTCTCCATGATGCGGTCCTGCCGTCCAGGCACTGTCCATCTCCATGGGTGGTGTTCCGTTGGCGCCAGCTGCCGGGCAAATCATCGCCCGTGGGCTGGCGGTCTTGCTCCCCTCCCCTCTGCCTCTATACCTGTGACGTAGGGGGCGTGGTTGCGGCGGCGTGTGCTCTTTTATGGGTGGCTGCCCTGGTGGGATCTGGGTCCTTCCCAGCTCCCCTTCACACTGGCTTCATACTCACTCCTGGACTGGTTTTATTTTGAATTTGGTTTCATTTTGGTTTTATTCTGCAACACAGGTATAGTTTGGATTCCACTTGGCAAAAATTTCCCATCCCTTTATCGGGTGTTTTGGTGAGGAACTTTCATCATGGTCTTCTACCTTCACTCCCTTCTAGCCACCCATTTACCCCCTCCCTTGCCTCACCAATTTCCCCATCCAGTCCATTCCCACAATCTATAGTTCACTCACATAGCCTCAAATAATAATATATACATATATCTTTCCCCCATTTATCCATTTACATTCCACCTTTATGTTTATGTCTACACCAGGGGTGTGGTCGGGGGCCCAGATCCACATGTGGTGCTATCCGTGTTGGGTGCCTGCCGCCGCACATGCCCCCTCGGCTCCCAACCTTGATGTTTTGAGGGGGCCTGGGGTCCTTGGCATCGTATGTTCCAATGCACACATACCTGCAAGTTACTTATCCTTCTCCCCTAATCTGACATAGGTAACTTAATTAACCACTCTATTGCAGATGCTCCACATGTCTGTGCCTGATGAGCGGTTATAAGCCGTGAAACGTGTCGAGCTATCATTATCATTGTGTATTCAATTACACACCTATCGACATATGAGTTTCCTACCATCCTTAAATTTATAGGGAATATAAAGACCATAGACTGTGCAAATGCTACCCTTTGTATTGTTTTTACCCAAAACTATCAATACTGGTGGACCCCTTATTTGTATCATGTGACTAATGTTCATAACCATGTTACTACTAGTTATTATCAGGCTAGAAATTGGCACCACATGATTGGTGCATTTCTCTGTATGTATAACCAATGTGTGTAAACATTTTCTTTTACTATTCCACCATTCTATTCATTTTGTCACCATGAGCTTCATATAAAGTCCCACCCCTTTTTTGTTTTGCAACCTTGCTGCATTGCAATTTTGCTCCCATTGTCAATATGACAGGGATGGAGGCGCATGACTCTACCCAGTCATGGCTTCATTTAAAGTCCCAACTCCCCAATCCCCCTCGATATTCATGAATATACTAATATAGTGACATAGAAGAAATATCCAAACTGCAAAAATACTCTAAGATTTTGTTGGAAGCATGTGTTTTAATTTAGGCTCTACCGACAGCAGGCCTACACACAATCCTATGCCTGTCTAACCTGGTTACCCAACCTTATAGATGGATGGTCTCATTTGATCTGTAGTTACTTTACCTACCTTCTTGCTATATTTAATGCTCACAAGTATTCCTAGAGATTTGTTAATGGTTTATTGCATTACATTATTATGGAGTTGTCATAATTATATACATTTTTTTTTTAATCAATTCAAAATTAATTGAAACCACTTACCCGGTTCCTGTGTGCATTGACAGAAGCATACCTAACCGTTCCACGGAACCCAGCTACAGTCCGAGGCTATGGGAGAAAATAAAATCAATTTATAAAATAATAGATACATCACATTAAGAGAAGAACTACTGTATTTTTCGCTCTATAAGATGCACCTGACCTTAAGACGCACCTAGGTTTTAGAGGAGGAAAACAAGAAAAAATATATTCTGAACCAAATGGTGTACTAAAATATTTGCTGTGGACAGGGGCTGCGCTGCGGACAGGGACAGGGGCTGCGGACATGCACATGGACAGGGGCTGCGGACATGCACATGGACAGGGGCTGCGGACATGCACATGGACAGGGGCTGCGGACATGCACATGGACAGGGGCTGCGGACATGCACATGGACAGGGGCTGCGGACATGCACATGGACAGGGGCTGCGGACATGCACATGGACAGGGGCTGCGGACATGCACATGGATAGGGGCTGCGGACATGCACAGGGACAGGGGCTGCGGACATGCACAGGGACAGGGGCTGCGGACATGCACAGGGACAGGGGCTGCGGACAGGGACAGGGGCTGCGGACAGGGACAGGGGCTGCGGACAGGGGCTATAGACATAGTGAGCATCCTTCTTCTAATACATTTGCCGGTGAGTGCTTACATGTTATATCACTGTGACTGTACCTCCGACGGCAAGACCGACCACCCGAGCATAGCCGAGAACAGCCAAAGTGAGCTGAGCAGGGAAGAGCACAGCGGAAGTGAACTGAGCAGGGACCACCCCCTTCCCCCTGAGTATGGCCGAGCCCAGCTAAGCAGGGACCGCCCCTCTTCCCGAGCAGCATATCCGAGCCCAGCTGAGCAGGGACCGCCCCCTCCCGCCCGAGGAAAGCAGAGCCCAGGTAAATGGGGACCGCCCCAGGAGTTTCACTGTATGCAGTATAATAGGGGACTCTGTGCGGCCGTCGGAACATGTGGGGGGGCTTTTTTTTTAGTGCGGGGGGTGGCTTTCCTGCAGTGGCGGGGGGGAGTTACCAGTGGTGGCAGGGGGTGTTGCCAGCGGCGGCAGAGAGCAGTGCCTGATGTACATTCGGACCATAAGACGCAGACACATTTTCAACCATATTTTTGCCTGAGGCCAGCATTACTAAAGGAGCATCTGGAAAACATCACATTACTAACCACAAATAACGTAAAGAAGTGTACACATAATACTCTTACAGATTTTCCACTTCCTCCTGCACTGATCTTCTTCATTTTACAGTATATAGAAGTAACAAACACAAGGTTTTATGGTGCTTTGCTTTACGTTTTAAAATGGTTATTTCATCTTTTACCAAAAAAAAAAACTTCCAACGTGGGTATGGCATCAGAGATGAGCCTTTATTGCTCATCCCCATCACTGGATTTAGCTTCCAAACCCCCACATGTGTTGTCCACTGCCTCCTCTGTTGTGGCATCGCTAAGCTACTGCGACAGGGGAGAGAAAGCATACGTATGGGGGTTTGAATTGGCTGGAAGTGTCTTAGCAATGTCCTAGCAACAAGGCAGCATGGGATGATGCCATATCTTGGAGTTTTTCAGTCAGGCTTCAGGGGGTATGCAAATGACCTACACCTATAGCAAAATGCATTATTTAGCTTTGGCCAAAGTTTGTATAGTTTGTCTATATCTATAGGCATCTCTTACCCGCAAAATGTAGTTTTTGTTTGGACACGTTCATAGGAATTTTTTTTAGGGGCTTTTTTATTTTTGTACTGGACATAGTAGTAAATATAGCCATATTTGTTAAGTATTCGAGGTTGAGGCCCTTTTTTTCTACTCCTCTGCCATGATTGAGTGGAAATGTTTTTTGCGGAGGGGAGAAAATGGGGTAGGGTATGGATTTTAGGGGGGGGGGGTGGGATAGGGGTTTGGTTCACTTAGATGAGTTAGAGGGTGAGTGGAGTATATGTCCATTGTTGCTCCATAGGAGTTTTTTGTGGTCTAGATAGCTTTTTTTTTTATATTTACAAGATTTAATAATCAATATGAGTTCAGGTGATAATTGTTTTACCATTCTATCATGGCACGTTTGAGGGTTAAATTCGAAATTTAAAAGGGCTCTTATGTTGGATGAGAAGGCCTTTCTCCCAGTCTCCGCTCTATTTCATCCCAAAGGGGTTGTATTGGGTGGAGGTCAGGGTTGTGCATGCCAGTGAAGCCCCTCCACCCCAAACTTGCTTAACCATGTCTTTATGGACCTTGCTTTGTACACTGGAGCGTAGTCATGTTGGAACAGGAAGGGGCATCCCCAAACTGTTTCCACAAAGTTGGGAGAATGAAATTGTAAAAAATGTCTTGGTATGCTGATGCCTTAAGAGTTCCCTTTCACTGGAACTGAAGGGCCAAGCCCAATTCCTGAAAATCAACCGCACGCCATAATCCCCCCTCTACCAAATGATTTGGAACTGTGCATAAAACAAAAAGGTCCATAAAGACATGGATGAGCAAGTTTGGGGAGTCAAACCATTTTTTTCCCTGCAGGAAAAAAAAAAAAAAGACACACACACACACCTATGGCCGACTTTAGCACCGATTTTTTTTTCTTACCAACCAACCCCATGCACCCTTTGGCAGTTGCCTGTTCTGCCCATATTACTGAAAAACCCAGAGTGGTAATAGGTGCCTAAAGCCATCAGTTCTCAGGTAATATAAGGCAATTTCCTTAACTGATTCACACAAAGGTCTATCTGATTGCACCAAAGTAGTAAATTGTCTGGTTTTACCAAACAGGATAAAGATCTGAATGACCTGAGAAAGTTTATGTGAGCAGAACACATAATGAAAAGTCACCAGAGATGAATTATAACAGGGATTTTCATCATAAGATCAAGTGTTCCTGATTATTTTGTACCCTTCACTAGAAATGATGATAGAGGACATATAGTTCATTCTGTATATAACTACTACTTGTTTCTGCCTAATTTATATATCAGTCCCATGATGCCTCACAGCCAAACATTAACATTCTATTTTTGAAATGCCTGCATCAGGATTAAACTAGGAAGCCAATTTAAAGCTAAACCTCAGACATAAATATAGAAGGCACATAGCAATTTAATGTAGCTATGCATTGATTGACCAATAATTGAATGTATTGTTAATGTATCCAGTGTGAGTACCTGAATTTGACCTGCAGTCAGCCTCTTACAATTCCCTGTACAGCGGCACTGGGGGCCAATCAGATATGCTACATACAAATATATTGACAAGGAGGAGAGATTAGAGTAAGCAAAGACAGCGGGGGTTCATTTACTAGAACTGGAGAGTGCAAAATCTGGTGCAGCTCTGCATAGAAACTAATCAGCTTCCAGGTTTTATTGCCAAAGCTTCTTCGATCAAGCTGAAATTAGAAGCGGATTGGCTACCATGCACAGGCGCAGCAGATTCTCAGTGCCCCAGCTTTAGTAAATCTCTCCTATGGTCTTTAAAAGGTTCGATTCCGCTCTTTCACTATCCAATCCGGAGGCTGGAGTGGACATCTGGGCATGCTATGGTACAGGGCTGGATAAATCTCAGTACTGGTGGGACAGAAGAAAAAAAATATTTGTAAGGCAACAAAACCCTTATGTATTGTATTTAATCTGTGTTTGCCTGGAGCTCTGTTTTATTGAAATTAATATAAACTAGAGTTGAAGGAAAATAGAGCTTCAGTTTACTGAATTCCTTCACAATTTAATTTCCACAATATTAGTGGCCATGCTGTAGAAAGCCAAGTGCCTGAATGCAAATCAAGTTAAGGCTCTGCCAGCAGCTGATGCAAATCTGTTATGCAACAAATCCAATCCTCCTCTTTCCTTGAAAACAAGGAAACACAATTATGTGACCAGTGTTGCCTGAAATATCTTAGGAGAATCAAAAACAACATTAGTTGGTAATGACAGTACTGCAGTCCGGGCATCTCATTTGGTTAGCATTGTATAGAGGCTAATTTACGCATAATTTGCTACCAATTATTCTTAAAGAATCAAAATAAATCAGGTCATCCACATTGATTACCATGACCTTTATATATCAATTTAATGGAGGAAAGTTCAAGAACAAAGCTGTAAGGGCATTAAAGGTCTACGTGGAATGGACAATTATGCATGTTTTTACTGACAGGGGCCCAGATTCACAGAGTGTGGGCGCACATTACGCAGAAGCGCAAACGCCGTACACCACACGGCGTAGCGCAGAGAGGCCAGCATTGAATTCAGCAAGCCAGTGCTCCCAACGCTGCGCCAGCGTGGCGTGGGATTCTAAGGCGTACGCCGGCGTAGGTGGAAGTGGGCGTGACCCATGCAAATGAGGCGTGACCCCATGCAAATGATGGGCCAAGCGCCAGACAGATACGTATCACCAACTGCGCATGCGCCGTGGCGTGGACGGATCCCCCTGCGCACAACCACTGCCAAAAACTACGCCGGATCACTGTGTATGGCGTTAACGTAACCTACGCCCAGCCAGACACACGTCCAACGTAAAATACGCCGGCTTGTGTTCCCTGGTGCAGACCTTCGCATGTCTGCTACTGGGTTGCACCTCCTTTATGGGGCATAACTTTACGCCGGACGTACAACTTACGCGCACCTCTCATAGCCTGCGTCGGGCGCACGCAGGTTCGTGAATCGCCGTATTTCCCTCATTTGCATGTTTGAATGGCTAATCAATGGGAGTGGCACTATGCGCCCAGCCTAAATGTGCGCCCACCCTACCCCAGCGTAAGCAAGTTACGACGGCAGGGTGAAGCCTGTTTTTAGGCGCATATCTGTTCGTGGGTCTGGCGCACAGATATGACGGCATAACTTGTTATACGTTGGCGTAAGTGCTTTGTAAATCTGGGCCAAGGTGTACTATCCACAAAGTAAATATACAGAAACACCTTAGATCTGAGCCATAGCCAAATTATCTTACGTGTTGCAGTGCAATGCAATCAAAATAAAAAAATTATACAACCCCAATTAGAAAAAAGGGGACTCTCTAAAATCTAAAAAAAAAAAAAAATGCAATGATTTGTAAATCTCATAAACCCCATATTTTATTCACAATAAAAAAAACACATCAAGTGTTTAAACTGAGAAAATGTACATTTTCTTCTAAAAATGGTTATTTTGAAATTGATTGAAACAAAGCAGTTGGCAAAGTAAGCTGTACTTACAAAGAAGAGCTGGAAAAACATTTGTCAACAAAATTCAATAATTGGAAACAGGTCAGCAACATGACTGGGTATAAAAAGGGCATCTAAGGGCTCATTTACACCTGTTTGGCTTTAACACACATTTAAGCAAGTGTAAACTAGCAGTTAAACAAGTTTTTGGACAAGCTTTGTTAAAGCTCTCTGAACGCTAGTGAAAGCTTCTGTCACTAAATGGTTAGCTTACAGTCCTGTTTACACCTTGCTTTTGCTTTGCTTCAAAAATGATACCCCATGTCGCTTTAGTGGGGCTTCAAAGTATCTTTAAAGCCTCCATATAAGTCTATGGCAAAGCTTGCTTGAAGACCCAAAGCCCCACCGAAGCCTCAAAGCACCAAGCAAAAGCAAAGTGTAAACAGGACTATAAGCTAACCATTTTATTTAGTGACAGGAGCTTTGACTGGCTTTCAGAGAGCTTTAACAAAGTGTGTCCGAAGACATGTTTTGAAGTAGTGTAAACTAGCCCTTAGAAAGTCAGAGTGTCTCAGAAGTAAAGATGGGCAGAGGTTCACCAATCTGTGAAAAACGGTTTAAAAATTTACAAAAATTTCAGAAAAATGTGCAATGTAAAATTGCATTGTGGCTAAATCCACATTTACAGTACAGAATATCATAAGATTCAGAGAATCTGGAGAAATCTCTGTGTGCAAGGGACAAGGCTGAAACGCAATATTGGATGCCCGTGATCTTCAGGCCATCAGATGGCACTACATTAAAAACAGGCCTGATTCTGTCATAGACATCACTGCTTGGACTGCAAGAGGGGATGCTACACCATGGTACCCATGGCCCTGTCCCAACGTTTTTGGAATAGGGGATATAGATAAAATATATATAAAAAAGTGAAAGTATTACAATGGAACTTCACCTAAAAAAAAAGGTGATAAAAAGTTCAGCTCTTCCCGCTCCTGTTTTTCCCTGAAGTGGGTTCCTAGTTTTGACAGGTACCTGCTCCCATTTCCATTTGGATCGTCAAAATACATGTACATTGGGAAACCAGCTGTGTACCCACAGGAAGTCTTTGCCAGCTTGTCACAAGCAAGATGGTGGCGCCAGGGACCTGAAGACCCTCAAAGAACCAACCAAGGTGAAGAAAACGCTGGATCCCTGGACTGGTATGTGTGTGTTATTAAAAGTCAGCAGCTACAAGATTATGTATTAATAAAAGCAAAGATTCACTGCATCTTAGCACTACAAACCAAAAACACGAATTAAAAAAATTTAAAGCAAACTCATCCATGTCTCCATGTTTTTATTTTCCTAAAAAAATCACTCTGAAAACCACCCCCTAGCAATTCTGGCTGTGACCATCTTGATTAAGGGCAGATGATTCATACTTCCTGGAATCTATCTGCCCTTATCTTAGGCACGCAGGCAGAAGGGTGTGTTTAGTTGAAAAAACCCTTCCACCTCTCCCAAAGACTTGAGATGTATGACAACTTGTCTAGGCCTGGAAACCAAAAAGCAACTGAAAAATAGGATATACTTTCCTATTTATTTACTAATGCTAGTAGCACAATGATTAAAAAAAATTAATGTTGAAAGTGAAGTTTCGCTTTAAAGATATACATACCGGCCGAACATCTCCACAGGAGTTTGTGAACTGCCGCGCCAGCCCAAAATCCAGCATAAAACATTTCCGACAGGTGCTGGGGAAACGACCCATTGCAAAATTTGACTGTAAAAGAACATATGGGAAGAAAGTCATACTATATAAGACAAGAACGAAATGCCTTCATCAGATCACAACATTACAGGTACATGCTAGAGAAAAAAAAAAAAATCTAAAGATGCATACAGGGAACAATGCCTACCAGTTTAGGTCTTCAGTTTGTCAGGCCAAAACCAGTCTCCTTATCAGTAATCCGGCAATTTGGGAAACCTTTCTGCTCACCTGTTATATAGAGCTATTCCCAATCACATGCATCAAAGTGACCAGTCTCTCCCCCCCCCCCCCCCCATCTATACCCCCTGTGGCTTGTTCCCTTTCCCCCCCACAATAATTTTGAGGGAAAAAAGATTTAATCTCCAAATACGGAAAGGTTTCTTCACAGTAAGAGCTGAGAAAATGTGGAATAGACTCCCTGCAGAGGTGGTTCTGACCAGCTCAGTAGATTGATTTAAAAAAGGCCAGGATTCTTTCCTAAATGTACATGTACTGGGTACTGACATTTGTAGGTAAAGTTTATCCAGGAAAAATCAGATTGCCTCTCAGGGGATCAAGAAGGAAATTTTTCCCCTGCTGTAGCAAAAATTGGATCATGCTCTGCTGGGGTTTTTTCACCTTCCTCAACTTTGGGTATAGGATTGTGTATACGGGATTATATATTTTTTTGGTTGAACTAAATGGACTTTTTGCGGATCGTTAGTATGCTCGACAAAATCCTACACATGTGCTTTTGACAAAAATCAGACACTCGTACGACAATGGAACCATATGTACCATGTGCTTTTGACAAAAATCAGACACTCGTACGACAATGGAACCATATGTACCAGGCTTAATAGTGTGTATAAGGTCTTACTAAAAGTGGAGAGTGCAAAATCTGGTGCAGCTGTGTATGGTAACCATTAATTTCAGCTTGTTCAATTAAGCTTTGACAAAAAAAAAAAAAACACCTGGAAGCCGGTTGGTTTCTATTCAGAGCTGCACTCTCCAATTTTAGTAAATCAATCCCAGTGTGTGTTACAGACATTTAAAGTCATAATTGCTATTGCTAATATTTTGAACTTTTATATTTTTCATAAAATATCTGGTGGCAGAGTAAATGCTTAAGTGCATAGTGCCACCCAGTGACAATATCTCAGTCTGTTGGCACTTAGACTGTGGTCCCGCAAGCTGGAAAATCTTTGTGCATTGTGAGGCCGAGACTGGACTTGTCACGTGGTGTAAGGTTGACCAGCCATTTGTCACAAGTTGGTGGAGGTGGCAGTGGTCTGATGCAGCGTTCGTTACAATGTTTACCGGGATGTGCTCATGACAGGCTCCATATATACCTTTGTGAGTTGCTCATTGTATTTTATTATTCTTTTTCAAACCAGTACACATAAGACAATAAATTTCACATCCTTTGTGAAATCCTGATTTATATCCTAAATTTTACATCCTTTGGCATGCGCTTCCTGATTCTAATGCATGTTTTTTGTGCCCATTTTACTATATGCCCTGCCCTACTCGTTTTGTGATCAAAACTTCATTAGGTTTCCTACACAGTTTGACGATCGACTTTTTTTTTAATACATGATTTTGTGTATAGTAATATATATATATATATATATATATATATATATATATATATATATATATATATATATATATATATATATATATATATATATATATATGTCTTTTTATATATTTATATCAAATCAATGGATTTTTCATTTGTAAATTTGTATTGTATTTCTACCTTTGAAAATGTACACATTTTGTCATGTTACAACCAAAAACGTAAACTTATTTTATTGGGATTTTAGGTGATAGACAAACACAAAGTGGCACAGAATTGTGAAGTGGAAGAAAAATGATAAATTGATAAAAAAAATTACAAAAAAATAAATATGTGAAATATGTGACGTGCATTTGTATTCAGCCTCCCTGAGTCAATACTTTGTAGAACCAGCTTTCTCTGCAATTACAGCTGCAAGTCTTTTTGGGGATGTCTCTACCAGCTTTACACATCTAGAGAGTGACATTTTTGCCCATTCTTCTCTGTAAAATAGCTCAAGCTCTGTCAGATTGGATGGAGAGCGTCTGAACAGAAATTTTCAAGTCTTGTCACAGATTCTCAATTGAATTTAAGTCTGGAATTTGACTGGGACATTCTAACACATGAATATGCTTTGATCTAAACCATTCCATTGCTCTGGTTGTATGTTTAGGCCCCTTTCGCACAAGCTTTCCAATAAGGTCCGCCTGTCAGTTTTCCAGGCGGACCTGATCGGACGCTCCATTCACCTCTGGAGTGGTGGATGTCAGCGGTGACATGTCTGCTGACATCCACTGATATCCGATCCTGTCCATGAAATCCAGACGGATGGAAACCCAATCTTCCATCCGTCTGGGTGGGGAATCAAATCGGATAGGATCTCTATAGAAGACAGCAGGGCTTTGACAGGTCTATCTTCGCACAGTGAGCGCAGACAGGCCTGTCATCCGCCTGCTCAACGGGCATCAGCAGATCGATCCCTGCTGAGCAAAGTGGAGTCCGTACACAGACAAGCCCGTTTAAAAGGCCCCTTAGGGTCACTGTCTTGAAGGAAAGTGAATCTCCACCCCAGTCTCAAGTCTTTTGCAGAATAACAGGTTTTCTTCTAAGATTGACCGGTATTTGGCTCCATCCATCTTCCCACCAACTCTGACCAGCCTTCCCTGTTAAAGAAAAGCAACCCCAGAACATGATGCTGCCACCACCATGTTTTAGCCCTGGTTCACGTTGATACTACTTTGAAATTGCGCCACTTCCCTTGAAGTAGTGCAATTTCAAAATAGCAACGTCAGCGCGATTTCAGCTGCTACTTGATAACCATCTGTGTGGCTTCATGCACAGATGTCTATTGAAATCGCATCTGAAATTGGCAAAAGTAGTGCAGAAACTTCTTTTGCAAATCGTTGTGGCACCGAAAAATCGGTGTTGCACCGATTGAAACAGTGCCATTGCCCCCAATAGGCTGCGACTTCTCATTCGATCTATTAAATCTCATGACAAAGTGCTCCAATGTGAACCTAGGCTAACGGTGGGGATGGTGTGTTCAGGGTGATATGTAGTGTTAGTTTTCTGCCACACATGACGTTTTGCTTTTTGGCAAAAAAGTACAAATTTTGGTCTCATCTGACAAGAGAACCTTCTATCCACACGTTTGCCGTGTCCCCCACGTCTTCTCGCAAACAGGACTTATTATGGCTTTCTTTCAACAATGGCTTTCTTCTTGCCGCTTGTCCATAAAGGCCAAATTTGTGGAGTTCATGACTAATAGTTGCCCTGTGGACAGATTCCCCCCACCTGAGCTGTGGTCTCTGCAGCTCCTCCAGAGTCATCATGGGCCTCTCGGCTGCTTCTCTGATTAATGCTCTCCTTGCCCAGCCTGGCAGTTTAGGTAGTGGACCATGTCTTGGTAGGTTTGCAGTTGTGTCATACTCTTTCCATTTTTTGGATAATGGATTTAACAGTGCTTTTCAGATGTTCAAAGCTTAGGATATTTTTTTTATTTTTATAACCGAACCCTGATTTAAACTTCTCCACAACTTTATTCCTGACCTGTCTGGTGTGTTCATTGGCCCTCATGATGCCGTTTGTTCATAAAGGTTCTCCAACAAAGCTCTGAGGGCTTCACAGAACAGCTGTATTGATACTGAGATTTTAATTACATACCTGGACTCCATTTACTAATCAGGTGACTTCTGAAGGCAATTGGTTCCAGTAGATTTTAGTTATGGGTATCAGAGTAAATAGGGCTGAATATAAATGCATGCCACACAGATATTTGTAAAAAAAAAAAAAAAAAACATTGATCATTTTCCTTCCACTTCCCACTGTGTTGGTCTATAACATAAAAACCCAATAAAGTACATGTTTTTGGTTGTAACATGACTAAATGTAGAACATTTCAAGGAGGTATGAATATTTTTCCAGGCTCTGTATGTAGTTTTTTCTGGGATGGAACTGAAAGCACAGAGATCTACATATAGATGAAGCAGAAGTAAACATCAGAAGGGTAATGTATGGCATTACATTACCTACAGTGGCATAAAGTAACACGGTTGCTACTTTGACATTACAAAAGTGAATGAGACCTATCTGTAAAATCACAGTAACAGCGGTAACATATATGGTTCATGGTATCATAATGCTATTTCTACTAGTCCAGTTGTCCCACATCAGACAGTAGTGAAATCCCCAAAAGGGATTAAATCCTGCCTCACTCCATCGAAACCATAGGGAGGAGAATCCACAGTAAGGACATCCAAGTGTACAGATTTTGTATGTACTAACCGGCTTGATGTCTCTGTGAAGGAACCCTACAGAATGAATGCTCTCGATTGCCTCCAGAATTTGCCTTCCAAGTCGTAGCATGGTGCTGACCGAAAAAGTGCCCCGGGACTGGCTGCGGCGGAGATCTGCCAGATTCCGACCCTGAAGAAAGATAGCAGAACCATTAAACACATAAAGACATACAAATGCTAGTATGGAGTATTAATAGTAGAAATCGATGAAGCAATATAAACAGCACCAAGATCCATTACGTAAATCAGTAGAACAAAAGCAAAGAATGGCTTGTAAACAAAATAGTGAGACACTATACTTTCAGAAAGAACATTGGTCTGTGGAGAAAAAAATAAATAAAATAAATATGCACCAGTACTATAGCAACCGTGCAATTAAGATTTTAAATTAAAGAACTAAACTAAAATGGTAGCAATCAGGTGCACAGGTCACCTTCTTCCAAAATAGCAGTGCTCAGAAGTGGCCCTTGTCTAACATCCCCTTATAAATAGCACAGGGAGCACACAAGCATAAGATATGGGGATGCACCCAGCAGATATAGGATTTTGGTTTTCAAAAATTGGTATGGTTGTATTGGTCATGGGGATTTCAGCCGCAGGAATTTTTAGCAACCATTTCCAGGTCTTATGTTGGCACATACATCTTACATATATAATCATTTCATCTAAAAAAATATTTAGTTAGCAACCCCTAACTTTAAGGCTCCATGCACACTGAAGCTGATAAACTGCAGTTTATTGGCGTTTTTTTTTTTTTTTTTTTAAAGCCCATAAACTGAACTCTATGTTAGCCTATGTGCCCATGCACACCTGTTTTTTTTTAGTGTTAATGAGATTTGGAGTTGATTGGCTTTTTTCTGAACGCCCAAAATTTGCTTTCAAAGTGCCGTTTGGCGGGAAGAAACGCTCAAAAACGCCAAACGCTAAAAAACGCCGGTGCCAGCGTTTTTTAATCCATTGAAAAAAAAAATAGCTAGACTGAAAAACGCTGATTAAAGCTATTTCAAAAACGCTAAAAAAACGTTGAATGGCTCCCTGCAAAGCTACTGGCGTTTTTTTTATAGCTTTTATCAGCTTCAGTGTGCATGGAGCCTGAAGTGACCCTTTCAACAAAAGATTATTTATACAAAAAAGGCAGCAGGTAAAAAGGAAGAGGCCCGATACAGAGGCTTGCCTTTCCCGCAGTCCATGTATTGAAAAAACACCACTTTGCTGTTCCCTGGCAGCTTCAGGTATTCGGTGCATCAAGTAGGTCAAATATCTACTACCCCTGCAGCAAGCTTTAGTTTCCCCAATGACTAGCATGTCCTGTAGTGATGGCAGTTTGGTCTGCAGTGTTATGATAAAAAGTTGCAAGCACTGGATTTAAGACAGGAGCAGGCCCTTTGAGTTAATAAACTGGTCCAGTGTCTCTCAACCTTTTTTCAGTCAAAGCACTTAAATTCTGCACAAAGTCTCAAGGAATCCCATTCTAAGGTGTAGAAAACTTAACTATAAGGCTTCATTTCCATGGACGTTTTTACAGCCACTTTCTTTAGCCTTTTTTACAGCTTAAAAACGCCTGTCCATGTTTATTTATTTTTGGGCTGGAGCTCAAAAACGCAGCGGTAGCGTTTTCGCGCATTTAACGTCTGGCGTTTTTACAGCTCTACTCTGGAGCTTCAGAACGCCCTGGTCCTTCGTTTTTTTTACAGCTCAAAAACGCCTATGCCATTAGCAGTTAAAAAACGCCTATGTGGGCATGATGCCATAGAATAACATGGACAGGCGTTTTTAAGCTGTAAAAAACGCTCAGAAAAGTGGCTGTAAAAACGTCAGTGGAAATGAAGCCTTAGTTTAACATCGCAGCAGCATCCCCACACTTGAGACAGCCAACATTAGAGGGGATTTATTCTTTCAAAGCAAATACACTTTTGAACACTGCGAATATCTAGTAATCCAGCATCTCTTCTTCAATTTCTCTCCCACATGCAGCAAACGTGACCCAATTGCTGACCGAGGGGGGCATGGAGGTCAAACAAGGATGCTATACAGGTGCCCAAGGGTCCTCCTCATCAACCAATGACATTAGCAGTTGCTGGGATGCTGGCAGCAGGCCTGCACAATGCACAAGGTTGTAATGTTGCACAATGAAAACCTGTGGCTTTGTGTAACAAAGAATCGGGTTTGATTCACCTGCTGGTTTGCACACAATTTTTGGGCAATTTTGGCACCAGCGAGCTATTTCTTCAGTGTGCATGCATCAATGACGTTGGCAGTAGCGTATACAGTGCATATCTCCTAAACTATAATAAGAGAAGTCGTATTTTACAATGGACTCCAATAACTCCATTACCTTCAAGTGCAAAAAAGGACACACGGATATAATTATTGCTAAATATTACATTTGGTGGTCATACATTTTTTACTTTTGGCTGGTGGCAGTGGTGTCCATACTGGACAAATTATAGTTTCTTGTTAAGTGGGCTGAACAGTTTTAACACAATTTAGAAATTGTAATTGATACATCCACTGAACAAGAACACAAAAAATATCACTTTTCAAATTTTTACAAATGTGCCGTCATACCTGCAATTGCATGACTACATAGTTAAATCGATCGTTCCTCCCACATCCTATGAAGCGACATACATGATCTTTACCTGAAAGAACACACAAATCATGTTAATAAATTAACAGAAGAATCTAGTCAGAGCTGCATGACTGAATACAAACTTCAAAAAAAAAATGTAAATAAAAAATACCATCTCTTGAAAAAGTAGATAATGGTTTTAAAACCTGGAACAAACAGAAATAACACAAACATGTTTACTTCTGGCATCTGACTATATTTTATATATTTTTATATAGAGTTAGTGTGTGAGTGTGTGTGTGTGTGTGTGTGTGTATGTATTAATAAATTAAAAACACTGCTTTTGTTCCTCTGCATCATGCACACACCGCCATTTACAAAATACATGTTTTTTTTTAATTTTCAAAATAATTTATAATGTTGGGGTATGTTCCTAAATAGAGAGATGTGCTTTTTTGTACTCCAATAAGCAGGGAGGGAGATGACCTGGTCCCCAGCTCACAGGAGTACAAAAAAAGTGAAAACCCCAGCATTAGAAATAATTTCTTTGTAAATCAAGAAAAAAATAATTTAATTGGCCTGGATTCTAGGTCCAAGGGCAGTTTACTTCAGTGCAAGAAATGATTAGATGCCCTCCTGGCATTAAAGTGGGTCTAAAGGCAGAAGGTTTTCTATGCATGAAGATAAAAACTTCTGTGTGAAACTGCCCCCCTCAGCCACCCTAATACCTGCCTGAGCCCCATCTCTATCCAGCGATGTTGCACAAGAGACTTGGCTGTCCGGGACTCTCCCCCTTCTGATTGGCTGACACACACACGGGTGCCATTGGCTCTTGCTACTGTCAAAGTGAGTGAGCCAATTGAGAGCAAAAAGTGGTGGGGCCAAGCCATGACCCCAGCTGCATGCTGTGGAGGGCTGTCGGCAGGAGAGAGGGGCCACGAGTGCTGACGAGGGACCCGAGAAGAGGATCTGGACTGCTCTGTGCAAAACCACTGCACAGAGCAGAAAAATATAACAGGTTTGTTATTTTAAAACAAACAAAAAAAAGGACGACTTTAGTATCACATTAAACCTGTTCCTTATCACTCAATGGTCAAATGCCAGAGGCCCAACTGCCCACTTAAGCTGCTTAGAGCACTAAGGGCTTTACACTTAGTCTTGACTTGTAATTAAGTCCCTGTGTACAGCCTGGGCATTAGAATAATTTGGACACAGAAATTGATTTTAAGACAAAAACGAACCAACATCAAAATTTAGGGCCTTCTTTACACTTTGCTGTTTTGGCACATACAAATAACCATTTCTTAATTATGGAGTCATGTATCCTTTCACAAAAGTAAAAAGAGGCTTAGAATTATTTTACATGACTCTCAAAAATTCTTAGCACATCTCCCTGCTTTCAGATATCTATTGCTTTTCCGTACTCGGAGAGAGGTTTTCGAAATACATCACTGTAGCCTGCTTACTAAGAACGCTCAGTAGTAAAGACACAGATTGAGGACAGCTTAATTGCAAAAATAAATGATTCTGACGGCAATCTGAAAAATTATAAAAAGCAGGCTGATGACTTTGCAACATAAGTATTTGTTTTCCCTATACAAAAAGCTAAACCAGAGACAAAACGAAAATTATAACAGGATGTACTCTCTACGGAGTATCAGTAACAAATCTACCAGCACTACAGACAAAAAACATTATTTCCTTAAAGGGGTTGTAAACCCTTGTGTTTTTTCACCTTACTGCATCCACTACATGGCTTACTAGTCTCACTGGGCCAGATCCACATACATTTAGTTAGGCACAGCGTATCAGAGATACACTACGCTGCCGTACCTTACCTGGCGTATATTCGAATCCTCAGCGAGTTACGGCGGCGTAGTGTATTTCTGGCGGCGGATTTCAAATTGGGCGGTCTTAATTTAAATGAAGCGCGTCCCCGCGCAGAATGAACTGCGCATGCGTCGTCGCGAAATCTAGGACGTTTTTTTTTAACTTCGTGAGTTACGTCCATCCCTATTCACGGACGACTTACGCAAAAAAAAAAAAAATCAAATTTCGACGCGGGAACAACGGCCATACTTAACATGGCAATTCTATCTATACGCCGAAAAATACCAGCTTTAACTATAGGCCGGAAAAAGCCGACTACAGACGACGTTAGAAAATGCGACGGGCGCGCGTACGTTCGTGGATCGTCGTAAATCGCTAATTTGCATACCCGACGCGGAAAACTACACAAACTCCACCCAGCGGGCGCCGAAGTATTGCACCTACGAACCGAAGGCGAACAAACCGAAGGCGTACGAAGCCGTACGCCTGTCGGATCGAACCCAGAAGCCGTCGTATCTTGGTTTGAGGATTCAAACTAAAGATACGACGCGGGAAATTTGAAAGTACGGCGCCGGCGTACTTCGTCTGTAGATCTGACCCACTGCAACTATTTCCATGTGCTGGTAGCAAAAGCTGCATTGCTGGGGTGATTAGCGTAAATGAACCCATCCTTTAATCCACTTTAACATAAATTTCAATCTACTGAGTATTTACTGAGAGTTTGGACTTTAATGGGGTTAAACAGTCTGCACCCATATGCAACAATGGATCTGTCAACTGAACCACTTCACCACCGGAAGAATTTACCCCCTTCCTGCACTGTTTGCGATACGGCACTGCGGCGCTTTTTAACGGTAGTCGTGCAACATTGCACCCAAACAAAATTTACGTCCTTTTTTTTCCCACAAATAGAGCTTTCTTTTGGTGGTATTTGATCACCTCTGCGGTTTTTATTTTTTGCGCTATAAACAAAAAGAGCGACACTTTAGAAAAAAAAATGCAATATTTTTTACTTTTTGATATACTAAATATCCCCAAAAAATAGAAAAAATATATTTCTCAGTTTAGGCCAATATGTATTCTACATATTTTTGGTAAAAAAAAAAATGGCAATAGTAATGGTGGACACAGCGGACACTTTTAACACTATTTTGGGACCATTGTCATTTATACAGCGATCAGTGCTATACAAATGCACCGATTACTTTGTAAATTACACTGGCAGGGAAGGGGTTAAACACTAGGGGCGATCAAGGGGTTAAGTGTGTCCTAGGGAGTGATTCTAACTGTGGGGGGATGGGATACCACTGACACGACAGCGATCACTGCTCCCGATGACAGGGAACAGTAGGTCCCTGTCATGTCACTAGGCAGAACAGGGAAATGCTTTGTTTACATAGACATCTCTCCATTCTGCAGCGCCGTATCAGGATCCCGGGACACTGGCGGACAGAGTCACGGAGCACACGCATGGACACGGAGCACACACCGGGCACACGCCCGGCCGGCGGCGAGGGCACCCACTAACTGCGATTTAAAGGGGACATATCTGTACGGCCATTTGTGCAGCCGTGCCATCGTATTTCGCCGTGCGCTGGTCGTTGGTAAGCATCTGAATTATGAAAGGTGGGAGGGAGTCCTTCATACTCAGAATAACTGGATTTTTACTGTGATTCCTAAAGTGGGAGGTCATAGTAAATATAAGGGCACCGTTCTTAGCCTCCCTTATAGACACTCTTACTTAAAGAGGAGGTTCAGTCTTAAAAAAAAAAAAAAAAACAACAGCTACAAATCCTATAATTCTTGACCTTTAACTGGTCAGTCAGCTGTACGGCTTTCTGCTTCACATCCGGCTGCCCACTGCACATGCCCAAGCCGTGCAGTGTGCTTTGTGAATGGTACCACAGTCTTCTGGGACCTGCAACATGTCCCAGAAGACTGCAGGGAAGAAATGGGTTGGGGGAAGACAAACTTATAATACAAAAGTGCAGCGCTGTGAGAATGAATAATAAAATGAATGTCCAAATGAGCATATGTAATCTTCAAAATATTGAAAGTGTTGAAAATAAAGACAAACTTATGCTTGGATTGCCTTGGCCTAAGTGATTCAAGCATAAGCGGGAGCAGGTACCTGTCAAAACGAGGTACCCGCTGGAAAGGTCATCCAATTTCTACCGACAAATAAAGCTCCTGGAACAGACGAACTGTTCAGCAAATACTTCAAGGCATTTTGTAAAATTCTGTCACCTCAAGTAAATTGTTTAACTATGCATTTCCCAAAGAAATGCTTGAAACGGTCATTATTTTGGATGAGATCCAGCGTCACCTACCAATTACAGGCCTATTTCATTACTGAAATCTGACCTAGAAGTATATTCTAAAGCTCTAGCCAATCGCTTACTGGACATAACACTTATCTCATCGAACCAGATCAAGTGAGGTTCGTTAAAGGTCGACAAGGCCCTGACAGTACCAGGAGAATAATTGACTTGATCATATAGAGCACAACTGAATTTCTTCTCGCCTTCTTGGTTTGGACGCAGAGAAGGCATTCAACAGGGTTCATTGGAAGAACATTGCGGAGACCCTTAGGAAGTTTGGATTTTCCAGCTTCATCCATGAAGCCATAATGTCCCGCTACACAGTACCGTCAGCCAGAGTATTCACATCAGGCAACATTTCAAAAAGCTTCACATTAACAAATGGAATCAGACAAGGATGTCCCTTATTGCCTATTTTTTCATTAATAATCATACCCATTGCGGTAACTATTAGCGCTAATTCCTATATCACTGGTATTAAAATTGGAAAAAATTATCATAAACCGGGGCAGGCTGACCCATTGGGCACCACCCGAGGGCCCCCGGCCCCATGAGAGGCCACTTGAAGCGTCTGTAATAATACCACCAACTATGCGCTGCTCCCTGCCGGCCCCTCCTTCTCTCCCGTCCACCGCAGGTGCTTGTACTGTCTGTACGTGACATCACCTGGGATGGACAAGAAGAGAGGAGGGGCCGGCGGGGAGCAACGCGACGTTAGCGGTATTATTATAGGCATTGAGTCCTGGTCCCCCCAAAGTGTCCCCCTGTGTGCTCCCCCATCTCTCACAGTGTGTCCCCCCCCCCCACAGTGTCTCCCTGTGTGTTCCCCCCCACAGTGTCCCCCTGTGCGCTCTATTAACCCTTTTTCGGCCGCTAGCGGGGGTTAAAACCTCACCGCTAGTGCCCGAATATCTCGGTAAACACGATGGTATAGCCGCGCTACAAATAGCGTGGCTATACCGTCACCGCGGCTCGACGCTGCAATGTGAAAGCAGCCTTAAAAGCTACTTTAACAGCCTGGAAGTTAGTTTGATCTAAACTACAACCAGTAAGTGACCCTGCCTATATTCCAATACCATTAAGAGTTATTGAATATTACAAAGTACGTCTTAATGTAGTGCCTTGGACTAACAGGGAATCAACTTTTTTCTTAACCTGCCTGATGTTCAGAAAACCCGTGTTTCTAATAATCTGAGACTCAACTCAAAAAATGCAATTACAAAAGGAATATATAGATTCCTTGCAAAGTCTGGGAACTTTTCACTTCTAACAAAGTCCGAAATAGAAAAGGCATCTCCCTTTTTATAAACTCTCCTCCTTTCCCCATAAAACCAAAAATTACCAATATGATTAAATGGGAGAAATACCCATCTCAAACTCTCCCATGGGAAGTATGGCGGAAAGCCATAATGATTAACAGCTCAGTAACATCTTGCATTGAACACTGGGAAAACTCCCAGAATATTAAATCGCTGATACTTGACTCCATATAGAGACTTTCCAAGATATTCCCATCCTCATCCTCCATATGCTGGAGATCTAATACTCATACTGGCAATTTAATACACACATTATGAGGTTGTAAAGCTGTCTAGTTTCTGGAAGATCATTTTCTCCCTTATAGTGTTCCTTACAGGAAACTTAACTTCACTCACACCAGCAATGGCCTTATTGAAATTAAATTTAGACCTATACCCGCTAAATTAAAAAGAACTATTGTTGCCAATATCTTAATAGCCGCGAGACACACCATAACTAAACTATGGAAATCCACTCTTATGCCGCGTACACACGATAATTTTTCAGCATGAAAAAAAAAAACGTAGTTTTTCGGAATGTAGAAAAAAAACATGTTTTTCCAACTTCTTTATTAAAACGACGTTGCCCACACACCATCGTTTTAAAAAAATGCTCTAGCAAAGCACCGTGACGTACAACACGTACAACGGCACTATAAAGGGGAAGTTCCATGCGGATGACGCCACCCTCAGCTGATTCCGTGTTAGTAAAAGACGATTCGCGCTTTTCTGTCTGTTACAACGTGATGAATGTGCTTACTCCATTACGAATGGTAGTTTTACCAGAACGAGCGCTCCCATCTCATAACTTGCTTCTGAGCATGCGCAGGTTTTTAACGTCGTTTTAGCCCACACACGATCATTTTTTACAACCCGAAAAACGACAGTTTAAAACGTCGTTAAAAAATGCAGCATGTTCAAAAAAAAAAAAAAAATTATGTGAAGCCCACACAGGATCATTTTAAAACCACGTTTTATTCATGCCGAAAAATGATCGTGTGTACGCGGCATCACTCCTAATATGTCTGATGTTATTGTGAGACTGAATTCTTAAGCTCACCACGAGCCTATGTTAGCGCACAAAAATTGCACCACAGATAAATTTATAAAAAAAAGTCTGGCACATCCTAGAGCTTACAATTATCTGAAAGATACTAAAAACTACTAAACTTGTTTTTGTATCACAAAATTTCTTCAAGGTTTTGTAATTTGTATGGTGACTTCCATCCACTCTCCTCTCCTTTCTATGTTAAGCATAATTCCCTGGTTTACAGCATGATCCTTTTTGGGGTAAACAAGAATTATATAAATAAATAAATATCTCTATCTATATTATTATTATTATTATTTACCCGCTCAACCCCCCCCCCCCCGCCCTTTAAAATTACATGCCACGTCAGGCAGAGGATGTCTTCAAGCAGATCTTACTCTTTTGGGTGGAGCTCAACTTTAAAATACGTCTAAAGCCAATTTCTTAAAATTTTGGTTTGGATTGAATGGAGTTCCCTTTCAAGTTTGTATTGCTATTTCCACAATAGGGACATTCACTTTCTCCATTTGTCTTGGTCACCACTGTAACCAGGACAAAAAGGGAATATAAAAATCCAAAAATTTGAGTTTCCACCTGGGTAAATCTTTCAATGGGGAAACTTGTCTAATGCCGCGTACACACACCTGTTTTTCGGGTTGTAAAAAAATTAAGTTTTTTTTTAATGTCATTAAAAACTATCGTGTGTGTGGGCTCCAGAGCATTTTTCATGACGTAAAAAATGGGCATTAAAAATTTAGAACATGCTCTAATTTTTCACGTCGTTTTTAACGTCGTAAAAAATGGTCGTGTGTGGGCTTTAACAACGTGAAAAAAACGCACATGCTCAGAAGTTATGATAAAACTTCTGGTAAAACTAGCGTTCGTAATAGAGATAGCACATTCATCACGCTGTAACAGTCTGAAAAGTGCGAATCGTCTTTTACCAACAGGAAATCAGCAAACGCAGCCCCAAGGGTGGCGCCATCCAAATGGAACTTCCCCTTTATAGTGCCGTCGTACGTGTTGTACATCACCACGATCACGATCGTGTGTAGGCAAGGCCAGTTGAACAATCGGGTTGAAAAAAAAAAACGTTTTTTTCTAGACTTTTAAAAAAGTCATTTTTTTACAACCCGAAAAACGGTCGTGTGTACGCGGCATAAGAGGAGACTTTCCCTCATTTTCTGCTTTGTCTACAGAACAGGGAGTGAAACTACATTCTAGATTTATGCATCTATTCCTACAGTGAACATATATCAAACATGTATTGAAAACAGAGCTTTTTCTCAGCTGGAACACAGCCACACTCTGTATTGTCACCGCCAACACTAACCTGTACTTACCGCTCATTGCTGTCACTTGTAAACACAGAAACGTGGCTTCTGTATTACGATAGAACCCTCCCTGCCCTGCGCCATCTCAGTGAGATTAGAGAAAGGTGCAGAGGGATTTACGCAGCCACACAAGTCCCATGGTAGCAACTCATCCTGAAGCCCTCTCCTCCAGCCCACTCTCCTGCTGTAAGCTGTAAGCTGTAGCTGCACTTTTGCCCCTCCCTCTAGTGTGCTCATTTTTGGTTTTAAACTGGCCTGTGTGATATGCACTCCTAAACCCTGCCACTATGTGTACAATGCATTCACACACCCTCCACGTAATGCTTTCCTGAACCCTGCAATCTTTGCGCAACACATGCCTGAGCCCTGCCGCTGTGCATAGCACACTCCTGAGTCCTGCCACTCTGTGCATAACACACTTCTAAACCCTGCTCTGTGTGTTACACACTGCACTATATACACTTTGTTACCCTAGCATTTTGTGAACCCCGCACTATATACATTTTGATATACACTTCATACTCCTGATTACTGCACTCTGTACGTGAGGCTGTATATGACATTACTCCCGACCACTGTACTCTTCATAAACATGATACATTACTTACTTTTGAATGGGTTATGGTCTTAACAGGTGCTCGTTGTTAAATAGTCAATGACTATTCTGATTTTTTTATTTTTTTAAAGAATATATAAAATGAATTTTTTTTTTTTTAAATAAATGTGATGCTTCTTGTACACGTCTGTTAGACTCTTACTTATGGCACAAAACTTAGAGCATATTGTGTGGGTACATGGACCGTGGCATGTGTGTGACATGTATACAAAAGAGGTGGTCTATAGGTACAGGATAAAAAGCACATCCAACACCAATGCCATACTTGGCAAGCATTTCAATGATCATTTCAGCTGGGAGGAGGTGAATGAAGTAACATGTGAAGGACAGCAGGATCACTGCCTGCAGACTCTGCAGTCCTCGTTCACGTAAAAGGGCTGTGGCACAAAGCTAAACACATGTGCCTATAGAGCCATTTGGATCAATAAACCCTTTCAAACTAGATGTCATCCTCTTTCAAAACCTTTCAAAGTCCTTTGTACGAAGCCTGCAAATGGCAAGAGATAGATTGATGGCATAGATGAAGGAATAAGTGGTCTCTGGGGGAGGGAGGGGAGGCAAAAAAGTGCATAGTCACTTACATGAGCCTTGCAATATTTTACAATTGTATGCTCATCCAAGCACAGCAACCAATTTCCACCTGTCCTACACAGAATATTGCTATCCAAGAAATGTCTACATGCATTCTACTTAAAGAAGCGCTTTAAATCCATGTACCATCGACAGTAGAATATTGGAATGGAACATGAAAAGAAAGTTATTTTGAAATGTAAATATACAATTATAAGATGCAGACTAAAATATAACATTTAAATTAAAGTTATATCATTTGGACAGATTACATTTTGTGAAAAAATTTTCTTTATATTTGTACAGCAAAAAATTGTAATGTTCCTGATTTAGAGAGCTGAAACATTAAAGGAGTTGTAAAGTCATAAGGTTTTTTTTACCTTACTGCATTCTTTGCAGTAAGATACAGGGGGACTGTAGGACTGCTGAAAGTTTCTCTGGGTCCATTGAAAAACCAGCAGTGGAAATTACATAACCCAGGAATTTAACCTGTTCACGATGGAATTCGCACTGCTACAATTAGCAATAGAGATTGTTCTCTGAGTTTCTGAAGCACTCGACAGACATCTGTGTGGTGGCTCTCCAGGGACTTGGAAAATATGAGGACATCATCGAGATAAACGTGACCTGTTCTGGTATTAAAAAATAAAATAAAAATTGCAGCTTTCCACTCGTCGCCCTCCTTAATCCTGACGAGATTGTATGCGCCTCTCAAATCAAGCGTTGTGAAAACTGTTGCTTCCTTGAGGCGGTCAAATAACTCGATAATCAACGGAATCGCATAGGAATTTTTAATTGTGAAATGATTAAGACCCGTAAAATCAAAACAAGGTCTCACCACTCTTCTTCACAAACAAGAAACCAGCACCAGCAGGAGATGAGGATTTGCGGATGAAACCTTAAGAAAGTGCGTCTGCAACATACTCCTCCATGGCCTTATCCTCCAAGACCAAAAAGGGGAAACCCGGCCACGAGGGAGTATGGCACCAGGTTGATGGCCAATTGCACAATCATACGACTGGTGTGGAGGCAAAGTACCGGCTTGACCTTTGTCAAAAACATCGCTAAAAATCGCAATACTCCCCTGGCAGGGAGGAGAGTGAAGAGGTGCACAGGACCTTGGCTACCTTCTGGAAGCATCTCTTACTGCATTGTGGCGACCAGGACAGAACCTCAGCATGGAGCCAATCAAAAAAAGAAGGGTTGTGTCTCTGTAACCAAGGATAACCAATAACCAGTGGAAACTTAGGTGAGGAAATAACTTGGAATTGGATTATCTCATGGTGAAGAGCCCCTACGGCCATGGACAACGGAACAGTCTCATAGGCAGGCTGTAGAGGTCTCCCATCGAGAGCCTCAGTGGCAAGTGGAGCATCACGCAGCTTCAGCGGAATCGAGCACTTCGATACAAAGGCAGCATCAATGAACAGGCCTGCAGCCCCAGAGTCGATTAGAGCTTGTATGTCGACGGACGACTCAGCCCAAGAAAGGGTAACCGAAACCAGGGGCTTATCCTTCTGGATAACTGGAGACGAAACAATGGCACTTAAGGGACAGGACCTCAAGGTTCGGGCGTTCCCTTGATGGGTAGGATAAGACTTCAAAAAGTGACAAGCCTGACCACAATAAAGGCACAATCTCTCCCTCCTCCTAAGGGCATGGGTTCACCGTCAATGACTGACTCTGTACCAGGAGGCATGGGAGGGGAGGGAGGCAAGGGTGGGCCTACAAAGCTCAGAGAAATGTACATGAGGCTTCCGCAAGCGATCCTTAACCACTTCCATACCGCGCCTATTCTGGCACTTCTCTCCATGTAAAAATCATACTTTTTTTGCTAGAAAATTACTCAGAACCCCCAAAAATTATATATTATTTATATTTATTTATATTTGGCAGACACCCTAGGGAATAAAGTGGCGGTCATTGCAACTTTTTATCTCGCACAGTATTTGCGCAATAATTTTTAAACGCCTTTTTTTGGGGGGGGAATGGTTTCATGAATTAAAAAATAACAAAATAGTAAAGTTAGCCCAATTTTTTTGTATAATGTGAAAGATGATGTTACGCCGAGTAAATAGTTATCCAACATGTCACGCTTTAAAATTGAGCACACTCATGGAATGGCGCCCAAACTTCGGTACTTAAAAATCTCCATAGACAACGCTTTATTTATTTTTTACAGGTTACCAGTTTAGAGTTACAGAGAATGTCTAGTGGTAGAAGTATTGCTCTCACTCTAACGCACGCGGTGATACCTCACATGTGTGGTTTGAACGGCGTTTGCATATGTGGGCAGGACTTGCGTGTGCATTCGCTTCTGAGCGTGAGCTCCCGGGGACAGTAAACATCCCTTGCAATAGGAATAGTGTGTGACAGGTCCTCTTTATGGAGAGATGCAGGGTCAATAAGACCCGGCATCTCTCCTCCAGGCTGGAAAGCATGAGATCGTGAAAAAAAGTCATAATCTCATGCTTTCAGCCACGATTGTGGCTTTGTTTACTTCCGGGTACCTGGGCGTGTGACGTCATAACGTTGTACCCGGGCCTCCGACGGCCATAGAGATGCCTGGAAATCTCTATCCTCCCCATCCGGCGGCGTCCGATTCGTTCTCCGATGGCACGGGAAAGCCCGGAAAAGCACCGGATGGCGGCGGGAAGGGGGGACGTCCGCCTATAAGGAACCACCGCTATGATCGTTCTGATCGTGCACAGAATCGCCGCCTAAAAAGAAGGATATCTGAATGATGCATGTAGCTGCAGGAATCATTCAGATATCCCCACACAAAGTACAGGACGTCATATGACATCCTACGGTAGGGAAGTGGTTAAAAGAGTCTCTCTCTAAATCTGGAGTCAATAAGGATGGCAAATGTGATCAACATCTCGAGTGGGTATAACTCGGGCTGCTATTTCATCCTTGATGTTATCCAAAAGACCATGAGAAAAGGCAGCCACGAGGGCCTCATTCTTACAAGCAACCTCTGCTGCCAAAGTATGGAATTCAATGGTGTAATCGGCAACAGTTATTGTACTCTGATGGACATGAGGCTCTTGGCAGCAGAAGCAGAGTGTGCGAGAAGGTCAAATACACTTTTGAAGGAAGCCACAAATTCTGTGTAACTCAGGACCACTGGTTTTTGCGTCTCCCATAGAGGGTTTGCCCAGGCCAAGGCTCTCTCAGAAAGCAAAGATATCACAAAACCTACTTTGCTTCTGTCCTTGGGAAACGCCTGGGGCAGCATCTCAAAGTATATCTTAACCTGGTTGAGAAACCCTCTGCATTGAACTGGATCGCCCACCAAATCGCTGGGGAAGCGGAGCGGAACCAGACATACCTCTTATAGAGGTGATACTCGAGGTGAGTGCCTGCACAGAGACTGGAGCAGCAGCAGGGACGGCCTGCAACACAGTTTGTACCGGAGCAGCCACAGTGGGAGATTCCAGGTGAGCCGTGCGACTCAGGAGCGTTTGTTTGTACTAGGGTTGTCCAGATACCGATACCAGTATCGGTACCGATACCGAGTATTTGCGGGAGTACTCGTACTCGCGCAAATACCCCTGATACCTAAATAGAATACTTTCCCCCCCCTTTCCCCCCCGCCGCTGCCGCCGCATCGCACCGCCACATCAAGGGACATGGCTAGAGGGACATTGCTGCATATGTGAGGGACATGGCTAGAGGGACATTGCTGCATATGTGAGGGACATGGCTGCATATGTGAGGGACATGGCTAGAGGGACATGGCTGCATATGTGAGGGACATGGCTAGAGGGACATTGCTGCATATGTGAGGGACATGGCTAGAGGGACATTGCTGCATATGTGAGGGACATGGCTGCATATGTGAGGGACATGGCTAGAGGGACATGGCTGCATATGTGAGGGACATGGCTGCATATGTGAGGGACATGGCTAGAGGGACATGGCTGCATATGTGGGGGGACATGGCTGCATTTGGGGACACATTTAAAAAAAGTATCGGTATTCGGTATCGGCGACTACTTGAAAAAAAGTATCGGTACTTGTACTCGGTCCTAAAAAAGTGGTATCGGGACAACCCTAGTTTGTACCATTGCAAACTGATCCATGCGTGATCCTGGTTATCCAATCTGGAAAAATATTAACAAGTGACTGCGACATTATGGCGAACACTTCGAACAATTTTGACACATTTTTGGGACCAGTCATTTTCACAATTAAAAATGCATTTAAAATGCATTGTTTACTGTAAAAATGACAATTGCAGTTTGGGAGTTAACCACAAGGGGGCGCTGAAGGGGTTGTGTGACCTCATTTGTGTTTCTAACTGTGGGGGGGTGTGGCTGTAGGTGTGACGTCATCGATTGTGTTGCCCTATAAAAGGGAACACACGATCGATGACAGCGCCACAGTGAAGAACGGGGAAGCTGTGTTTACATACAGCTCTCCCCGTTCTTCAGCTCCGGGGACCAATCGCGGGACTCCAGCGGCGATCGGTTCCGCGGGTCCTGCGGTCACGGAGCTTCGAACCAGGTCGCAGGAGCACGCCGCGGGCGACCCACGGCTGGGCACTTAAAGAGGATGTACGTGCTTGTGCCCTGCCGTGCCATTCTGCCGACGTAAATGTGCAGGAGGTGGTCCTTCAGTGGTTAAATCACACTTGTTTAATAATAATAAAAAGATAAACAGAGTAAGCGTAGTCAAAACATACCCAGAGTCAGCCAAGCCAAAATGAGCCAGAGATAAATGTAGTAGAACACTCAGTTTCTGCTTTTATTGCTGCATCTGTGCAATGTATATGGCCTTTGGAAAACAGTTTGCAAGGCTATTCAGAGCTGCTTTGTGCCAATGAAATGTAGTACATGTGAAGATTTGACTATCAGAAATCAATGATTGAAAAAGAAATAGAAAAAAAAAGATAGCTAGAAAAAAAGATTAGTCTTCTAAGAAAACAAATGATGCGTAAAAAACGAGGCATGCTGAGAGTTGAAGGCATTGTACTGGGCTGCCCACAATTTTGCTTAACAGTGTTCATTCTTTTTTTTTTTTTTTTAGATGGCAGGACTGTGCAACACCAAAAAAGTCCCTGAATTCACGAGTGCCACAATGGATGACAATTTTTTTTTCTTGTCCAGACACAGGTGTTAACTTGTTTAACACTCTTATGTATATCTCTTGTGGCTTAAAATTGCCACCAGCATCATTTTTTTGTAACAGGAAAAAGAAAAAAAAAAAATCATAGAAATAAAGTTCTCAGCATACAAAATAAAAGCAGCCTGTATGCCAGTATAGGATACCTTTTACATTCCTTCTCTTTATAAAATTCTCCTAGTTAGATTTCTGCTGCACGTGATAATGTTCCTCTGTAGACCCAGGGGGTAACAAGCTTGCGTCATTCCAGCTCACATACAGCAACGGCTGGGTAAGAACTATCGTAGCCTATACACTTTTTCAGGCAGACATTTTAAGAGAAGAAAGTTGAGGGACACACACTGGGCATAGAGACTCTCTTGCATACAGAAAAGGTTACTGCCTGCGTAAGTCAAAATCTATGTCCTGGAGGAACTGTCCTCTACACTATTGCTAGCACCAAGAACAAAGCACATAAACAATACCAATCCTTCCTTTTTAAGAAATGGTTATTAGGTGTTCAAACTGCAAAAAAAATAAAATAAAATAATGTACAAACATGTATTAAACAAGTCATGTAAACCTTCCAATTGGTCATTTATTCTTTAGTTTGAGGTGTATTCTTTATTTGTTAAGCGTTATATGATTTTTTTCCCACAGTACTGTCACAAAGTGAAGACACATTTTTTTCATTCAACCCAGCGAAAAAAAAACAAAAAAAAAAACAACATGCTATACAATTGGCTGGGAGTGCCAATTGGGAATCGGTCGGATGCTGGGTTTCCAGCATGCCCGTCCGACAGACCGGCATACACACAGGCTGAATGTCGGAAGTTTTTTTGTTTGTTTTTTTCACCGCCCGTTGTCTTCCAACATTCGGCCCGATGTACCTGGCTTAAGGCAACATAAATCTGTGAGCAATAATAAAAATAAAAATAAAATAAAAAACATTTATTTTTTTACCAAAACAAGGTAATTATGTTCAGCCAGTTCACTGCTCCCTACACTAGATCTACTTTGAAAGATAAACATTTTCCCAAATCTTTAAAGCATTAGACAAATATCCATAGGCATCTCCATGTATACTCATTCATCTGATCTGAAGGAGTATCTATATACTGTATTGACAGATTTTTTTTTTTAATAGCCATTATTGGCTGAATATATTCTGTCCATCTAGTAGGTTGTAGCGCTGTTTAGCACACTTCACGTGTTCCATTTTCCATTTCTTGTTATGTCATTATCTATGTACTAGGAAAAAACTAAAAATAAAACCACTGTACAGAATGTCTGATTAGGTCTTAAATTAGTGGTAACATTTTAAAATAAATAATAAAAAAAAAAAAAAACACAGTAAAAAAAAAAAACTCTGCTCACAGCCAGGGTTTTTATGGGAGAAGAGACCTTATTGACGCTCAGCAGCACATGCGTACCTTAGAGTACAATATGGTACCTGTTAGGTGCCACTGTGATGCAACTCCCAGGCACATGTGTAGGAGTGACATTATCATGGCCTATTCAAATGGCTGAATGGTGTGAACCTAGAAGAAAGACAGGATGTAGGTTGAAGCACCCCTGCACTGACATTGCTCAGCACTGGAGGTTTTTTTTTGACAGGCAAGTCTGTAATAATGTGCTATAATGTGAATGTGGGGCATTCTAGCACATTATGGCAGAAATCTGCCAAAAAAAGAAAAGAATGAAAAAGTTTACTATTGCTTTATGGTCATCTAATTCCTAAGGGGAAACTATAATTTCAGGTAAATTTCATTTACGTTTATATATCCTTACAGTGGGGATCGAAAGTTTGGGCACCCCAGGTAAACATTTGTATTAATGTGCATAACGAAGCCAAGGAAAGATGGAAAAATCTCCAAAAGGCATCAAATTACAGTTTAGACATTCTTATAATATGTAAAAAAAAGTTATATTTTATTTCCATCATTTACACTTTCAAAATTACAGAAAACAAAAAAATGGCATCTGCAAAAGTTTTCAGATGGTGTTTTACATACTATCTGAAGCTCAAGATAAAATATTTACAAATTCATCTCTTATCAGATGGCTCAGTTAAAAGTTTGTCAGCCAGAGAGCTGCGAGACATAACCCACAGAGCTCAGAGAACCCCTTGCCGCGCAAATAATTTTTCTTTGCAATAATAATTTGGCCATGTTCCCTTGTAAAGTCCCATGGAGCCACCTCTGAAAGCAAGTTCTCATCTGGGACTACAGCCTTACATCCATATGCTTGTTTAAGCTCATGTACAGACAGCTCTGAAGCCTAGCAATGCAAGCCTCGCCCCTACTCCTCCAATGTAAAAGATTCATTGCAACTCTTAAAGATGGGTCTAGGAGGATGAGCATGGCAGTATGGATGATGGCACATGTAGACGTGACTGGAGTGATCAAGTGTTGGGCTTCTAGTGAAAAGTAATATATATATATATATATATATATATATATATATATATATATATATATATATATATATATAAAAAACACGACAAGAATAAAAAATAAAACACAAAACAGGAGGAGAGCGCAATACAAAAAATAAAAATAAATATATAAAATATCTTATTTACACAGCCGATTACTTCCGTGTCCCGTGTAGAGCCACAGTTTGCCAGCACAAGTATGCACAGGTGTTACACCTCCTTGTCTGCAGTCCAACAAATGCCTACTAGGATACGCAGCTGCAGAAACACAGCAATGGTGTCCCAATGTAACATCCATGTGGGTTCATGGCCCCAAACACATACAGGATGAGTTTGGGGACACCCACTTGCACGGGAGCCACATCGTGACACAGCAGCTGTGTCCATGCAGTTGCATGGACCAATAGACATCTATGAGACTGCCGACATGGGGATTCACCCAACAGGTATGCATTCTTATGCCGGCAAAATGCGGCCCTGCACAGCGCACAGATGTAAATCAGCGGTCTGAACGAGGCCCAACATAACATTTTCTTTAGAAGTTAAATCATATTTGCCGATATGCAAACTATGCTCAATGCTTGACTACTTACCTTGTAGTTTCTTGAGGACTGCTACTTCCATTTTTAGCACCTGTTTTGGTTGCTGGGCAGATTCCACTTTGAGTGCCACATTCTCTCTCGTTAACAGATCCAGGGCATCGTAGATTTCTCCAAAACCACCACCGCCAATTTTTCGGAGCTAAAAAAAAAACAAAAAAAAAAACAGACAATCGGAATGAGTTAATTTACTAGAAACCTAATGTGTGTGTGTGTGTGTGTGTGTGTGTGTGTATTTCACATTATAGTGGTAAAATGTTATCCCTCATAAGTTACAAAATATGTTTTATATTAAGTGGGCTTTCACATTGGGATTGCAGATGAGGCTTCTTTCAGGCGCCACTTTTTTTAGCACTAAAGCGCCTGAAAAACTCCCCCGTGTGAAAGGGGTCTAAGGTGTTCAAAATACAAGTTTTTTTTTTCAATTCGGATGCAAGTTTAAAGTATAGTGTGGGGCAAAAGGCTTAGCTAGGAGACATGAAGAAGCAAACTTTGTGAGCTCTGCACCAGGAGGGTGTGGTAATCCAAAACTTGACAAGATCATTTTCTTGCCCATGCCAAAACAGAGGACAACCCTACATTCCAGCAAATCTTGTAAATCAATTGCTTTTTCGTGCCCACAGTTGACAACCATCAGGTCAACATGGTGCCCTAGCTTTTATCCCACGTATATATGATAGGCAGCAGAACCTCTGCACGTCACAACTAGTCATAGCCAACGCCTTTGTCGATTTCTATTCGGATTTCTACTTTTCCAGGGTGGCCTATGGGGAGACGGAGGTACATGATTACCTGGCCCCCATTCCACTCTCTGAACTGTCCGAGGAGGTGGCAAGGGAATTAGATCTCCCAATAACCATAGAGGAAATTGTGTCTGCCATACGTTCACTTAGCCCAAATAGGCGAAGGCCTGGATGGCTATCCGGTTGAGTGGTATGACACGTATGCGGAGAGTCTAGCTCCAAAACTGTTGGAGGTATATGGAAAGTCCCTTGAGCTGGGGGTACTCCCTGAAACTCTTAGAGAAGCCCTTATTGTTCTGATCCCAAAGCCACGCAAGCACCATGAGCTATGTGAAATGTATAGGCCTATCTCACTAATCAATGTTGATGCTAAAATCCTAGCTAAAATTTCTTGCTGTTCGTTTGAATAAAGTCATAGCTTCAGTTATACATCCTGATCAGATGGGTTTTATACCGGCGCATTCGACGGCTATAAATTTACGTCGCCTCTTTACTATTTTACAAACTGAAGGACCCACCCCTGACACTAGAATAGCTTTTGACTCAATTGAGTGGCCGTACCTGATAGCGGTCCTTGGGCAGTTCGGATTTGGTCCCAGATTTATAGCCTGGGTGAGACTGTTGTATGCTGCACCAGTAGCTCGTCTGCGGGTGAATAATACCATTACGGAACCCTTTGGGATAGCTAGAGGCACCAGACAGGGGGGTCCGTTGTCACACCTGCTGTTTGCCCTCGCTATAGAACCCCCGGCGGCCCTTTTGCGGGTGGATGCAGGTATTAAGGGCTGTACTGTTAATGACAGGGAGGAAAAAACGTTGCTCTATGCTGATTACATGCTTCTTTACTTAGCTGAAGCTGAGGGGTCCTTTACGACTGCTTTAGACAGAATCTCTGGATTTGGGGTGTAAACTGGATTCAAGGCTAACTGGAATAAGTCTGTGGTCCTCCCATTTTGGCCTGAATATGCGCCTCTAATTCCCCCGGGAATCCCATTACAGGTGGTCTCCTGCTTTCGATATTTAGGAGTTAAGATACAACTGCCACTAAATACATATATAACGAATAACTTTCTCCCGATGGTGGCACGCCTCAGGGAAAGTCTTCAGTTCTGGAGTACGCTGCCCCTCAACCTCCTGGGTAGAGTAAATATATATAAAATTATTTATCTCCCTAGATTTCTCTGCATGCTCTGGAATGCGTCAATTTATATACCCAAGAAACTGTTCACAGAAATCAATACGCTGCTTCTGTCTTTCCTATGGGGAGCTAAACCAGCTAGGGTGTCCTTGGATACCTTATACTTGCCGATACGGGTGGGAGGCTTGGCATTACCAAACTTGCAGTGCTATTATTTAGCGGCTCAATTAACACATGTACATTGGTGGGGCTTTACAAAGTTAAACAATGCCTCGTGGCCACCCAGGCAGCTCAGGTGCATTCTTATGAGACTCTGATTAATGTTCTGTATCGGAATGCTGGCATACTAAAACTGTCCTAGAAGATATTTCATATGTGCAATGCAAGGATAGGAGGTACCATCCTGTCTAGTTCTCCAAATGCCCCCTTATGGCACAACTCTGTGCTGAATGGGTAATGCAAAATTCCAGATGGCACATGCTGGGCTACGTACAGAGTCAAATATGCCCTCCAATTATTTAGGGACGGAACATTTAGATTGTTTGTGGACCTGAAGTCTAAATATAAACTGCCTAACAATTTCTTCTTCCGGTATCTACAACTGCGCCACCCAGCGCAGGCTTAATATGGGAGGGGTGAGGTGTTACTTCTCCCTTCCTGTACGGAGAAAATGATAGCCGAGTAGGATCACTCCAAGCTTATTTCTAGATACAATTTTTCCCTGCCGACACCCTCTTCTAACAGAATGGAGAGGGTGGCGGTGCAATGGAAAGCTGATGTCCCATCCATCACGGATGAGTCCTGGGCTGAGGCCCTGAATTCATTGCTGCCATCGATGTTATCAGCAAGAGACAAACTGATACAGTTTAACTATTTGCAGAGGATTTATTATACCCTGCACCGATTACATAAAATGGGAAGGCTGGATTCACCGGAGTGTTATAGATGTAGGGGTGCAATAGGAGACTTTTTTCACATTGTGTGGCTATGCCCCCATGTGATGAGATTCTGGAAATCGATTCTTCAAGACCTAGAGGATGCTCTGGCCCTCCCGAATATCTATTCTCCGGCCAGATACCCATTGGGTGATCTGGAAGAAGAGGGGATATCTGAATCACGAAAAACGCTACTCAGAATACTGTTCTGTTATGCTAAAAAAGGCAATAGCTCTCAGATGGAGGGAGCCGGTCCCTCCTTCACTACAGTATTGGATAGACCTAGTGAACCAAGCGGTGCCAATGTCTAAACTGACTTACGCAGCTAGAGGTTGCCCCAAGAAATTTGAGAAAATTTGGGCGGGATGGCTGAAATACACTTCTGAAAATGTTGTAGTGGGATAAGAGGTGGATGTGGTACTGGGATTAGACAGATGGGATGTGAGCAGTGACCCGGTCCCCGAGAACCCGATCTTGGTCAGAAACTCCTTACATGATGTGGGATGAGCTAGTAACGGAAAATATTTTGCAATTGTTTATATGACGAAGTCTGGATTTTATTGACATGTTGCGAACGTAGGATGAAACATATACGATATGCATCTCAGTTTGAGTTTTGTGCTGTTGAGTTTATACAACATTTATGTAAAATCTAAAAAAGAAATGTGCTGTAAATTTTTTTTTTATTATTTCTGTCTTCTGTCTTAAAAAAGATGTAGGCACACCATCTACAAACATTTATCCCTCTGCATAGTGGGAACTCAGCACCGACATCTGGGCCGATAGACAAAAGTAAAGTCCCACACTAGAATTGGCAGTGTCTGACTAACAAAGTTCATCAGACCTGACCGGTATCCCACAACCGATCTCCTCAGCAGGGGTATTGGACCTTCCCCCTTGCTACAGTCACACCTGCTTAGAGCAGAGTTACAGCTCATGAATTAACATATAAAGTTTATCCTTAATTTGACAACATTTATAGGCAAAGCTCACAACACCTGGCTATTAAAGTGGCTTCTTTGGAAGCCTGCCAGCAGACGGCACACATTTACACAAGTCCATCGGGAAAAAAAATCCAAAGTATAAACACGCATGCTCCGAACCAATACCAACCATAAGAAAACATTAGCAGACGTTGTCCAAAGGGTGGCGCTAAAGAGCTGAAAACCCACGTAGTTTGGTGTACGTTGGCTGACAAAGTTCTGCCGACTGTATGCATACCAAGTTCACGGCCAACGCACTTCACACAAAATTCCACGGATTTGTCCGATGAAAATCCGATCGGGTGTACGAGGCTTTAGATGTATTATATGAAGTCACCATTGTTTAGCATCAAGCCCTTTCCCCACAAAGATTGTTCCTCCCCCACTTGGATGACCAGACAGCACCATGTCACTCCCACTGTAGAGGTTTAGTTAATCTTTACTCTTTTCAATATCGGAGTCTAACCCCCTTCCTCCTGAAAACTTAAGCAAGCCAGCCCAGCCATACATTAGACAATTTTAATTTTATTTCAACAGTCAGTGTTGATGTGGCAATCCCTACCACTGTGCTATTATATTCTGACAGCAGGAGGTTTCACAGCTGTCAGAATACAATGATCACTGCCAGCAGCTATAGCCTCGGCCATCTTGACTAAGAGCAGACAATTTAAGTAGCATTACCTGGAATCTATCTGCGCATAGCTCAGGCACACAGACAGAAGGGTGTGCTTAGCTGAGAAAAAGCCCCTCCTCCCGATGGAAAAAAAACTGCCCATGAAGAATCCTAGGATGTATGACATCATTTTTGTCTAGGCCAAAAACCAAGAAGTGACTGAAGAGTTAAAAAAAAAAAAAAAAAAAGTAAATCTAAAAATAAAAAATACCTTCCTATCTTTTTCTTAAAGGTAGTAGCATAAAGATTAAAAATAGTTATTGTTGACAGAGTTTGGCTGCAGGATGTGAAGACAGACCTCAAAAGTTGTTTCTACAGGAAAAACTGAATGACAAAATGAAAAAAAAAAAAAAATCACACACACACACACACACACACATATGTGGACTGCTGTGTATCTGGTTTATGGTTGCTCTACTTTATTTCTGTACTTGTCAGAAACCTAGTTCATGCAATTGGAAGAAAATTTTGAAATATCAATAAAAACACTTTATTGAAGCCATCCTTTGTTTCAAAACTGAAAGCGAACTGGCCTTTCTGTTAGGATTAATAACCGTTACAAGAATATTAATTTCACTGATCCGAGAAGTCTGGTTACTTTTCGAGAGGTCACATTGGAAATCTCATATGAAACCTGAACCTCCTTCTACATTAGAACCTGAAACATTACATCATGTAAAAAAAAAAAAAAAAAAAAAAAAAAAAAAGGAGAATGACCAGAACTCAGATGTCTACTGACACTTTTAGACCACGACACAGCTAATCAATCTCCGAAGATCAAAGTGGACCAAATGGCATGTGTTTGCATTAATTTAACAAATACAATATTAGTCAATCAAATCAAAGTAATAGCCAAATGTTATCAAATATCTATGGCCAGCTTAACAGGTTTTTGGGTAGAAAGCAGAAACAAAGAACTTTAGCTACTGTTGCAAGCTTTACAGCAGTATTTCCTTACCCGATGGTCCCCCAAGCATGTACAATTTGTTCCCAAACCGTAATTCTATGCTTGGTGGATGGCTGTGCTGTCACAGGTGTCATTTAGGGTCCAGGTACACTGAGCTTTGGTAGAGAAAAATGCTCATATACAGTATTTTTGCACAAGCGTTTTCAAAAACAAACCAGAAAGGTTTTTTTTCTGCCTCTAAATGTCCCATCATTCATTCACCGAGCTATAATTAAGCACTAGTTAATAGTGCGAAACGCGTCAGCTGTTTTACCCCTGTGTCGTGTGCTGTGACTTGTAGTGCATTCTTTCCTTTTTTTAAATAAAGACAACCATCAAGTTTTTTTGGAGTGTGGCTGTCCATATTTCTCTTTTCCACATCATTCATGGACACATAGGATTATATTGAGCTGCTTCTACAGGAAAAATGCAAAACTCCTGAAGAAACAGTGCTTTTATAAGCCCAATGTGCATGGACCCTTTAGGCCTCTTCCACACAGCCGGACTCCGTCGCTACGGAGTCCGCCAGCTCCCGCAGGCGAGCCGGCGGATGGTAAGTCCCTCTCTGCTCACTGAGCAGGGAGGGGCTTGTGCAGCGCCGCTGTCTCCTATGGGGAGATCTGATGAAAACGGACAGCATGTCTGTTTTCATCAGATCTCACCCGATATGGATGGGGACGTATCGCCATCTGTCCGATTTTGGCGGATCGGATTGGGTCGGATGTAAGCGGACATGTCTTGGCTCACATCCGATGCTCCATAGGACTGCATGGATCGGCCGTTCAGGTTCGCCGTCAAAACTGACAGGCGGACCTGAATGGGGCCTTAATGACAGATGACTGGAGTCTTTGCTGCTATGACCTTTGAAGAACTGGTGCATTGCTTTCACATATAATTTGGAAATATCAATAAAAAACACTTTATTGAAGCCATCCTTTGTTTCAAAACTGAAAGCGAACTGGCCTTTCTGTTATTCTTGTAACGGTTATTAATCCAAATAATCCAAATATTTCCAAATGTTCTCACTGCCAGTAGTCATGAAACCATTCTTATGAAGATACTGAGTAGTAACCGCCACCAACAGTAGACTGCACACATTTCATGTGGGAAGAAGAGAGTAGGAACATATGGAAAGGAGGTGCAGATTGAGGAATGATTTTGAAAACTGAACTTCATAAAAAAAAAAAAAAAGTTAAGTATATGAAAAGATTTACTATAAATGGCACGTGAGCATCGGAATTGGACCACATATACTGGAAGGTGGTCACCTGATTTGATAAATCACGTTTTCTTCAACATTATATGAATGGCCGGAGAGCATGTGCATCATTGACCTGGGCAAGTGATGGGAAGAAGCCAATGATTAGTTTGGTGCCAGATACCCACATACCCTCAGAGGTCTGATGGAGTCCATCCCTTGATGGGTCTGGGCTGTTTTGGCAGCAAAAAGGGGACATACTAAAAATTAGGTGAGTGGTCATAATGTTATGGCTGATCTGTGTATCTTCAGCTTTCACAGATGAGCATAAATGCATTATAACAATTAAATGCACTGTAAGCATTAAGCCCAGGTTCACATTGCTGCAGGATTGAAATCGTGCAAGTTCAGCTAAACTTTCACAATTTCATTCCTGCATATCAGTCCAACAATTTCAGAGACATCTGTGCGGTTTCCTGAAATTGCATCTGAAATCGTCAAAAGTCGCACAGAAACTACTTTTAGGAATCGGTGCGGCATCACACCAATTCGGACGGTTCCATTACAGGTAATAGCCGATTTGGATGCGATTTGACATGTCAAATCGCATCAATGTGAACCAAGGCTAAGTGGTTAATGACATACTTTGAATACAAGGGTCCGCTAATTAAAAGGTTCAGATTCAAAAGGAAAAGGCTTGAAAAGAAAAAGTTCAAAAGACTGCACTAAAGCCAGATTTATTTTTTATGAATAATAAACCCTTTTACTAAAAGATGAAAGTAGAGCATTTTACCAAAATCACAATAACCACCAAAATCAAAAGGCAAGAAGTGTAGGACAGCATCACAGCTGGCCTTTAATATGTTAAACCAACTTTTGGGCTCAACTATATTAGGCCTCATGCACATTGGACGTTATAATAACGTTATAAAAACGCCAGAAGCTTTGCAGCGAGTTTTTCATAATTTTAGCAATAGCGTTTAGCTCCAATGGGATCCAAAACTTAAAAACACAGCTCACCATCGGTTTTTTGAGCGTTTATTAGCCTTTTTTGACGTTAGAATGTTTTTACAACTGAAAAACGCCTCTCAGAACCCACTAGTTTTGGTGTTTTTTGGTGTCAACAAACATCCCAGCCAAAAAAAAATTGATGTGTGCATGAACACACAGAATAACATGCTGGAGAGTTTGACTGTAGAAAAAAAAAAAAAAGTCTAAGCCAAAAAAACAGCAGCTGCAAAAAAGTCTAAAAACTTCCAGTATGCATGAGGCCTTAAAGATGTCACCCACATCAGGCCACAGGTATTACTGTCCATGTTCAATATTCGTCATACAGTAGGGCATTTTGAAGCAGTACTTTACAGGCATACCCCGCTTTAAGTACCCTCACTTTAGGTACACTCGCACATTGGCATCTATGGGAAATCTTGGTCAGCTTGACATGGCACTGCTCCCGGTTTTTAACATTTAACATTGGCGTCTATGGGAAATGTTGTAGAAAAGATGGACTTTGCAGGCACTTGTTAGAAAAATAGAAAATGACTTAATATTTTACAAATAAATATAATTCACAGATGTCAGTTACATCTAGTGAAGCATATAAAACACAAAGTAAATAAAAACAAAATGTCAAGATATATAGCTGGGTGACGAAAGCCACAGGTGTAAACTTAGAACGCTGATGATGCTGTCGCAACAAAGCGTAGCAGTTTAGAGTTGATAATCGCCTGGGTCGACACCGTTGAAATCTTGACAATTGTCAGAGTTGCTCTACATGTTTCGTGGATCAGAGCCACTTCTTCAGGAGCATTTAGAACTACACAGTATGAGGAAAACAAGAAACAATATAAAGATATGTGCTAAAATACGGTTCCAAGACCAAGGTCATGAAAAGGCATTAGATAATATTAGTTTTACACTCCCCAAATTAATGGTGCTATTGGAGGATGTAAACTGTGATCGCACTGCGTCTCCCATGATTGCAACCGCAGTCCACCTACACCCATGAGGGTGAGGCTAGATGGAAAAATCGAAAGAAATTTGTATCCTATGCTGCGAGCCACTGCGACCAAATGGAAAGAGCTAGTGCACAAGGGGGTACATCGGGTAGCTAAAGATATGCAATTATAAATAAGAGTCACAATGCCCGCTGGGGGGTTTGAATATAAAAGTAAAAATCAAATAATAAGCCTATAAATATATATGGAGCCAGTAATGACCCAAGAAGGGTACAAAAAAACTGACCTATATGCCTAAAAATTGATTAACTCGAGCCATTCTGTCCAGAAGTATCAGATGGAGTCAATTCCACATAATGTGTCCCAACATAGTAGATAATAGTAATTAAGACACTGCCATAGAGGGTATTTAACCTAAATAATCGAATGCAAAGGTATACATGTAAGCAATTCAATGCACACCTATAAGCCGATATACTGTATATATTATTGGCTTTAAAGCACTTTGTGTATAATGCCAGCTTTTAATAAAACTGGAACCTAAGCTTTTTAAAAAAGGTGCAGAATTGAATTAAAAGAATCTAGGCAACTGCAATCAGTTTGAATAAATCTTTATATTTTAATCGATTTTACTCTTCAATGCTCTAGCATGCAGGGGACATCCTGTGTATTCATATGTAGAATGGAGCTAGGCATAATATTTTTTGTGACACTTTTACTGCAAAACAAGCTTTTACTACCAGTGGTCCCATCTGGCGTGGTATTCTCAAGAGGCTGAAAAATGCCTTTTACTGTACCCATCAATAGGCGCAGAGAAATGCTGACGATTCAGGGTCTTCCCTAAGATCGAAGCAGGTCATTTAGCTAAACGTAGATTACTTAATTTGTATGACCCTGCAGTACTAAACGATTACTGCATGATGTTCTTTTGTGACCAGGAAATGCAAGTTAAAAGAAAACAGATTTCCATTACATTTTATTTAAGAATTAAAGATAAATACACAAAAGGTAAAAAGTGGATATATTTAGACTTTTTTCCCCCCCTTTTTGAGCTCCAGGAGATTTTATCCCTTCATAACCAGAGCATTTTTTTGCCATTCAGCACTGCACTACAATTGTGCGGTCATGCAATACTGTACACACAAATTAAATTTTTATCACATAAATAGACCTTTCTTCTGGTGGTATTTGATCACCACTGGGTTTTTTTTTTCCTTTTTTGTGACATGAATGAAAAAAGACAGAATAAAAAAAAATATATATATATTTTTTACTTTGTTATAAAACATATCCAATAAAATCCAATTTCATCATAAATTTAGGCCAAAATTTATTCAGCTTACATGTCTTTGGTAAAAAAAATCCCATAAAATATAAAAAAAAAAAAGAGAAGTAAAAGGATTCCCCCCCCCCCCCCATTTATACTTACTTAGGTGTATACAACATCGGTCCGAAGCTGCATCTGTCCCCCATGACCTCTACACTAGTACAGAGCGATTGAATATTGCAGATCGCTCAGTTTTCAGATCTCCGTGAGCAAAGAGCTGCAGTCTGTCAGTCACAGCTCTCTGCTCTTCTCCCTCCTCGCTCATTGGAGCGCTGAGCTGTGGAGGAAGCGGGGCGCTCCCCCACTCTCTGCTCCTCACTTCTGCATCTGGGTTGACAGGAGTAGTGATACGGCTGTCACTACCCCCAAGTGACTCGCTGACGTCACCTCGTTGCTGTATCGCTATCGTATCCCGGAAGGATGGGTCTGCCTGGGTGTGCGCCGGCCGGCACACCAGGCTTAAGGCCGTTTACATTTGTGGATGCTGTAAGCGCAATCTTTTTTAATTGAAGATCTTGTAAGGTTTTACACTATATGGAGCCTCTGTCTTTTATGATACTACCTACACACCGATTGGAGTGGAGATAACACATGCGAGCTGACCTGATGTCAGATGTATGGCCCGGTCCCTGGATAAAGACTAAAGTCATTATGGGCATCTTTTGGCCCTCTGTTATGGGGGGTCATTAGTGTCTGGTAAGGAGACATCTATATTTGCACGGTGGTGGAACTCACTTGCGGAATGGTGGATGGATCCCATGTTTAATTCCATAGTTATGAACACTGGTGGACTTTGTTATTTTTGAACTGCCAAGCAATGACTATACTGGGCTATTGCACAATTCTATTTGTTACAATTTATGCTCTACTGGTTTGTTATTTACAGGAGAATTGCTGCTTTTAACCTTCAGATTTTATTTCTAACTTGATTGATTTATGTGATTTATGTGCTTAGTGCGGTTTTTCTCCAAACTTTTCTACTCTTCCATAAAGGCCAGACTTGTGGAGTGCTCGACTAATGGTTATCCTGTGGACAGATTCTCACGCCAGAGCTGTAGATCGCTGCAGCTCCACCAAAGTTAGCATGGGCCTCTTGGCTGCTTTTCTGATTTAAATGCTCTCCACGCCCGGCCTGTCAGTTTCGGTGGATGGACACGACTTGGTAGGTTTGCAATTGTGCTATACTCTTTCCATTTTCGGATGATGGGTTGAACAGTGCTTTTTGAGATGTTCAAAGCTTGGGATATCTTTTTTTAGAACTTAAAAACTTTAACCACTTGCTGACCGGGCCATACCCGAATGACGGCTACAGCGTGCTCGGCTTATTCTGGTAGGGCTGCATTTGATGTGCGCTGGTAGGGCTGCATTTGATGGGCACTTCATTAAAAAGGTTGGATATACATGGGCAGGTCAAAGGGGGTGGAGCCGCAAAATTAGGTTTCGCCTAGGGTGTCAAAAATCCTTGCACCAGCCCTGCCTGGAGCCATAAAGCACCTCATAGAAGCACTTAAAAAAAGTAGTATAGGGTTTTTTTGTTTTCGCTAGTCATACTTACCTTGGTGGATGCCGCATCAGACCGATGCTGCATCTGTCCCCCGGCGTCTCTGCACTGAGAACTGAGCCACCGAAAACCGCCGATGGATCGGTTCTTACTCCTCCCCAAGCACAGCGATGCCGACTGTCAGTCAGCATCGCTTCTGCTCTACTTCTTCACGCTCAGTGGAGCGCTGAGCTGTGGAGGGGTGGAGAGAGGCTGTCTCAGCAGCTTGCCGGGAATGCCATCAATCAAGGCAGCTGGCGGATCCAGTGTGGATAAAAAATGTGTAGCGCTAAAAAAAAGTCACGTTTCCAAAATGATTCAAAAATAATTATAACAAAAATAGTGTCCAATAAAGGTGAATGAAGTTCATATGGGAAATATTCCAGCAAGGAAGATATAATCCTGTGTTACTCCAATGTTTTTCCAAAATATGTGAAAAACCACCACCAGTGAATGTAAAGGGAGGCTTACCAGCTAGCCTGTGACCACCCTTCTCAGGGGGGGCCAATACAGGCTCTGCAGAGATACAGATGATCGTGAATGGTGTCCTGTGGAGTCCTCCAGGAATGATCCTATATCTATCCCCTCTGTAGCGATGGTCAGTAAATTCACTCAGGTGCTCCAGTGACAGGTGTTCCAGCACAAGGGAAGCAATGGTGATCCAGATTTTGAAAATTTAGTGAAGTCAAATGGTATAGGAAAAAAGAGAAGGCTTCCAATAGTGCAGACGTTATAAAAATGTATTGTAAAATGCACAATAGCAGCTAAAAAACTCTATAAAGAGTTGCAGACAATTTCCTTGCAAGGATGTATAAAAAAGAAGCCCTGTTCCTGTCAGTACACAGGTTGCCGTTTCACGCATGCGCAGTGCAAAAACGCGTGACACCCTACTTGGAAGTTGGGCGACGTGCTGCCTCAACTGATGCCAGTGACGTCAGGGGAGAGCGAACTTCAAACCGCTCTCCACTGAAAACGGGTCACAGGATTGCTCTTTTTTCCATATCAAGTTTAAGCACGTGACAAAACGTTTTCAAGAGTTGGATCTTTAATATGGGCAGTCTCATTAGTTTCCCCCAGGAAATCTTGTTCTAGACCCAAGTGACAGACCACTTTATGAGTTTATGAGGAACCCCCCCCATCAGTGGGACATTCCTGGGAAAAAGGTTTGAGATGATTAAACACTTTATTAGGATAAGGCCAATCACTATACAACATGGGTTTCTGAAATTAATGTATAAGGAAGGTTTTTCCTGTTTGGGGATTACAATTTTCCAGTGTGCATGAGGCCTAAAGACTATGGAAGAACAACCAGAGCAGTATGATCTGGACTTCAAAACATATGTAACAGACAGTATCTAGTTACGGTCTTCTACTGTTCACACTTGGGTAAATCGGTGTGTATAAGATTTGGACAAGCATGAGGTCTGTTAAATGTCAATCGCTGTTTGTAAACCACATTTTTCTATTTTGAAGATACAAAAATTGTGGATAAATGTTAAAAGGAAGAAAGTACAAAGCATGCCGGGGAAAGTATAAACAATATTGATTGCTGGAGTTCTGCTTTAAGATGCCATTTCAGATTGCTTTTGCATCAGCCTCATTTTTTTAATCTGCTGTTAAAGCAGGTTTATATGAAAACACAAGGAAAAGCAAGATAAAAATGAAATGTAAGGTAACACAATAACTAAGAAAAAAAAGACGCACAACTTACCACTTTCCATCTTTCCTTAACCAGGACTCCTACGCTGAGGATATCCGGCTGCTCCACTCCCCCGCTCATTGCACTTGGTGCTGGAGCTGCTAGGCAGAACTCTCGTCACCAGAGATCATCTGGCTCCCGGAGGTGACTTCCATTTACCCAGAGGCTGTGAAGACAAGGGCACATTACATTAGTGATGCACCAGCTGCAGTGATGTACAGACCATTATGATTCCAAGCACAAGACCCTTAGGTCTCACACGTGCGGACCGTATGTCCGCTTTTTCATCCACCCGTTTGCGGCTCAGCGGGGGAACGGAGCGATCCCCACTGAACATACAAAGGTGGATCATTACTGATCTGCCCCGTGTGAAAGGGGCCTTAGGCTTAATGTACACGAGAGGTTTTACAACCTCTCCTGAACAATTTAACAGACAGTAATCGACGTTTAAAAACTTCAGTTTTGCCGCATATTACATGCCGCGTTTAGCCACGTTTGCATTTAGAAACTTTATTTCCCCCTTTGTGAAAAAATAAAAACGACTGTAAACGAAATGCAGCTAAATGAGAGTTACCACTTGAGAACAGGGTTGAGAGCCACTAGCTTAGACTACTGTGTCTAATCTAGACAATCAACAATCTCCTGTTCTGTACTACCAACGATCTGCCTGTGAGCTGAATGTGGCAGCTCACAGGCACTTCTGTAGTTGTCCCGCCCCCACCCGATTTTGCCTCCATCATGCTTGGCTCCACCTCCGCCACCTCTGTCAAAAGAACACACTGATAATAACAAACAAACACTCTTTCCCAACAACCAAAGAGGCGACTCTATACCTGGACATCACCGAATGGTAAATACAGAAAGCAGATCGATTATATTCTCTGCAGCCAAATATGGAGAAGTTCTATATACAGTCAGTCAAAACAAGCCCCGGAGCTCACTGTGGCTCAGACCTTGAGCTTCTAACGGCAAAATTCAGGCTCAAATTGAAGAAAGTGGTAAACATCTTTCAAATATGATCTAAATCGGATCCCTTGTAAATACTCAGTGAAGGTGACAAACAGATTTAAAGTATTAGATCTGATATACAGTGACTAATGCCGCCTACACACGATCATTTTTCGGCATGAAAAAAAAAATAAAAAAAAAACGGACGTTTTTCGGCATGTAGAAAAAACAAAGTTTTTCCAACTTCATCATTAAAACCACGTTGCCCACACATCATCGTTTAAAAAAAAATGCTCTAGCAAAGCGCGGTGACGTACAACACGTACTATGGCACTATAAAGGGGAAGTTCCATGCAGATGACGCCACCCTTGGGGCTGCTTTAGCTGATTCCGTGTTAGTAAAAGACGATTCGCGATTTTCTGTCTGTTACAGCAGGGTTTGACAAATTTGCTTGGAATCTAGGAGCCAGCTAAAAAAGTTAGGAGCTAGAAAACTCGCCCCGTCCCGACGAGCTTGCGCGCAGAAGCGAACACATACGTGAGCAGCGCCCGCATATGTAAACGGTGTTCAAACCACACATGTGAGGTATCACCGTGATTGGTAGAGCGAGAGCAATAATTCTAGCCCTAGACCTCCTCTGTAACTCAAAACATGCAACCTGTAGAATTTTTTAAACGTTGCCTATAAAGATTTTAAAGGGTAAAAGTTTGTCGGCATTCCACGAGCGGACGCAATTTTGAAGCGTGACATGTTGGGTATGAATTTACTCGGCGTAACATTATCTTTCATAATATTAAAAAAAATGGGGATAACTTTACTGTTGTCTTATTTTTTAATTAAAAAAAGTGTAATTTTTTCCCAAAAAAGTGCGCTTGTAAGACCGCTGCGCAAATACGGCATGACAGAAAGTATTGCAACGATCGCCATTTTATTCTCTAGGGTGTTAGGATAAAAAATATATATAATGTTTGGGGGTTCTAAATTAGAGGGAAGAAGATGGCAGTGAAAATAGTGAAAAATTACATTAGAATTGCTGTTTAACTTGTAATGCTTAACTTGTAATACCAACGGCCACCACCAGGTGGCGCCAGCTTACACATCTGGTGGTAATAACTTGTAATACCAACGGCTCACCACCAGATGGCGCCAGCTTTTTGCCCAGTCGCCAGGACCATATTTCTGGCACCCAGGATTTGTCGAGGCCTGTGTTACAGCGTGATGAATGTGCTTACTCCATTATGAATGGTAGTTTTACCAGAACAAGCGCTCCCGTCTCATAACTTGCTTCTGAGCATGCACAGGTTTTTAACGTCGTTTTAGCCCACACGCGATAATTTTTTACAACCCGAAAAACGACATTGTTTAAAACGTCGTTAAAAAAAAGCAGCATGTTCGGAAATAATTTTTGTTGTTTTTCAGAACCCGGAAAATGATGTGAAGCCCACACACGATCATTTTAAATGACATTTTTTTAAAACAACGTTTTTTCATGCCGAAAAATTATCGTTTGTATGCGGCATGAGGAACTATGGAAGGAAGTGTGTAACATCTTACAAGACGCAGCAATTAAAACTATCCCAAAGAAGAAGTAATGCAAGAAAGCAATGTGGCTATCTGATGAGGCCATACAAATAGATGAATAAAAGGAGGAAGGCGAAAAGGAAAAAATATACCCAGACTTCCAGAGTATAGCAAGAATAGACAAAAAAAAAAAAAAAAAAACAAAAAAAAAAAAAAACACCTTCTCAACCACTTAAGACCCGGACCAATATGCAGGTTAAGGACCTTGCCCCTTTTTGCGATTCGGTACTGCGTCGTTTTAACCGTGCGACGTGGCTCCCAAACAAAATTGGCGTCCTTTTTTTCCCACAAATAGAGCTTTCTTTTGGTGATATTTGATCACCTCTGCGGTTTTTATCTTTTGCGCTATAAACAAAAATAGAGCGACAATTTTGAAAAAAAAAGCAATATTTTTTTACTTTTTGCTATAATAAATATCTCCAAAAAAAAGATATAAAAAAAAAACAATTCTTTTCCTCAGTTTAGGCCGATACGTATTCTTTTACCTATTTTTGGTAAAAAAAAAAAAAAAAATAGCAATAAGCGTTTAACGATTGGTTTGCGCAAAATTTATACCGTTTACAAAATAGAAGATTTTTTTGGCATTTTTATTCACTACCAATGGCGGCGATCAGAGTTTTTTTTCGTGACTGCAACATTATGGCGGACACATCGGACAATTTTGACACATTTTTGGGACATTGTCATTTTCACAGCAAAAAGTGCTATAAAAATGCACGGATTACTGTGAAAATGACAATGCAGTGAACAAGTTAACCACTAGGGGGCGCTGTTGGGGTTAAGTGTGACCTCATGTGTGTTTCTAACTGTAGGGGGGCGGGGCTGTATATCAGCGAACACACGATCACTGACATTGCCACAGTGAAAAACGGGGAAGGTTTGTTTACACACACCTCTCCCCGTTCTTCAGCTCCTGTGACCGATCGCGGGACACTGGCAGCGATCGGGTCACGGAGCTTCGGACCGGGTCGCCGGTGGCGCGCGCGTGCCATTCTGCCAACGTATATCGGCGTGCAGCGGGCCTTAAGTGGTAAACAAACAATCAATGCAAAGAATTAGAGGAAAACAGATTGGGAAAGACTAGAGAGCTTTTCTAAATTGGAGATATCAAGGGAAAGTTGTGTGCAAAGATGGTCACAATAATAAACAAAATGGCAAGGACCTGACAGAAGTAGAAGAGATAAAGAATAAATGGCAAGAATACACAGAAGAACTATACAAGAATGATCTGAATGTCCCATATAACCACGATGATGCAATCACTGACCTTGAACCGGATACCCTGGAAAGTGAAGTCAAGTAGGCCTTAGAAAGCATTGCTAATAACAAAGCTAGCGGAAGTGATGGTATCCAAGCCGAGTTATTTAAAACCCTAATAAATTATGCTGTCAAAGTGCTGCATTCAATATGTCAACAAATTTTAAAAACTCAACAATGGCCACAGGACTGTTTACATTCCGATACTAAAGAAAGGCAGTGCCAACAAAATGTTCAAACTACCGTATGATCGCACTGGTTTCACACGCTAGCAAGGTTATGCTCAAAATTCTACAAGCTAGGCTTCAGCAAAATGTGAACAGAGATAGGGGTGTAACGGATCAAAAACTCATGGTTCGGATCGTTCCTCGGATCAGAGCCACGGATCGGATCATCACCATATTTAGTCCCCACTACAATGTCCACATCTCCCCAGTCAGTGCCGCTCTGGGAAGCTCACCTAGGCCGCCGCCAGGTGTACCAAGATGGATCTCAACAAAATGTGGCAAAAACTGAAAGAAATTGGAATACCAGACTACCTAATCTGTCTTCTGAAAACCCTGGGCCGGATTCAGATAGAAGAGACCATCTTTCTGCGGGAGTAACGTATCTCTGATACGTTCCCCCCCCCCCTAAATTAGGGTGCAAGTTCCCTATTCAGAAACCACTTGCGCCCTTAGTTTCGGCGGCGTAACGTATGTGTGTCGGAGTAAGCCCGCCTAATTCAAATGTGGATGATGTGGGCGTGTTTTATGTATATTAACTGTGACCCGCGTATTTGACGTATTGTGAAAAAATCCCAGTGCGCATGCTCGAAATTACGCCGCAAAACGTCAATGCTTTAGACGTGAATGTAACTTACGTACAGCCCTATTCGCGAACGACTTATGCAAACAAAGTAAAATTTAAAAAACTCGACGCGGGAACGACGTCCATACTTAACATTAGCTACCCCTTATATAGCAGGGGTAACTTTACGCCGGAAAAAGCCCAAGGTAAACGACGTAAAAAAATGCGCCGGCCGGACGTACGTTTCTGAATCGGCGTATCTAGCTCATTTGCATATTCCTTGCGTAAATATACGGAAGCGCCACCTAGCGGCCAGCGTAAATATGCAGCCTAAGATACGAAGGTGTAAGACACTTACGCTGGTCGGATCTTAGGGAAATCTATGCGCAACTGATTCTATGAATCAGTCGCATAGATACGACGCCGCACACTCAGAGATACGACGGCATATCCGGAGATAAGCCGTCGTATCTCCTTTCTGAATCTGGGCCCCTGTATGCAAGTCAAGAAGCACCATTTAGAACAAGACACGGAACAACTAACCGGTTCAAAATTGAGAAAGGAGTGCGGCAAGGATGTATATTGTCACCCTACTTATTTAACTTGTATGCAGAGTATATCATGCAAAATGCCAGGATTGACGAATCACAAGCCGGAATAAAGATCACAGGTAGAAATAACAACCTGAGATATGGAAACGATACCACACTAATGGGAGAAAGTGAAGAACTACTAAAGAGTCTCTTGATGAAGATAAAAGAGGAAAAAGGAGCAAAGGCTGGGCTGAAATCGAGATCTGGAGACCTACTGTTCCACGGACGTGCTAGCCATCCCCAGGAACCATCCCCAGATTTGTCAGATCACATACTAGGTACGTGCCTCTGGCACAGAGCGGCCGCCCTGCCGCAGTAAATGTATGGGGGGGGGGGGGGCGGTCCGTAAGTGCTTAAAGGAAGTTGAAAAATAAACTTTCTGGCTGGATCACCAGGTGAAAATAAAAAGGAAAAACCCAAAAGAAAACTAAAAGCAGCCACCATATCCAAGCGTTGCCAAGCTGCAAAATATTACATTTTTCCTTTTGGGTTTAGATAAGTGCGCTTCCATGCTGTGAAGAGGCTGACCACAACATTTTGCAATGCGATTACCGACAGGAGGGGAGCTTCATAATATTTTGCCCGAGGATCAGAATATTACAGGAATTGAACTCAAGAACTGGGAAAGTATATAAATACACTGTGAATGTTAGCAACGGGTCTTTTCTATCCATCAACCTGTGATTTGGAGGCCCTGCGGCTGTAACAGAGACAGTTTTCTTTTTCCCCCTTTATAAAAGAAAAGATGATTGCTTGTGTTAATAAAAACAAGATTTTCTCTGGCTCAGAGAATTAAGTTAGAAAGGACACTTGACAAATAATGGCAATACTGGAGACAGTACAATCCGTAGGCACCATTTGTGTACTGTGGTCATGACAGTGCAGTACATACAGGAGGACACTGCACAGCATTAGCTTAGGTGTGTTGGTTGCTAAAGCAGCCATTGTGAGACGGAAAACACTGATCACACACAATCTATACTATACAATCTATGCATCTATATTTGAGCTGAGCGTCTTTGGTCGATTTGCCGTTTTTTTTGTACAGACATTTTTGAGAGCATTTAAGGCTTGTTTGCTCCTTTAATATTTTCCGCCAATGTAAAGCTGGTTAGCAGAGGGGGAAAAGGCGCAAAAAGGTGAGGTTTTTTGAGCAAGGAAACACATTTTGCAGGAGCTCCCATTACAATATAAATGCAGAATTAAAAAAAAAAAAAAAAAGACAACATAATAAAAACTGGTTATACTCACCTAGGTGGGTCTAACACCAATTCAATGCTGCAGCCGCCACCCGCCAGGTCCACACCAAGAATTTAGCAGAGACCGCCGATCACTCAGTTCAGCTCTGAGCACAGGGCGGCGATTGTCCCACCAGCACTCACTGAAACGCCAGGCTGTAGAGGGGCGGGAGCGGCTGGCTCAGTCTCCCAGCAGCACACGAGAGGCTGATCCAGCTTTCAGTCTGGCATCTGGGCAGATCCAAACATTAAATGTCGGGATCTCTAGCTCTGTCACAAAAGTCCACTGTCAACTAAATCTGGATCACTGGAGTGCAGTGGGAGACATCAAAAAAGCTCACCTTTATTGGTTCAGATAGGCTACTTTCACACTGGGGCGGTGAGGGGGCGAATCGGCAGTAAAGCAACGATATTTTTAGCAGCGCTTTACCGTTGTTTTTGTCAAGCTAATCAGTCAATAGCAGGGTGCTTTGAACCCCCGCTAGCGGCATAAAAAGGGTTAAAAACGCCCAAAAACAGCCTCTGCAGCAGTGTATTCACCGCTCCTACAGCGCCTCAAAGATGCGGCTAGCAGGACTTTTCTTACTATCCTGCCCTCAGGCTTTCACACTGGAGTGAAAGGAGAGGCTCTTTCAAGGCGCTTTGCAGGCACTATTTTTAGCGCTATAGCGCCCTGCAAAGGCCTCAGTGTGAAAGTGGCCTTATGAGGAAAAATGCAGGGCCTGCATGCCTTTAGATGCGATTTCCTATTGGGAGTATCTCACCAATAATGACAGTTTCGTTGCACGGGATGCCTTAAAGCCGACTTGCATTTTAGTGCAGACTTCTGGGAAAATCAGTGAGCCAATCACACAAGCAGGAAATTACATATCTGGGAAGTGTTCTGTACACATTCTGTATACAGAACACCTCCAGGTAGCCATATAGCATTTCACAGAAAATTACATGGCTGCAGATTGAAAGGGAAAGGCAATTTTCTATCAACGTTCAATTACAATATCACTCAAGTCGCAATGGCATAGGCTATTTTTTTTTTCTCCTTCCTCTACGAAAGTGGAGTTACCCTTTAAGCTTATGGGTTGTATTCATGAATAAAAAAAAATAAAAGAAAACAAGAAGAGCGCGTGTATAAAGTGAAAGCGTATCTAAAGTAAAAAATTGAATATATTGCAGATTACCAATCCTTGGATGTGGTTTCTACATTCGTTTTCAGGATAAGACCATGTACAGAAAATACATGTTAATCTTTCACAGCTCTCTTCTGTAAAAACAACTTGCTTTACTATTTTCAGCTATTCAGCATACAAAGCGCGATTACCATGTAAACCGATTTGCATACAATGACCTATGGACAGGCTGGTATTCTCTAATCCATTTCACAGAGACTGGACACATACTACACAACGACAATTCTGGACTTTGCACACTGGAATGTGCCTTGTTGCTATACAACAGAAAGCTACACTGAAGTAACAATACTTGAAAAAAAAACAAAAAACAAAAAAACAAACGCACAATCTACACTACAGATCCTTGAATTGGGATTTTTGAATAGATCAGAGGTCTGAATTTGATGCTACAAGTTTCTAATTGCAGTCTATAAAATATATTTCTGTTAACACTCCAGAGCAGAGTCCTATAGGACATCACTGGAACAAAGGATGCTTTGTAATGGTGATGTAACCTGGAAATTCATCAGAGGATGCTGTGTGCACCAAAAGTCCATCCTTACCTGCTCATGCTCAGTAGTGCTGTGATTGTGCTTTACTGTTTCTATTTCTCTCACCAAGTTTTTCAGTATCGGTACATGATTTGTCTTTTAAAATGATTTTATCGCAACATTCGTCCTGCAAGGTCAGAAACTGACATACACTGACTGGCCACTTTATTTTTTAGGTACACCTTACTAGTCCCAGGTTGGACCCCCTTTTGCCTTCATTCTTCATGGATTAGATTCAACAAGGTGTTGGAAACATTCTTTCAGATATTTTGGTACATATTGCCATTTATGAAAATCCCAATAGATCATCAGTTTTTGAAATACTCAGACCAGCCCGTCTGGCACCAACAAGCATGTCAAATTCATAGTCACTTCAATCCCATTCCCCCCCCCCCCCCCATTTTGATGCCAGGTTAAACTTCAGAAAGTCTTCTTCACCACTTCTAGATTCCTAAATGCATGCTTCCATGCGATTGGCCGATTAGCAATTTTTGTTACCAAGCAATTGAACAGGTGTACCTAAGAAAGTGTCCGATGAGTGTAGATATCCAATAAAGCCAGCCATAGATAGTTCAAGCCTGCACATACATGGTTTGAGTCTCAGCTGGTCCTTGATGAACTGGTTGAGATTCAAACGTACAGGCAGGCTAAAAGTACCCAAGTTAATCAATCAACTTGGGTGCAACCAGCCTGTCAGATTTTACATGCGATTATTGCTAGAGGCAATTCTCCCAGTAGGGATGACTCCCCCCGACCCAAAGAACACACTGGCTTCACAGGAGGGATTACCCCATCAATACCGACTTGAGGGGAGAATCTCTTCATCTATGGCCAGCATAAAAGGTGCGTTTCCACATCAATTGCCGAAAGGGGATAACATTGGGGGGGAGGGGTGGGTCGTAGCTGCTAGAAACAGAATTTGTGTCTGTAGTACAGCTTTAACTTTATATATATATATTTGTAAACTATGCAGGCATACATTAAAGCGGGGGTTCACCCGTACATAACACGTTTTACCCTTAGCTTCGTGCTCGTTTTGTCTAGGGGAATCGGCTATTTGTTTTAAAATATGAGCTGTACTTACCGTTTACGAGATGCATCTTCTCCGCCGCTTCCGGGTATGGGTCTTCGGGAATGGGCGTTCCTATTTTGATTGACAGTCTTCCGAGAGGCTTCCGACGGTCGCATCCATCGCGTCACGATTTTTCGAAAGAAGCCGAACGTCGGTGCGCAGGCGCAGTATAGAGCCGCACCGACGTTCGGCTTCTTTCGGCTACTAGTGACGCGATGGATGCGACCATCGGAAGCCTCTCGGAAGACTGTCAATCAAGAAGGAACGCCCGCTCCCGAAGACCCATACCCGGAAGCGACGGAGAAGATGCATCTCGAAAACGGTAAGTACAGCTCATATTTTAAAACAAATAGCCGATTCCCCTAGACAAAACGAGCATCCATCTAAGGGGAAAAATTGTTTTATGGGTGAACTCCCGCTTTAAGCTGCGCTGTGTTCAGTGATTAGATAACACAAAACAGAATCCAAGCTTTAAGAAACGATTTCCTGTCACACGTAGATGAGGAAAACGTCCTCGCTGCCTCCAGCAAACCAAGGATAAAACAGTTCCAAATTAGTTTGCACACTCTAACAAGGTAACTCACAAGGGACGCCACTGCGTAATTACATTGAGAACTAAGAATGCCATCACTAAATATAAAGAACACATTTGGGAACTCCCAGTATTGGTGTTAGAATCGCTGCACTGGAGGCTAGGCTAACAGACCCCCAATGTCTCCATAAAGAGTACATTTTGCCTGCCTGTGCCATCACCTACGGCAGTGATGGCGAACCTTGGCATCCCAGATGTTTTGGAACTACATTTCCCATGATGCTCATGCACGCTGCAGTGTAGTGGAGCATTATGGGAAATGTAGTTTCAAATCATCTAGGGTGCCAAGGTTCGCCATCACTGACCTAGGGGATCTGTTCATCCATTTGTGACAGCAAAAAAAAAAGTTAAAAATAAAAGTGTGGGAAAACAATTTTTCTAAACTAAATACAAATAATTAAAGCACCACATAACATCACGCCTATAGACACCCCATGATAAATAAAAAAGCGCCGCATTAGAAAAGCATGTGTATGCAACATCAATTGCACCACACGTGCAATATTGTTATAGTGAGCCTAGGTTCGCATTGATGAGATTTGACATGTCAAATCGGTGCACCGTTGACTTTGCGGCACACTGCACCGATTCCCAAAAGTTGTCAATTGTCACCATGCTTGACTGTAGGCAAGACACACTTGTCTTTGTACTCCTCCCCTGGTTGTCTTTGCACTCCGGTCTGAACTGATCTGGGGAAGTCATTACCATGTTTCTAGGTAAACAGATTTCTAAGGGCCCTTTCACACGGGCGGACGAACGGTCCGTTTTTTACTATATATACACACACACACACACACACACACACACACATACACAAGGCCAAAAGTTTTGAGAATGACACAAACATAAATTTTCAAAAAAACCTTGTCCGAAGAAGAAAAGGTAAGCGCTACCATCAGTCCTGTGTCATGCCAGTAAAGCATCCGGAGACCATTCATGTGTGGGGTTGCTTCTCAGCCAAGGGAGTGGGCACACTCACAATTTTGTCTAAGAACATAGCTATGAAGAATGGTACCAAAACATCCTCAAAAGGGCACCTTCTCCCAACCTTCCAAGAACAGCTTGGTGACGAACAACGCCTTTTCCAGCACGATGGATCCCCTTGCCATAAGGCAAAAGTGATAACCAAGTGGCTCAGGGGAACAAAACATCAACATTTTGGGTCCATGGCTAGAAAACTCCCCAGACCCTAATCCCATTGAGAACTTGTGGTCAATCCTCAAGAGGAGGATTGACCACACAAACACACAAATTCTGACAAACTCCAAACATTGATTATGGAAGAATGGGCTACCATCAGGCAGGATATGGCCCAGAAGTTGATTGACAGCATGCCAGGGTAAATGGCAGAGGTCTATAAAAAGGGTCAACACTGCAAATATTGACTCTTTGCCTAAACTTATTGGGCCAGATTCACAGAAGAAGTACGCCGGAGTATCTACTGATACTCCGGCGTACTTTCAAATTTGCTGCATCGTATCTTTAGTTTGAATCCTCAAACCAAGATACGACGGCTTTTGGCTTCGATCCGAAAGGCGTACGGCTTCGTACGCCTTCGGATCGTAGGTATAATACTTCGGCGCCCGCTGAGTGGAGTTTACGTCGTTTTCTGCGTCGGGTATGCCAATTAGCTTTTTCCGGCGATTCTCAAAGGTACGCGCGGCCGTCGCATTCTCTTACGTCGTCGCTAGTCGGCTTTTCCCGGCGTATAGTTAAAGCTGCCATTTCGTGGCGTATAGATAGACGTGCCGTGTTAAAGTATTTTTGCGTAAGTCGTCCCGTGAATAGGAAAGGACGTAACTCACGTCTATGTTCAAAAAATGACGTCGGTGCGACGTCATTTCGCGCAAAGCACGGCGGGAAATTTTAAAACGGAGCATGCGCAGTACGTTTGGCGCGGGAACGCGCCTAATTTAAATTATCCACGCCCCCTACCCGATCATTTGAATTAGGCGGGCTTGCGCCGGAGGGATTTACGTTACGCCGCCGCAACTTTACAGGCAAGTGCTTTGTGAATCAAGCACTTGCCCGTAGAACTTGCGGCGGTGTAACGTAAATGCGATACGTTACGCCGCCGCAAATGTACATGAATCTGGCCCATTGTAATTATCAATAAAAGACTTTGACACTTATGAAATATTTGTAATTATACTTCAGTATACAATAGTTACATCTGACAAAAAGATCTAAACATTGAAGCAGCAGACTTTGTAAAAATGTATATTTGTGTCATTCTCAAAACTTTTGGCTACGGCTGTGCGCGCACACACACACACACACACACACACACACACACACACCATAAGGCTATGTAGCAGTATACTCTGTACTAAAAGAGTAAACAAACGTATTTGTGTATATATATTTTTTGCATTTTGTGTAATGTTTTTGCAGCCAACATTGCAATCAATGTACAGTACTGGTTTCTAAAATTATACAAAATTCTATTCTCGATATATATATAGTTTGAGCATAAGATAACTATTCCCGTAAAGGGTCTGTCTGTCGGCTCTTGTTTTGGAGGAAAAATGGACAGTGCCAGGCTGTAAGGGAATAGGTAGGCAGACCAATTATAAAAAAGCAATTGAAAGTGCACATTTTTCCAGCTCAAGCCAAATGGTAAATTAGTGAAATGTCCAGTCTTTGCCATTTGTGTAGCAGAAATCATATCAGATGGAAAGTAATATGATCTTACTGCAAAGACTGAAGTGTCTCTGGATGAGATCAGTAAAGCTGCAGAGGCAGACACACCGCTTACATACAGAAAGAACATCCTTCCAAGGTCGCTTGCATCTACATCAATGTCACATACAAGCCTCTACCTACCGCTAGCTCACATTTATTCATAGCGATGTCACAGTTGACTAGCACTCCTAGTACGTCATTAGAGGTCATTTGGCAGCTACATATGAGTCACACACAGGTCCCAGTTCTCCAATAAAAAAGGAAAAAAAAAAATCTATAAAGGGCCAGTCTACCCACAATGTATATTTTACTTGTAGGTGGTAACTGGTAGACTAAGCCCAACAGCAAGTTCTACAATTTACAAACCTCTTCCTGTCCACCCAGAAGTATTGGTATACCTGCACGCTTTCATAGAACATAATATAAAATAAACAATACAGCAAGGTGAGCAGGAACATAATGGCTGGTGTTCATACCCAAGTGCACAATCACAGAGATCTCACCTGTAACATCACTGAGATTTCAAAACCTGACAGTTGGTTTAACTTTCCAGCAACTACCAAACAGTGAAATACCAGTTGTTGGTTGACTGACCCTCTGCTTTTCTACTATAATAATAGGTCTGCAGATGGCAGGCTATGGATGGTTATGTACAAATTATTTACCATTAAATATCTGTCAGGTGGCCATTGCGTGCAAAGGAGAGAGAGAGAGAGAAAGAAAGAAAGAAAGAAAGAAAGAAAGAAAGAAAGAAAGAAAGAAAGAAAGAAAGAAAGAAAGAAAGAAAGAAAGAAAGAAAGAAAGAAAGAAAGAAAGAAAGAAAGAAAGAAAGAAAGAAAGAAAGAAAGAAAGAAAGAAAGAAAGAAAGAAAGAAAGAGAAAGAAAGAAAGAAAGAAAGAAAGAAAGAAAGAAAGAAAGACTGTGTGACCAAAAAAGTGACATTGGCAAAATACTCAACATGTCTCTCAGCAAATAGCTTGGGGTGTCTACTTTCCAAAATAGGGTCTTTTGGGGGGGGGGGGGGGGCGGGTTGGGCCATCTTGGCATTTCAGGGCCTCCTAAACGGTGATAGGCAGTGAGGCGTGAAATCAACAATTTACGCCCTTAGAAATCCTGAAGGATGTAAATGCTATAACTGTTGCGCAAACCAATAAATATACGCTTATTTGAATTTATGGATTTTTTTTTTTTTTAAGAAAAAGTAGAATTTTTTTTTTCTAATTTTTTGGTCTTCTTTCATTTATACCACAAAATTTGTGTGTGTACAGCATTGCATGACCACGCAATTACCAGTAAAAGCAGCGCAGTGCCAAATTGTAAAAAGTGCTCTGGTCATTAAGGGGGTAAAACCTTCCGGGGCTGAAGTGGTTAAAGGGGAGATTATTAATAAATGAATTTCATCTTAGAAACATTTTAATAAAAAAAAAAAAAGAAACATTCTCACTTCAAGGCTGCTGTTAATCATTAACCACTTCCGGACCTCCGCATGTACATATACGTCGGCAGAATGGCACATTGGCGTACCTGTACGTCCCTGCCTAGACGTGGGTCGGGGTCGGGATCGGGACCCCCCCCCGGTACCTGCGGCGGTCCCCGTGGCTGTCCGAGCGATCCGGGATGAGGGGGCACCTGTTTGTTTTTGTCCGCCCCCTCCGGATCGCTCTCAGCCAATCCGCGCGCTCCCCCGTGTGTCACTTCGCTGAGGAGAGATCACATCACACAGTGAGTCTGCACAACACTACACTGACACACACTACACATAGGCACATTTAACCCCTTGCGATCACCCCCCACCCCCCTGTCACAGTGTCACTAAATGCAGTGATCATATATGTACTGATCACTGCATTTAGTGGCAGTGTGACAGGCAGTTAGTGTTAGGTTCAGGGTAGCCCCCGTACCCCCCCCAATAAAGTTTTAACCCCTTGATCACCGCCCTAGTTAACCCTTTCACTCCCTATTGCCAGTGTCACTAAGCGATCATTTTTCTGATCGCTGTATTAGTGTCGCTGTTCCCGCTAGGTAGCCATTTTTTTTTTATTGCAATTTTTTTACTAAAGACATGTGGCTGGGTTGAACTGTATTCCTGAAGACATACTCTTTTGCAATTGGAAATGTACAATGTCATCTGTACTATGTTTATTTGGCATGTGAGCAATAAAAACCTTTTTGATCAAAAAAAAAAAAGACATGTGGCTGAATAAATTTTGGCCTAAATGTTTGACTAAAATTTAGTTTATTTGATTTTTCTTATAACAAAAAGTAAAAAATATTGTTTTTTTTTTCAAAAACGCTCTATTTTTGTATATAGCGCAAAAAATAAAAAATCGCAGAGACGATCAAATACCACCAAAAGAAAGCTCTATTTGTGGGAAGAAAAGGACGCAAATTTTGTTTGGGAGCCACGTCGCACGACCGCGCAATTGTCTGTTAAAGCGACGCAGTGCCGAATTGTAAAAAACCCTTGGGTCATTTAGCAGCATATTGGTCCGGTCCTTAAAGCGGGGGTTCACCCTTAGAGGGCACTTTTCCCCCTTAGATTCCTGCTCGTTATTACTAGGGGAATCGGCTATTTATTTTAAAATATGTGCAGTACTTACCCGTTTACGAGACGCATCCTCTCCGTCGCTTCCGGGTATGGGCTTCGGGAATGGGCGTTCCTTCTTGATTGACAGGCTTCCGACGGTCGCATCCATCGCGTCACGATTTTCCGAAAGAAGCCGAACGTCGGTGCGCAGGCGCAGTATAGAGCCGCACCGACGTTCGGCTTCTTTCGGCTACGAGTGACGCGATGGATGCAACCGTCGGAAGCCTCTCGGAAGAATGTCAATCAAGAAGGAACGCCCGCTCCCGAAGACCCATACCCGGAAGCGACGGAAGAAGATGCAGCTCGAAAACGGGTAAGTACTGCACATATTTTAATATAAATAGCCGATTCCCCTAGACCGAACGAGCAGGAAGCTAAGGGGAGATTTTTTTTTTTTTTTAAATGGGTGAACTCCCGCTTTAAGTGGTTAAGAGTAGGACTAATCTTCGGTTCTCATAGACTGGGTGGGATCTGTCATTCAGTACACACAGACCTTCTCTCCCACATCCACGTCTGATAACCGTATCGATTATGCTAGAAACAGAGCCCTTACTGAAAGTAATTTATATTAGAATGCTGTTTACAGTGAATTCGGAAAATATTCACAGAGATTCACTTTTTCCACATTTTGTTATGGTACAGCCTTATTCCAAATTGGATTAAATTCGTTATTTTCCCTCAAAATTCTACAAACAATACCCCATAATGACAATGTGAAAGACATTTGTTTGAAGTCTGCAAATTTATAAAAAAAAAAAAAAAAAAAAAAAAAAAAAAAGCTCACATGTACAAAATGTATTCACAGTCTTCGCTCAAGACTTTGTTGAAGCACCTTTGGCACCGATTACAGCCTTGAGCCTTTTTGAGTATGATGCTACAAGCTCAGCACACCTATTTTTGGGTAGTTACTCCTATTATTCTTTGCAGGACTTCTCAAGCTCTATCAGGTTGGATGGAGAGCGTATTTAAAGCGGAGGTCCTCCTGAATGTTTTTTTTTTTTTTTTAACCACTTTATAACCGCTGAACGTCAAAAGACGTCCTCGGCTTTGTGCGGTGATATCCGAATGATGCCTGCAGCTACAGGCATCATTCAGATATCACTGTCTTCAGCTGGCGATTATGTGCACAATAAGAACGATCAAAGTGGCAGTTCCGCCGTTTGATCGTTCTTATAGGCAGCGGGAGGGGATGTTCCCCCCCCTCCCACCGCCATCCGGTGCTTCTCCGGGCTCTCCCGTGCCATGGGGGGCCCGGAGAGCGAATCGGTCGGCGCTGCCTGGAAAGCATAGAGATGACTGGTGACCAGATGGTCACCAGTCATCTCTATGACCGTCGGAGGCCCGGGCGCGACGTTATGACATCACGCCCGGTACCCGGAAGTAAACAAAGCCGCAATCGCGGCTGTCGGCATGTGATCAGTGATTATTTTTTCACCGATTTCATGCTTGTAAGCCTGGAGGAGAAATGCGGAGTCTTATTGATCCCACATCTCTCCATAAAGAGGACCTGTCACAGTGATTCCTATTACAAGGGATGTTTACATTCCTTGTAATAGGAATAAAAGTGATCAAAAAAAAAAAAAAAAAGTGATGTCAGCAGCCAAGGTCGTGCAATCGTGCATCCTCACTGGTCCCTGCTTTCTCCTGGGACCAGTGTTTCCCAGGAGACAGCAGGGGGGGGGGGGGGGGCGGGAAGTGGCACCTATGCCCGGAAGTGGATGAAAATACCTTAGACCGGTATCTACACCCCCTACCCCCTCACTGGTCCCCGCTTTCTCCTGGGACCAGTGTTTCCCAGGAGACAGCAGGGGGGTGGGGGGGGGGGGGAGTGGCACCTATGCCCGGAAGTGGATGAAAATACCTTAGACCGGCATCTACACCCCCCTCCCCCTAAAAGGTGCCAAATATGACACCAGAGGGGGGGTTCCGAAAAGTGGAAGGCTGTAAATACTTACGTACATTATTTTAACAATTTTTTTTATTTTTGAATAAATTTGCAACGATTTCAAACAAACCTCTTTCACGTTGTCAGTATGGGGTATGGTTTGTAGAATTTTGAGGAAAATAATGAATTTAATCCATTTTGGAATAAGGCTGTAACAAAATGTGGAAAACGTGAAGCCTTGTGAACATTTTCCGGATGCACTGTATATGCTTAATGTTACCCCACTCATAAAAATAGAAATATGCAAACTTTTAAACAGAACCAAATGTTGCAGAGAATGGAAGCTGTGGCCATAAAAAGGTACAAGCACAAACAATTGCACCTTATGGTAAGGTTACCTCTTAGTTTGCTCTCCTCCATGCACTATTGCTACTCACATCTCCCTTGCTTAGCCGTCTGCTCTCTTCAGCCACTGGATGACTGCTAATGAAGAATGTGCGTTGCAATTACATTATGCCAGGCAGCTGACACCATTCTTGTCAACTTCCACATAAAGTGTACACAAAAAAAAAAAATTCTACAAGAAAGGGGAAGGAGTTCTTGGGCAGAAAGGACTTACGAAATACAGATTTTTATTCTTGATTTAAAGCCAAACCAGAACATTCAGTGTGCAACTTCTTACACTTTGTTTTGTTTAGAAAGCGGCCACAACCTGAGTAGAAAGGACTGTACCCCGTGAGATCTCTTGCTCTCTGTAACTCAGGAGGAGGCGTGTTGGAGTACATGCCCTTTTCTGCAGCATGCTGGCAGGGGACAGGCTCCTTAAAGGGTAGCTTCCTTTACCTTAATGCAGTGCTCTTTTCATGTCCTCATTGTTCGTTTTTGCTCTCAAGTTTCTGTAATTCTTCTCTGATCTCCACACTTCCTGGTTGTCTGTTTCCTGATAACCACAGTGCTGGGAGCTTTCTCTCTGTGGTCACTAATCAAGGAGGTGTGATTAATGTGTGTCTAAAACTCCTCAGCACCAATCAATTTAGTTTTCCAAACCATCACTGCCCTGTATTGGCTCTGTGCTCTGTACAGCAGAGAAGCAGGAAACAACATGCAAAAACGAAACTAGAAACTACAGGTACATTATATGATTGATTTTTATCTATTTTTAATCGTTTTTAAAAGGAATCAGTTAACTATTATGTCTCTATACCCTGTAAACAGTCATTTCAGCATAAATGTTTTTTTTTAATTTACAACTCCTTTAACCCAGATTATGACTGCTTCGCAAAGAAAACAAAATCATAAGACTTTGCACTCCTTTTGGTAAAGTTTATTTAGGGGATTTAAATAGAATGTTCAAAAAAAGCTCTCAAAAAAAAAAAAAAACACCCCGACGCAGCTTACCTACTGCTCTGTTTAGGTATGGTGGGCTAAAAGTACCCATATCCCCAGTAAATGGAATATTGTTTGTATAGTTGTAGTTCACGGGTATAGTGTACTCTCTGATGCAATAAATATATCTCTATTTCAGCTGTTTACTGTATCTTTGCACCCGTTTTCTTATTCTGCCTTAAAACACTGGTGAAAAAAAAAATGTTTTGTTCTTTATAAAAAGCAATATTAGACGTGCACCGAATGGAGATTTTGGAGCGGAAGCCGAACATGCAGGATGCACTTGGCTGAAAAGGAGTTACATTTTATATAATATATATATATATATATATATTTCAACTTTTTAAATTAATATCTTAAAGTTCATATAAAATTTATGGTTAGCCATTAGTGGCACCTTTAGCAGAAGAGCTCAAGAAAAATTTATCGCTTTAAATTATATTTATGTCTTCACACTGATCCCTGTGCTTCCTTGCTTGCTACATTTTTTGTCAGTTTAAAAAATAAAAATATATTTCGGTGCATCTCTAAGCAATATATTTATAAAAAGGTAAAGTGTTTTTTTTACATTCATGCATTACCTGCATCAAGGTGAGTAAAGGCTTAATACCGGTCTGCCCAAGACTGGGTTCACAGCAGTGCTAATTGGATGTAGTTTTCACTGCATCCAATTCGCATGTCAGGAGATTGTGACCATATAAATATAAAACTCACGCTAGGAAATATGCAAATAAAGTGATATAAAATAGACCTGCAGCAGCTATCACAAAAGGTGCCAAAACCTCATGTTGCACTGCATATACACACTGATTTTACTGTTGTGGGTTTAGTAAAACATTTTAAAAAGGGAAAACGTAATGTAAAACGTGAGAGGTCAGCGACCAGCGGGAAGCTTAGGACATTGCAGTGCAATGTTGTGTACACACCACAGCTGCAATGATTTACTTTTTGTAAGGAATTATACCTACTGTCAAATTTAAGAAAATGGGGCCGCCCTGTATCCGTGACATATAACCTCCTCACCGCCTGCAAGAGGCCCTATGAAAAGTGATCCACCATGGCACCCTTTGAGTGTCTGATCATCACAAGGTTCAGCCAGGAAACTGGAAGGTAACACAGCCAGGCCCTTCTGCTCCCCAAAGGAGAAGAATATAAGGCCCCTTTCACACGGGGCAGTGGAGATGCAGTGACGATATAGCGGTGGGATTTTTAGCGCCTCTATACCATTGTATTTACCGCGATATTCGGCCGCTAGTGGTGCGGTTTTAACCCCCGCTAGCGGTCGTAAAAGGGTCAATACCGCCCGCAATGCGCCTCTGTAGAGGTATTACCGCGGTTTCCCCATTGATTTGAATGGGAAGGAGCGGTATAGGAGCGGTAAACACCCCGCTCCTATACCGCTCCAAAGATGCAGTTAGCAGGACTTTTGGAGCGGTCCTGCTAGCGCACCACTTCAGTGTGAAAACCTTCGGACTTTAACATTGAAGCCTGCAGGGCACGATTTTTTCAGGTGGTATAGCAGCGCTATTTTTAGCGCTGAACCGCCTGAAAAACGTGTCAGTGTGAAAGGGGTCTAACTAACTATAAACCAAAAATCAAAGCCTGGGTTCAGCGCGTCAATAGAAGAGAACCATGGCTAATAGCTGTACAGGTAAACAGAAAGAAATCCACAAATGAAAAGATATACTGTGGTCTGGTAGGAGTCTTGGGAAGAATGTCCACTTAGATTTCCGTTTGCCCACTACTCAAGCTTGCAGAACATGGGGGGGTTTAAACGTGCTAATAAAACTGGCTGCTTTTATTTTTTTGCAACTACTACGGTGTTTGATAAAATCACACATAGACATTTTCAGACAAGAAATCTGAACTGTCTGACAGTACTACTGAAGTTTGCAGAAATGCTCTTGAGTAATGCAAGCAAAAGGGAAAAAAAAAGGTCAATGTTTACTTCTCCACAATGGCTTAATGCAGAGCGTCACACTTAATGCAGAACGTCACTCTCAATCAACAATCCTTATGTGGCTAGCATTGGTAAACAGATAGGGAGGTATATTACATTTACTAGTTTTATTTAAAAACATTTCTTCAGTTGCTTCCTGGTTTCTGGCCTGGCCGAAATTTCTTGATGAGCATTTTTTTTTCTTTAATTCGGGTTGAGGAGGAGGGGGGGGGGGGGTTCTCAGCTTAGTTCAACCTCTTGCCTACACACCTGAACTAAGGGCAGGTGAATTCCAGTGCATCAGAGGTGTCAAACTATTTCATCGCGTGCTGCAACAAAATAATGGTTGCCCGGTTGGATCTGTAAGACTTTATGTCCAAAGCACCCCAACTCCCCTTACATCAGCTCTTAATAACACCCGCCACTATTAGAAGTTAAGAGTCCCCCCATCCTCCCTTACATCACAATGCACCCCCCTTACCTTGTGCTGCTGCCTGGAAGAAGCTGGGAGAGGAGCTGGGAAGCAGAAAGTGCAGGGTTTGGAGGTGGACCAGAGGAAGGCTGGAGTCTGCTGAATACCAAGACTGGGGGGCAGAGATGAGGGGGTTCTGCGGCTGCACATAAAGGTACAGGATCTATAGGCGTTCTATCCTCCTCTCTGCCGCCAACTGCTGAGACAGAGGGAGCAGAGACATGCCTTACCACAGCTCAACAAAGAAGCGCAAGATCTGGGAGGAGGAGTTCAGTCCTCCATTCATTGCAATGGGCAGGGGCACCCTAAACCGCCCCAAATTGCTGGATTTTTCCGAACGTCCTGCAAGCGCACCACCCGGGTGTGAAAGCACCCATTGTAATGAATGGGAGGCAGTTTTCAGGTGCTTTACAGCTGCTATTTCTAGCGCTAAAATGCCTGAAAACTGCGTCAGTGTGAAAGGAGTCTAAAATTCAAAATGAAGTAAATACAAGGAATGAACAACATCCCTTAGGATAGCATGGGCAGTGACAAGTTCTCATTACGGAGACATCTGAGGTTTATTAGACTAGGATATTTAGCCACTAGGATTACTTTTAGGACCCTTTCACACAGGCTTTCACCTGTCAGTTTTTCACCCGGACCTGATCTGACACTTTCAGCCCTATGGATCAGCGGTGACATGTGCGTAGAGGAGATTGGGGCTCTGACAGGTCCGTCTCGGCACAGTGAGCAAAGAAGTGGGACCTTAAATAAAGGTTTAACCCCCTGATTGCCCCCCAATTAACCCCTTTCATTCCCTGTCACAGTAGTGTATAGATCTATTTCCCGATTACTGGATCCTTCCTACAAAAAAAATCCAGGAAGAGATCATTACAGCCCTTCTGTTTCCAGTCAGTGCTGTGACCCAACTTCCCAGTGCAGTGAGCCGGCTGCATGAGAGGCATTTTCCTGAAGACCTCCCTGGTACCCCTAACCAAAGAGTCTTAGACGCACTTCCGGTTAAGACACTTATAAGAACGGCAAACGCTGCTGCCCTGTTGCTACACACAGGATTGCGGCGCCTGTGTATGGACCCCCTCCGCTCTCTGGTCTCTCCCCCTGGTTGATTTTGTTGCAACCGATCAGGTAACCTTTCCTTATGGCTGGTCACCAATGGGCTACCTTTTGGTAGCCATACTTACCAATATCTTTTCTGCAACCTAATTTCCTATCTTCCCGCAGACACCTTCATACCCATTGATAGAACTACCCTTCTGTCTGTCGGTGCTGAGGTGTTTACCTCCTCTCCAATGCTTGGCCATTTGGAAACGTATTACTTTTTGGAGCCTATTCAAGCCTAGGGTGTGCCAGAGGGATCTCGGCCGGGGCCTATATGCCCATCCTTTTCCACGGTTTACCAACAGTTTGTGTCATAGCCCAACCTTTTGACTTTTACACACAACGGTGAGTTCCCCCCCCCATTTTTTTTTTATATTGAGGTATTGCTTCTTTTGTCTCTGCATATTTTAGAGCACCTACCACATGCCCAGGAGGCTGGTTGGGTATAAAGCGCTGTACACTCCCTACCCCACTATCAGTGGCTGGATCGACGTATTTTTGGAGATTCGAATGATTCGTAAGTTTAAAATAATTTTTTGTTTTGAATGCTTCTATACGGCTGTTTTGTGCAGATACTAAGTATAGGTGCCTCCTTAAATGAGCCTTTACCCGAATGAACGATTATCGAAATCTCGTTTATGACCATTATGTATGACATTACCTAAGTTTATTTATGATTGGTCATTGGCTCGCTGGGTGCTTTTGGTCTGAATTTATATGCATTCGATGTGTGGGTTGGTCAGCGTATTGCATGGGCAGCAACATGTTAGCAGCTTTTTAACATTTTAATTTCTTGTGATTTATATATGTGTTTTATGTATAAACTGGTTTGACTAATTGACATCTTCTGATGTTTTTCTGTTTATGTCATGTATGTCTGTTATTAGACTCCTATGCTCCTGATGAAGCGTCCTGTACGCGAAACATGTCGAGAGTAAAAGCAAGATCTACTATTACGCATATTGGATTCAGCTTCAAACACCAAGGCCGCATACACACGGTCGTTCCATCGGTTCACCGCTGAAGTGGCCTGATGGTCTGATGTGCGTACACAACGTGCTGAATAAAACAAAGTTCAATGCTTCCAAGCATGCGTCGACTTGATTCTGAGAATGCGCGGGTTTTGAACCGATGCTTTCTGTACTAACCATCGGTTTGGACCGATCGTGCAGCGGGCCATCAGTTCGATTTTAAAGCAGGTTTTACAATTTTGGACCGAAGGACAACAGACCGATGGGCTATACACACGGTCGTTTTGGACCGATGAAACTGAACCTCGGTCCATTCTCATTGGTTTTGTCCAACCCTGTGTACGCGGCCTAAGAGTTTCTTATATACCTTTCTGATGCTATGCGTTCTTATGTTATGAATGTATTTGCATAAGTATAGATCCTCTTCTTACTTTGTGTCAGATAGACTGAAATCATATGCCGTCATTGTCTTATGAAATTGTGTATACAAGTTTCTATTTAAGCGTTTTTTTATAAATAAATATTTATAGATCTTTTACATTAACTACCTGTACCGCCAAAAGTCCAATTTATTAGTCCATTAATTTCCATTGTCACCCACTATTATTGTCCTGACCAACCTGATATCTGCTTGAGGGGCAGTTTTCGTCGCTACCACACACCAGTAGAGTATTAGCATAGGGTACAGCAGGGCACAGTCCTAGGGCACACTATCACACAGGGTCTCGCAAGAGGAAATGGTCATCACATTTTTGAGAGACCCTAAACTGGAAGGTTAAAAGTTATAATAAAAATATAAAATAAATAAATAAAATAGATGTCGTTTTTTGTTCTGTCTATTGTTCTGCTCTTTTACTGTATTTTATGCTATACTGTAATGTTTTGTGTGTTTGCTTTGCAGGTATGTCATTCTACTGTTATACTGTACTGTTAGTGTGTTTTATGGTTAACCATTGTTTGCTTTTTAGCTATGCCATTCAGATTCAGCACCGATTTGTTTATTTTTATTTGCGGTCATGATATGTAAATCCGTGACTCCAGCGCTGTAGGAGGCGATTTCACCACCACAAAAAAAAAAAAAAGGAGCATATATGGCGTATACCAGTCAGCTGCAGCACTGATTTATTTATTTTCACAGCAACAGGGTTTACTTTCCATACGAAAAACCTGTGACTAAAAAAAAGCATCAGTCTTGCGTCGTATGTAAAGAGCAATTGCACCATGCATCCAAGGTATCACCGCAAACGTCAGATTGAGGGCAGTAACTAGCAGTAGACCTCGTCTGTAAATGAAAAGTGGTAAACTGTGAAGGTTTTTAAAAAGTTACACAGTTTGTCAGGGTAGTGTTGGCGCAACTCACGGTTCAATGTCCTCTCTCTGGAGCCAAAAAAAAAAATTACACAAGGGGAGATGACATCACTTCCTCTGCCTGCGTTTACATTACAGAGGCAGAGGACAGTCTGCCATTTGCCAGAAACGATCACCAGGTCCAGGAAATAAATCATTCACCTGGGCCTGGAGGCTGATCAGTTCTGAAACAAATCCAATCGTTGCAGGGGTGGCCGCGCACCCGACGTACAGCTACGGCGATTCGTCCAGGGGAGCCAACCTACCTCAGTATAACTGCGGCGGGTGGTCCTTAACTGGTTAAAATATATTAATGCATCTGTAGTGCAGAAAACACATGAAAATGGTTTATCTTAAAGAGGGGCTACTTCCAGTTTATTTTCTCGTTCCGAATAGGTCAAGAAAGGTTGGATGCTCTGATGTATTTTTATTGCTGTCTGCAACTCCCTATAGGAATTCAACCTTGGAGGGTACTTTAATAGTTTACCATATTCATAGATTTGAGAGATACAACAGAGATACAAGGTTGGAGTATCCATTCCATTTCAGTTGGGTTGAATTTCCTTGAGGATTGTGGGCATTAGAACAAGAACAGAGGGGAAGTTTTCAATGGGGACCCTTACCTATTGTCAACAAAGGAAAATCATCTTATTTAAAGGAAGGCTTCTGGTTAATGATCATATTTATCATTGTATAATGATGTATTTCCAGAGCAGGAGGCAAGAAAACACTTCTCCCAATTGGAAGACAGACAGCATTAAACAAATACAATTTAAAATTGATAAATACTTTCTTCCAAACCTAGAAAAAAAGCCTCATCGCTCAATGCAAGTCTTTGGCCCAGCTAAATAAGTAATCAATTAGCCACTTAGAGATATCATTACTATATCCAAGTGGCTCATCATTTGGTAATGCAATGCAAGCAACTCTCTATGTGTGTTGCAGTGAGTTGTCATTAATTGTTAATTGCACCATACAATGCAGAAAAGCCCAGCACAACACACATGAAAATGCCCTGTGTACAGTTTTGTTCTTTAATAAGAAGTGCAAGACCTATTTTGCGGCTTGAGGCTTTCTCCATTTGTTTCTGGTGGTTGGAATAAGTGGTAGGGGAACAAATAGAGAAAAATAGGAGGGATGGAGTGTATGTGCTGCTAAGGAGGGGTGGGCTGTTAAAAGTAGCCAAGAGCAAAACTACCCCCCCCCCTCCATTTTGCAATAAGGGAGGGTGGGTTGTAACCCTGTCAGTGTTTTGTTTGTTTCCCCCCTCCCCCATCTGTATCCCACTGGGGAGAATTCCCTTCACTTCCTGCTCCATAGCCAAAACAATAAGTGACAAAGTCCCTAAAGTAAGGGAATCCCAGGGCTTCACCAGAACTAGCGTCCCTAACTGCCCTCTATTAGGTTGCGTTCACACTACAGCGTTTTGAATCGCGGGCAGATATGCCGCGAATATGCTCGCATTTAACAGTGCCGATGTGAAATGACAAATCGCGGGACTCACGTTTGAGATGCCATTCATTTGAAGGATGCCTCAAATCGTGGTGAGGGTCTGCTGCGATTGTCATGCGATAATTCACACTGCAATCAGCGTTGTGGGAAGCACTTTGCCCAAAAAAGGTCAGGAGCTACTTTGGGGGCGACATGCTTCCCACAATGCGGATAGGAGCGCAAATTATCATGTGACAATCGCAGCAGACCCGTTCCACGATTTGAGGTGTCATTTAAATTAATGGCATCTCAAGCGCGAGTCCTGCGATTTGTCACTCACACATCGGTGCTGTCGAATCGCGGCAAATCTGCCCGCAGTTCAAAGCGCTGTAGTGTGAATGAAGCCTTAGGCTGCATTCACATCTAGGCGGACAAAATCGCGGCGTTTTGTCCCGCGAATTGCGGCAACAAATAGCAGCGTTTTGTACCGCGATTTGCGGCGTCAAAACGCCGCGATTGTCCGCCTAGATGTGCCCCTAGATTGTCCCCCTATGGAGATGGTTCCCATCTCCTATGCCGAACGCCGCCTGAAAAAAAGGTCCGGGACTTTTTTTCAGGCAGCAGGCGGCAGGCGTGGAGATGTGAACCATCTCCATAGGAGGGCAATGTTAAATCATCCCTCTGGCGTGTCGGGGCGGCAGCGGGCGTCACACTACAGGCGACAAAACGCCTAGGTGTGAATGGATATTAGTGTTCTTATATCAACCCAAAATTTGTAAATTTCCTATACTTTCAACGACAACTGTAAACTGTACATAGCAAGAGGGTATTCTAATCCTTCCCCACACTATCCAATTTTACAAATTAGCTTCACTTTTACATTTGGCGCAATAAGAGCCATCTGAATTTGGTGCATGAGTCGCCAATCGAAACCAAAAGTGTTGCAAAATGCTGCATGAATTTGGCAGCTTTATTGAATGCCACACTCTTTTGGCATAGAGAAGGCAAAACAGGCTCAGACAGATTTTGCTAGCGTCTCACATGCCTTCTAAAAAGTGGTGCAGCATGAGCCAAACTCAAGTACAAGTTTACTATCACCACTTTTAGAACGCATGAGAGACACTTTGGCAAAATTTGTCTGCGCCAGGGTCTTAATTAGCGCCACTTTCGTAAGATACGAACTGTCAGTATTGTATTTTACATTTGGTGCATTCAGTGTGCCACACTGTAAAATTGGCACACTTTAGAACTACCTAAATTTGGGGTACGAGTCGCTGTCAGAACCAAAAGTGTTGCAGATGCGTCATGAACTTAGCGCAATACATGAATGTCAGAAAAGTGGCGCAGCAGCATTATTGCATTCCCCCTTGGTACTCCGTCACCATGCATTTTGGTGCAAACCCATTAAGTTGCTTTGAGGTGCCATTACAATTAATGGTGCTGCCGCATGCTTGCAAAAGGGACATAGGAATGTGTGCAATTCTGCATGTGTTTGGCTAGTTACGGAAACTCGCGACGCGCCTTATCCGCCGGGGGGAAGTTTTTGTCAGGCACGTCAATCATCTGGGCAAAATCCCAGAGGACATTGCGCCACTGCATAGGAACGCCTACTCCCGCGGGAGCTAGTACCCGGAAGCCAGGTGAAAAATAGTGATAATACCATATGTACACCCACAAAAAACAAACAGCATACTGTACATGTTTGAGGTATACAGAATGTTATATACTTGTTTTTTGGGTGAACCTCCGCTTTAATGGGTACAACAGGACTAGATAAAAAAAAATGTAAACTGTATTAAAAAATGATACAATACAATAAGAAAAAAAAAAAAATTCACAATGAATAGCATAGCATGACTATTCAGGACAAAGACACTGAATAACAAATAACCCACCACCTAACAACCCATAAGTAAAAGTAAAGTAATATACTGGATCAAATGACACAGGGTCACCTCCTACAGTATAGTAATGGATAGTGATATGTCGGTTATTGATGAAGGCGGTGTGTCGTATGTTGCTCAAATCTTAACTCGACATGTTGCGCAAATTTAATCGCTTCCTCAGGAGTTTTGATGCAATATCTTATTTTTCAGCACGCCCCGCTGTCCTCTGTGGACGTGGTATATGCGAGCTGGCCGGCTGCGCATGTATCGTGCCTCCCGATTTGCTCCCTGATGGGTGTGTCATTTGGGTCACTCTTTGATGACGCTCAATCCACTGATAGAAGGCTCCAATGACGCACTCTCTGCGCCAGTATATTTAAATGGAGGAGTGATTGATGTCCTCTGTACAGGCATCTCTGCTGCTCAGAGGGCTGTCACCCGCAACAGAGGCATACAAGCGTGTTTTCAATACAAGGTATGTGTTAACGGCTAATTATTCTCTTGATCAGATATATGGTGGCTGACTGGGACATGCCTTTGCCGTTTCCTGGGATACTTCCTGGGACATGCCTTTGTTGTTTCCCCTTTTTTTCTTTCAGTTATTGCGAACGATTTTTTGACATATTTATTATGTCTTATTCTTTATAGATCTGTCTGTGGCATACTTTCGTTTTGGATTCTTGATAATTTTGAACACGGGGATAGCTGACTAGGAATTGCTAGTGTCAGGATTCTGGGCAACATATGTTGTGGAAATTTAAAGATGTATTTATTATGTATTGTCATAGTGTCACCCATTGTTGGTTCTCCCTCAGCCCGCTCTAGAAAGCTGACTGGGGCGGACTGAGACTGGTTGAGATACACTTCCTGATTTGGAGAAGGGTGTTTGTGGAGTGGGGGGTGTCGGCCGGCGAAAGGGCCCCTGTGTGATGCACAGATATTCGCCTTCCGGGTGCGTCCGCTCTGCAAGAGCATTGTCAATTTAGCTGGTATGCGCTCCTGTCATCTCTCAGTGCCTGATCAACACTGTTTTGTGATGTGCGCCTACACCTGCAGATAAGCTCCTCTCATCAGGAACTATATCCTATTGTTGTTATATTGTTGTATTGTTGTTATGTTGTATTGTGGTGGTGTTGTATTATTTTGTTATTGTTATATTACTGTATTGAATCCCTGTTGGAAGGGTTTCCGTATATGGGCATGTAACGCTATTGGCGTTATGTTAAGCAAAACGAGCGCAGCCTCACCTGATACAGAGAGCTGCGCTCATCTCCCTGACTCTGCAGCGTCACTCCCTGTGCGCCGCGGCTTGCGTTCCACGCTGGAACGCGGAAGCGCGCCCCAGCGAGTTTCCTGGTTTCCCGCGTCGCACGGGCTATTTAAACGTGCGGCGATGACGGCAGGGTGTTCCGCTATTTTGTTGGACCCCTGCCGTCACCTGGGACCTTCTGCCTCACGCCTCGATCTGCTGCCAAGTACCCCTGATGCCTCTGAGCTCAGTCTATGAGCCTCATTACCGGATCCTCACCACCTAATGGGAACAGGACTTTCACTTGGCACCTTACTACAGCGCTCCCAGCAAATCCTGCAGACTACAGGAATTCCCTGCAAGCAGAATCTCCGTTACTCAGAGTCCACACATTTACTCCAGGATTATATCCAATCTTCTACAACCGCAGATTGCAACAGAACCGCAAGTATTCCTATATGAGCATAACATTACTAAGTTAATTCCTGCAGCATTTATCTATAGACCTTGTGCTTATTAACCCTTATGCTGCATACTTGTGACACTAACTCTAACAAACAGAATACCATTAACATTGCTGCTGCTTCTGTGCTATTGCAAACCATAGACATTGCTGTTTCTCTTACCATTGCAAACCATAGACTGTATAACACTACTAACTTCGATTAACCCTTATATCTAAGTATGCTTGCAAACAAAATCTAAAGAGAACCTTTCTACTGCTTCCACACACATATGATAGCTTATGCAGTAATAAGCTTGTTATACATTGTGATTCTCATATAGAGGTTGTGATGAATAAAACCCTAAACTCTTTGACCATATAAAAGAGTGAAGTAGTGGTTATATCTGAGAACCCTCCGCATTTGAGATCCTATTCCAATCAAATTAATATATCACAGGAGTGTTACAGGGCATCTGCTGGGTGGAGCTCACACCCTGTGAGCTCACTTCCTATGAAGGAGGTCACATGTTGTGACATCACTTCCTGCTGGGTCTTTAATAAAACTGCCTGTGAGGGCGTCGGCAGACCAGTGATGGCTGGGAGCTAGACTGAGAACAATTGGTGAGGTCTCTTCACTTGAATGGATGGGCAGAGAATGGATGGTGAGTGAACTTATTTAGCTTTAAGATGGCTTATTTTATCAAGACGAATCCTGTGCTTTTTAGCACAGGGCAAAATGGCGGTGTGCTCTGCATACAGCCCGTTTTGCCACCCCACATACCAGTCCCCTAATCACCTGTTCCTGCATTTTTCGTTCTGTCCCTGTGGGCAAGTTTGCCCTCTTCATCTTTGAATATGTTTAAACTACCACACCCCAGACAAAGTGCTATGACCACGAAAGGCGTCGGGAGGACTCCACTGCCGCCCCATTTGTATACAAAATGCTTTTACTTCCAGCCAAATGTAAGTTTGACAGCTGCAAAATAAATATACTTTTCATTTGTAAGACGGGATTACACTATGTGGCCACTTTTTTCTCCTATCTCCATATACCATTGACACATTGGGAGAAACAAGCCTTGAGACCCTATTCTCAGAACAGCATTGAGTCTCTTTCCATCCACCTACCCCATAGAGGATATGATGATCGGTTGATGTTAAACTCTGCCTTGGATCGTTTATGACATTAGTCATTATAAGCCTTCTTTGACTTGCGGTGGCATATGTCATCGTAAGTCAACGTGCTCTGGTAAGCCTGCATTGCTTTCGTGGTGGGATGATCACATACTGGAGAAGTCACTTATTTCATCCATTCACTTATTCACGTGATTGACTTTTTTTTTTTATATATGTGAATTTAATTCATTCATCGTTGAGCATACCACTTTTGCGTTCTGGCACAAACCAATAGACGCAATAGTTCACGCTGTATCACGTGCCAGCGGCACAATATTTTGTTTCTTGCAAAATGGGACTCATATGTAATTGATGCACATTGTATTTAATTATTTTGTGTTTTATATTTTCACAATTTTTTGGTATTTGATTTTCATCATTGATAGTCATTTTTAGCGCTACACATTTACCTTTTTTATTCTTTTTGCTTTTTTCAAATAAGCTGTGTTAGCAGCTTCCATTTACTTAATACTGGCAGCGCAGGGTATCCACCCTTTTTTACCACACCCACTTGGGTTTGTTAACTGTGCTATAATATATAATAAAACAATTCTGATTGATATAATTTTATACATATCCAGCCCTTAAAATCAGTCTGAGGAATAATCCACGCTACTTTTTGGCTTCTGTACTGACTGCGTCCTCCATATGTGTGTCAATTTTGATTTATTGAATGCAAGTTATATTTAGATATTATTTATCAATCCTTTTCCTCCTGTTTTCTGCACTCTTCTTGTGGTTGTCATGATTGCAGTGGCTTTCCTTGTCCATTTTTATTTTTATTTTTCCGTTTCCCTTCCTCTCATCCCCTCGGATGTTTGGGACGCTATGGTGGGCTATGTGGCTTCTCAGAAACAGCAGACTAAATATTTATGTTCTTTTGTGCCTTTGCTTGTTTATAATATGTACATTTTTTACTCTATAGATGTTACATCAAAACTCCTGAGGAAGCGATTAAATTCGTGCAACATACGACACACCGCCTTCATCAATAACCGCCATATCACTATCCACTACTATACTGTGGGAGGTGACCCTGTGTCATTCAATCCAGTATATTACTTTTACTTATGGGTTGTTAGGTGGTGGGTTATTTGTTATTCAGGGTCTTTGTCATGAATAGTTATACTATCCATTGTGAATTATTTTTTAAATTGTATTGTATCATTTTTTAATAAAGCTTAAGAATTTTTTATCTAGTTGTGTTGTACCCATAAAGTCCATCTGCCAACCGATTACATTTTTGGGACGTGGCACGGTATATAATCCATCATATCCCCAGTACCACTTTGGGATGATATGACCTCCATTTATTCATAAGACTGTAGATAAAACAAAAGGCACAAAACTGGGTCTCTTCTTTCTGCTGTTTGTAAAAAAAAAAAAAATATATAAAAAAGAAAAAAAACAAAAACAAAAAAAACAAAAACACACACAACCTCCAGCTAATACAGCCAACCCTACCGCCAAAAACCATACGATACTACAGAATTTTGATGTGGGTAGAAATTTCTTGGATGTGTTTGTAACATGCTCTTGCTGTCAGAAACACAACGTGCTCCAATGTCTGCAGAAATCTGACTCACATCTCCTAACATCCTCTACCTGCCAGAAACCATTCGTTTGTTATCGCACTAGCAAATGTTGACTGCAGTAGATTGCATTTTAAGGATTTTAAGGAATTTCTGGAGCTATAATTATTTGCTCCTCTTTTCCAAGCATTGTCAATGCAATTTATGTTATTCTTAACCTGACAGCTTTATGTCTCTCCTTTCTTGGAATATAAAAATAGATGGCATTGTAAATAACAAAATACATTTAAAAAGGAATTTGTCTTAAAGCATTTGTTACAAAAAATAAATACATAAAAAAATAGATCCCGTTCCCTTAAAACATGAATAAAAGCACAGGGCTTGTGCTGTGTATTTTGGCCCCATGTATATCCTAAAAAAACCTGGCTGATCCTGCCCTCCCCACTGTAAACTGACCACGATTTATCATGGCTGCTGAGCCCTGACACTGTGGTCAGTTTACGTGCCCCTGTCATCCGCAGCTCTCCTCTATCCTTCTCTCTCCCCTCTCCCCCTCCTGCTATCACAACTACAGTATAACCATACAATCCCCTCTGTAAAATAACATTGTGTGTCCCAGTGTCCGTTCTATAAAGGAGATGCCGATTTCTACATTATATCAGAGTCTCCTGGCACTCATTTGACTCCTCGGCTCTCTCTCCTCCCCGGCTGACATTAGTGGGAGTTCTTGGCCCCTCCCGCTATAGCTGTCAGGCGGGGAAGAGGAGAGCCACGTGAGCACCAGGAGACACTCTGCTATAAAAAAATAAATAAAAAAGTCCAAATCTGCATATTTTATATAACACAGACACAATGTTATTTTACAGAGGGGATTGTACGGTTATACTGTAGTGCAGGGATATGCAATTAGCGGACCTCCAGCTGTTGCAGAACTACAAATCCTATGAGGCATAGCAAGACTCGGACAGCCACAAACATGACACCCAGAGGCAGAAGCATGATGGGACTTGTAGTTTTACAACAGCTGGAGGTCCGTTAATTGCATATCCCTGCTGTAGTGGGTTAAAGTGGAGGTTCACCCTTTAAAAAAAAATTCTGACATCACACGGAGTCGCGCCATCCTACCGACAGAATGCCAGTGTTTTTTTTTTTTTTTTTATCAGCACATACCTCGTGATCACGATTTTCACCTCACGGCAATCCCGCGGGAGTGGGCGTTCCCAAGCACTGCCTGTGATTGACAGGCTTCCGAACGGCGCATACTGCGCGTCACAGGTTGCCGACAAAACCCGAACGACGGTGCAAGCCGCAAGCCGCACCGACGTTCTGGTTTTTTCGGAAACCTGTGACGCGCAGTATGCGCCATTCGGAAGCCTGTCAATCACAGGCAGTGCTTGGGAACGCCCACTCCCGCGGGATTGCCGTGAGGTGAAAATCATGAGAACAAGGTATGTGCTGATAAAAAAAAAAAAAATCACCGGCATTCTGTCGGTAGGATGGTGCGACTCCGTGTGATGTTAGAATTTTTTTTGAGGGTGAACCTCCACTTTAATAACCACTTTTAAGTCTATTCATTTCAATAATTCAGCCATTCCTAATTTTACCAAATCTCAGTAAATTTTATAAGCATTTTCCACCAAATGCATGTCTGAAGATAACAGAAGATCAATAGTAGCTCAATCTACAAAGATCATCGATTCCCTGACAAAACAGACGCTTAGTTTACAAAGAAAGAGAGACATCAAATTACTTGGCAACTGTGCAAACTCAAAGGGTGGCCGCAAAATGGTAGATGAACGGGCAAGGCTTTAAAGTGCTTGTTTATATAAAATCAAAGACTAGCCAACTATAGACTAAACCAACTGGCCAATTAGAAGTGATAAGCCCATGCCAAGCCAATTATATCCATGCATGGCCAGTGCTAATGAGGCAGATTACTGAAAACAGAGCCTAGCGAGGAGCATGCCATCCCATTTCTTCTTTTAGCTGCCTTACTGCAGGTCAGAAAATGACAGCGAGATGTGATTGGGTCCTGTTTAACCTAGACTTTTCATATAATATTCACTAATCACTAAAGTATTTCTATTATGCCTTACCCATTTGCCATGTATCGCTGTCTGGATATCTGTTTTTGTACCACTAAAGCCGCGTACACACGATCAGTCCATCCGATGAGAACGGTCTGAAGGACAGTTGTCATAGGTTAACCGATGAAGCTGACTGATGGTCCGTCAAGCCTACACACCATCGGTTAAATAACCGATCGTGTCTGAACGTGGTGACGTAAAACACAACGACGTGCTGAAAAAAACAAAGTTCAATGCTTCCAAGCATGCGTCGACTTGATTCTGAGCATGCATGGATTTTTAACCGATGGTCGTGTTTACTAACGATCGGTTTTAAATCCATAGGTTAATTTTAAAGCAAGTTGGCTTTTTTTTTTTAACCTATGGTTAAATAACCTATGGGGCCCACACACGATCGGTTTTGACCTATGAAAACGGTCCATCAGACCGTTGTCCTCTGGTTAACCTATCGTGTGTACGAGGCCTTACTGTGCATCCGTAAAGTATTCACAGTGCTTCACTTTTTCCACATTTTGTTATGTTGCAGCCTTATTCCAAAATGGATTAAAATTAAATGATTTTTCTCAAAAAAAAAAAAAAAAAAATTATACAAACACCCCATAATGACATTGAGTATGAGGCTACAAGCTTGGCACACCTATTTTTGGGCAGTTTCTCCCATTCTTATTTGCAGGACCTCTCAAGCGGCAACAGGTTGGATGGGGTGCGCCGGTGCGCAGCCATTTTCAGATCTCTCCAGAGATGTTCAAATCGGGTTCAAGTCTGAGCTCTTGTGGGCCGCTCAAGGACATTCATTCAGAGTTGTCCCGTAGCCACTCCTTTGTTATCTTGGCTGTGTGCTTGCAGTCGTTGTCCTGTTGGAAGATGAACCTTTGCCCAGTCTGAGGTCCACAGTGCTCTGGAGCAGGTTTTCATCAAGGATGTCTCTGTACATTGCTGCATTCATATTTCCCTCGATCCTAAATAGTCTCCAAGTTCCTGAAAGACATCCTCAAATTATGATTCTGCCACCATCATGTTTCACTGCAAGGATGGAATTGGCCAGCTGATGAGCAGTGCCTGGTTTCATCCAGACGTGGTGCTTCCCATTCAGGCCAAAGAGTTGTTTCATCAGACCAGAGAATTTTGTTTCTCATGATCTGAGAGTGCTTTAGGCAAACTCTAGGCAGGCTGTCATGTGCCGTTTACTGAGGAGTGGCTTCCGTCTGGCCACTCTACCATACAGGCCTGATTGGTGCTGCAGAAATGATTGTTTTTCTGGAAGGTTTTCTCTCCACAAAGAAACGTTGGAGCTCTGTCAAAGTGACCATCAGGTTCTTGGTCACCTCCCTGACTAAGGCCTTTCTCCCTCAATCGCTCAGTTTGGCCAGGCGGCCCGCTCTAGAAAGAGTCATGGTGGTTCGAAACTTCTTCCATTTACGGATGATGGAGACCACTGTACTCAGTTGGACCTTCAATGCTGAAGACATTTTTCTGTACCCTTCCCCAGATCTGTGTCTCGATACAATCCTGTCTCGGAGGTCTACAGACAATTCCTTCTACTTCATGGCTTGTGCTCTGACATGCACCGTTAATTGTGGGACCTTATATAGACAGGTGTGGGCGCCTTTCCAAATCATGTCCACTCAACTGAATTTAGCACGGGTGGACAAGTTGTAGAAACATCTGAAAAATCATCATTTTATTTTAATAAAATTGCAAAGATTTCAAACAAATGTCTTTCACGTTGTCATTATGGAGTATTGTTTGTAGAATTTTGGAGGAAAATAATGAATTAAATCCATTTTGGAAGAAGGCTGCAACATAACAAAATGTGGAAAAAGCGAAGAGCTGTGAATACTTTCCGGATGCACTATATTTGTTCAATAAAGAGCAATCCTGGTTGTTAAATAACATTTATTTTGACTACTTGCCAAATAAAAAAAAGGAATATTTTGTCACAAATAATAATAAGTAATACAAACAATGAGAAAATTGGAGGAAAAGTACAGCTTTCGGAGTGACCGTCCAATACTCTGTTTGCTAGTATACAGCTTTCGAAAGCCGATCACGACAGTTCATATGAAAATATTTGAAGGAACAAGCATGCAATTTTTTCTCGTACACTAAGGCCCCTTTCATACTAGCGGAGCCTGCCAGTGTATCTGTGTACTCACAAAACACACAAACTCCTGCGCACAAGTGGGATCCTTGATAATCAGTCAGATGTCTACATACAGTTCTCCTTAAATGTCCAAAAAACCGTAGTGACAGAGGCCTTGCTGCCCTTCATGGATGGGGAAATCCTGATAGAAGACAAAAAGGGAGAAAGAAAGGCGCACCAGCCTCGTGTACTACCGTTTGGCAAATTTTCACTGCTGGGCTCTGAGGAAGAGGTCTCTGTCACCTCGAAACGCGTCAGCCAGCAGCAACGCACCTCGCCACCCCCCCCTACAGTCTGGAGTGTGGTTTGAGGGGTATTTTAACTAAAATTATCGTTTGACAAGCCTTTTATCATTCCTTGTTTGTGAGTAGTTTTCATTATTTTATTATTCCATTAAAATTTGCCAAACGGTAGTACACGAGGCTGGTGCGCCTTTCTTTCTCCCTTTTTATCTGTGTACTCAGCAGGGGATCTCTCCGCTGATCTCCACTGAGTAGGTAGATGACAGGTCCGTGGCCGCTCCGCTGATGCAGAGAGGACACAGGCTGTTGGATGGATATGGACCCCCTGTCCGTTTCCATTTGGTTGTCATCAGATCAGCCAGAAGGAAGGGGAACGGATCCCCACCCATCTGTTTTTAGCAGACCGGATCGGATGTCGGCAGACACACGTCCATTGACATCTGCCACAGAGAGCAATGGATGGTTCGATCCAGTCCGCCTGAAAAAATGACAGGCAGACCTGATCAGTCTGTCAGTGTGAAAGGCCTTACAGAATAAATTACTTAAGTGCAATTAGTATGGTGTTTGTACGAAAAAAAAAACAATTGTGTGACCAAGACCACGCTCCAGATGACGTCAGACAGACGAAACCGGTAGAGCAGAGTAAGCAGATCGTCACCCCACTTCCGGTCGGCAAACTTTTTCAGTGTCAGCATTACATGCTTTATTGATTTTGCTCAAATGCGAGTACCTACTTTATAGTTTTAATAATAAAAGGTTTTTAAAACAATAAAACACCATCTGGGGTTCCTTTGTCCTATATATGGGCTAATATTTGCAGCATCACCAGCAGCGCAGGAGGAACGACATATCGCCAGAGTGCTACACAGTGGCATACACTGAACGCTTCCATACCCCCAAGAGGGGGTGTAATATTCGGTGAGTGCGGATTTTATAAGAGCACGGATTGCCGTGATCACTTTTGGCATATAGCAACGGTTTTTCACCTGGCACCAAGCACGATTCTGATTATTCAGCACTTGAGGAATCAAAGACTTGATTCATTTATATTTTCAATTACTGCACAAATTGATTCATTGGTTTCTATATTTATTTATTGTGGACTATTGAATTTTTATTGATTTTTTTCTTCTTTTTGCAGCATTTTTTGCTAGATTGCACATCTCATATTCATTTTATATCATTTATTTCTGGACTATTGTATATTTGCAGCACCTTTTGCTAGTTTGCACGTATTGATAAGCAACTTTATGCTTCAGGTTTTGCACACAAGATAATCACCAATTTAACGCACAGGCACGCATGCACTTTGGAAAGGCATTTAGTGTCATATTTATTTATTAAATTCATTCTTAATTTATATCATTTTCACTATTGCACTTTAGGTAAGGGATTTTTTGGGGACCAAAACAGGAAATTGTTTATTAGGGATTTTTAATAAAATAGCGCCACTCCTACTATCCAACCCTATTTACCAAGACCACGCCTGCTCAGAAATAAAAGAATACATTACTTCTGAAGTTTTTTTTCTTGGCGAAAGAATTTTGGTATTTTTAGTAAGCTATTGGTTTTCCACTTGAGACTAGCATGCAAAAAAAAAAAATTCCACAATGACCATTAATCCGATATTCTCATCGGCCCAGATTCACAACCGAGATACGACGGCGTATCTCCAGTTGCGCCGTCCTATCTATGCGACCGATTCTTAGAATCAGTTACGCATAGATATCCATTAGATCCGACAGGCGTAAGTCTCTTACGCCGTCGGATCTAAACTGTATTATTATTTTTTTGACTGCTAGGTGGCGCTTCCGTCGAATTCCGCGTTGAGTATGCAAATTAGCTAGATACGCAAATTCCCGAACGTACGCGTGGCCGACGCAGTAAAGTTACGACGTTTATGTTAGGCTTTTCCCGGCGTATAGCTGCCCCTGCTATATGAGGCGCGGCCAATGTTAAGTATGGCCGTCGTTCCCGCGTCGAAATTTAAAAAAGTTACAACGTTTGCGTAAGTCGTCCGTGAATGGGGCTGGACGTCATTTACGTTCACGTCGAAACCAATGACGTCCTCGCGGTGTACTTTGGAGCAATGCACACTGGGAAATTCCACGGACGGCGCATGCGCCGTTCCGCAAAAACGTTTATGTTAAACAGTAGTTTAACATAAAACACGCCCCCCCTTCCACATTTGAATTAGGCGGGCTTACGCCGGCAGATTTACGCTACGCCGCCGCAACTTAAGGAGTAAGTGCTTTAAAAATACAGCACTTGCCCGTGCAAGTTGCGGCGGCGTAACGTAAATCAGATATGTTACGCCCGGCCAAAGTTACGCGGCTGTACGTGAATCTGCCCCATTGTGTATACCAGGCTTAATTTGAAGGTCAAAAACGACTTTCCCGCAGATGACAGAACACACATTACACAAAGCATGCCTGATGTACCTTTTCCAAGCAACTGCAAGTTACTTTACTATTCATTCAATCTGACCTTCAACTTGCTTAGGAAAAGGTTCTCATAGTAAAGTACAATGAGATCCACGTGTCGGGAAGGTGACAGCTTTGTGTACAGGGGATGCTCAGCTACCCTTGTGTAGTAAAAGTGTCCATCATATCTCTTGCACACACCCAGGAGATCACTGATGCTCTCTGCAGAGCCCGGCCAATGACAGAACCTAGCTCATCTTGTATAGGTCAAGCCACTTCTGTCATCACAGCACTGATCAAAGTAATTATTTAATGTTAATCAGGCACACAGAAAGCAAGGGGTTAATTACGCTCTGCAATAAGGAGGGGATTGCTAAGCAATGTATTGGAAAGGCTGCAGCACAGGAGACAAGGAAAGCTTTGGAGTGGCCTGCAATCGTACAATGGCAGACCTCTGTAATAGATCCTCACAGATCGGACGAAATATTAATCATTCTTTATATCTCGTACGCACATGGCATCAAAACTGGATTTGCGCAACATCTGTTCGTTTTCAGGAGCGTCGATGCTAAATGAAGACGCACGCGCTCAAAAGACGTCAGATGCAATGCTACAACTATCTTATGGATGTACCCACACCGAGCTAGTACAGTCATCATACTAGTCCCCACCATTGTTCCGCTACAACATGAATTACATTAATTGATCAGTTAGGATCTAGAAAAAGAAATGTCAGTGCTGCCGCTCATCCAACAGTGTCGTCTATAGCGTAGAGATGGCAGAGATGAATGTCTTATATATTGGAGAGGATTTATGAAGAGAACAGGCCATTGTCACCAGCAGAATGTAGAAGATCCATTATACGATCACACGGCATGGCTGGGATCACATCACAAAATGCAGAGGCAACGACACAATCGATCGATTGCTGGGAGCCTTCACTTTCCCAAATGGATGTGCAGATGAGGCAATTAAAGAAGCAGGGCTTTATTCCTGACAGCAAAACCTGCTTTTCCATGGGGATTCTCCGTTCCATAGGGGGGTCTTTTCATGATGTGATGTTCAGTAATGACAGGGGAGGAGGGGAAGCCTTCAGTACAATAAAGAAATAGCAGTCTGTACGGCCCCTCCCTAGTGTGTGTGTGTGTATGTGTGTATATATATATATATATATGTGTATATATATATATATATATATATATATATATATATATATATATATATATATATATATATATATATATATGTATATGTGTATATATATATATATATATATATATATATATATATATATATATATAATTCATATTCACTGCATATTCTACTGGAGCTAAATCACATATATTCCTAATTAATCTTGTGATAAAATGAATGTATCTTGCACATTTGTGGATGTCTGAGCCATCCATTATACATATACACACATACATATATACACACACACACACACACACACACACACACACACACACATATATATATATATATATTTTATGGATGGCTCAGACATCCACAGATTTGCAAGATATATTCCTAATTAATCTTGTGATAAAATGAATGTATGTGATTTAGCTCCAGTAGAATATATATATATATATATATATATATATATATATATATATATATATATATATATATATATATATATATATATATATATATATATATATATATATATATATACACATACACACACACACACAATGCAAATTTGATACACACAAATTATGATATATTGATACAGGAAGATGTTTTGGCATCTATAGGCCACGTTCACCGGCACCACAAATCAACCAACATTTGTAAGCGATATGGCAGATTTGGGTAAGAATCAGGCATGTCAAGCATCAGAAGTACCAGTTACCACACAAGAGATTTTTCACAAAATTGGAAGATTCTAGTAATGTATGATCATTTGCTCCAAAAGAAAACAAAAAAGGATAAATAAACAAAAATGACGTTTCACTTTGCATTGCCATCAATGAGAGATCTGCCAGCCCAGGGGGAAGACTTTGCAATCAGCCATTCTGTAGGCAGCCCCTGGGATGGGCAGACATTGGAACGGCCCAAATTTAGAAGAAGCCTTTAGGATTGGCCAGCCAATGAGATCGGGCAGCCTTTCGGATGGACCAGTTTATGGGGAAACGTTTGGGTTTTGACAGGGCAGCCCTTGGGATCAGACTGTCTATGTGTAGCCTTTGGGATCAGCCAGCCTACGGACAGCATTTGGGATCCACTAGTCCAGAGATGGCGAAGCTTGGCACTCCAGATGTTTTGGAACTACATTTCCCATGATGCTCATGCACTCTACAGTGTAGTGGAGTATCATGGGAAACGTAGTTCCAAAACATCTGGGGTGCCAAGGTTCTTCATCACTGCACTAGTCTATAGGCAGCCTTTGGGATCAGCCAGCCAATGGCAGCCTTTAGGGTCAGCCAGCCAAAGGTCAGCCAGCCAACGGGCAGCCTTTAGGATAGATCAGTTTAGGGGAAGTCTTTGGGTTTTGATAGGCAGACTGTTTATGGGCAGCCTTTGGGATCAGCCAGTCTAGGGGAGGCCTTTGGAATCCAGCAGCCAATGAACATGTATTCTATAGGCAACCCTTTTGGAATAGGCCAGTTGATGGGCATCCTATGGGATAGACCATTTTGGGTGAAGCCTTTGGTACCAAACAGGCAGCCCTTGGTATCCCACTGTCTATGGGCAGCCTATAGGATTGGGTGGTTGATGGGCAGGCATTGGCCAGTGTATGGCTGGGATTGGCCATTGGGAAGGGATCTCTGGTAGTCATGGCACATCTGTGTATTGCAGTGTCCAGGCATGCTGGGACTTGTAGTGGATGTAGATGGCACGGTAGGACAGTCTTACCTCCAATACTAGAAGGCTCCCCGGGGTGACATTCCGTGTATCCTCCACCGGCGTACCGCAGGATGGTTGTGCGGAGGTCACCTTTATCCCCCAGTCACCGTCCAATAACGCGCACCCATTCCGGTAACAAAGCGAACCTTCCCCTGCCGCCGGTCCCTTTCCTTCCCTCCCCCGGTCACCGGCTGCTCCCCCCGCTCTCCATCACTGCAGCACCACCGACGTCACAAGCTACCTTACCAACACAAGCCACAGCCTAGCATGCTAGACATGGCCATGCCCATACACAAGGACCGGTCCCTCCCCCCGGTACAGGACTAATATTCGGATTGGCTGAACGCTAGAGTCAGCAAAAGCAGCCTGTGTTACCCCACACAAAAAAGGGGAGGTGCCCAGACACGCCTTCTCCAAACCCCGCCCCGGCACTCCTAGCGAATGCCCAACGCTTCACGGCGAATGCGGTTACCTGGGAGAAGCGGCACAATGCCATTGCGCATGCGTGATTTGATTTGCAGCCTGTCTTGTCAGAAAGAAGGCACGCGAGCGTCCCTCTACCAGCGTGCACTTTTCCTTGTGTGCGCGCCCCCGCACACATCTCTACACTCTGCGCTTGTGCACTCATCCTCCGCGCGCGCTCCCGATTTTCCTGACTGGAGAACGGTCACGGTCACGTGCCTTCCCAGACGTCAGCAGAGCAGCCCAGTGCTAGGAGGCGCCTGCTGTGTCCCCACAATGGACTCATTGCACTGTCACTCATGGGACTATGGGAAGGATGACACATGACGTGTATGAGATAATAGTATGCTTAGCCATACACCAGCAGGAGCACAGACCTCTTAGTATCACCCATAGGCCTGGGCACAACCCAATTTCCTAAACAAATTGCCTAAAAACAACTATAAACGAACCTGTGTACACAGTGGTGGCTGGTGCTCAAAATTTTTGGGGGGGCGCAAACGAAAAAAAAATTGCAGCCTCACTGTGCCCATCGAATGCAGCCACTGTGCCATGCCATCAAATGCAGCCACTGTGCCATTAATTCTCACCACTGTGCCATGCCATCAATTGTCACCACTGTGCCATCAAACACAGCCACTGTGCCATCAATTGTCACCACTGTGCCATGCCATCAAACGCAGCCACTGTGCCATCAATTGTCACCACTGTGCCATGCCATCAAACGCAGCCACTGTGCCATCAATTGTCATCACTGTGCCATCAATTGTCACCGCTGTGCCCTTTAATTGTCCCCGCTGTGCCCTTTAATTGTCCCCGCTGTGCCCTTTAATTGTCCCCGCTGTGCCCATTGATGTCACTGACTGTGCCCTGTAAAGTGCCCCTTTCCCCCCCAGCCCAGCACTTACCTTTACTGGAGTCAGCCATCCACGTCCCTCGATGTCTTCTACCGCCCTCGATGACTGACAGGCGTCTCAGCCAATCAGGTTACCGGTAGCCAGATACGGCCAACCTGATTGGCTGAGACGCCTGTCAGTCTTATACAAGGAGCGAATCCCTAGTGCGTTCCTTGTATAAGCTTCCGGGACCCGAGGGCTGTACTCGGAAAAGCCTATCAGAGCCAACGGGATAGGCACTTCCGTACAGCCAACCAGCTGCCGTTATTCAGATGGCCGGACATGAGCGCCGACCATCTGAATAGAACAGCGGCAGCGGCGATAATAACATGGATTCGTGCAATGCATGAATCTATGTTATTAGACTCAGTGGTGGTGAGAGCCAGAGGGGGCGGCGCTCCAGCGCCCTCTATGGACGAACCGCCACTGGGCCAGATTCAGGAAGCTGTTGCGCGGCGCAATAGCTGTTTTGCTCCCGCGTAGCGAATGCCCCTGATTCAGGAACATCGCTACGCGGACTGCAGCCTAGGATATGACAGACATAAGCCTCCTTATGCCTTCATATCTCAGGCTGCATTCTTGCGTTGGCCGCTAGGGGGCGCGGCCATTGTGATCGGCGTATAGTATGCAAATTGCATACTACCACCGATTCACAAAAGTTGCGCGGGCCCTGCGCACGCAAGGTACGGAGTTTCCGTACGGCGACTTTAGCGCAAGGTTGCTCCTGCTGTAGCAGGGGCAGCCAATGCTAAAGTATAGCCGCCCTTCCCGCTCGTGAAATTTAAATTTCACGTCGTTTACGTAAGTGAATCGTGAATGGCGCTGGACGCCATTCACGTTCACTTAGAAGCAAATGACGTCCTTGTCAATGCACGTCGGGAAAGTTTCCCGACGGAGCATGCGCTGTTAGCTCGGCACGGGAGCGCGCCTAATTTAAATGATTCCCGCCCCCGGCGGGATCATTTACATTAGGCGCCCTTACGCCGGGCTATTTAGCATATCGCCCGCGCAATTTACGGAGCTACTGCTCCGTGAATCGCGGGCATTTCAAAATATTTGCGTGGGCGCAGAGCAAAAATCGTTGCCCTTTGCCCACGCAAATATTGCGTGGATCTACCTGAATCTGGCCCACTGTGTGTACATGTACACATAAGATAACACTGCATGAGTTCAGGGGCAGTTGAAAAAGGTCCAACTGCCTCTGAACGTCCATTTAGCAGCAGCAGTGTACATGGAGCCTTAACGGGTGTATGGGGTCTAAGGCCCCTTTTACACAGGCGATACGATCTGGTCCACCTGTCAGTTTTTCAGGCAGACCTGATCAGACCCTTCAGTCTCTTCTATGGAACAGCGGATGTTATCGGACACATGTCCACTGACACTCGCCGCTATCCGATCCTGTCCACCAAAAACAGATGAATGGTGGTCCTATTCAGATTAGAGTCTAATGGATTGAATGGAAACAGGCAGGCAGTCCGTTTACAGCCGATTGCCCCATAGAGGAGAGTGGGACTGTGTCCATGTCTGCTCTACATAGTGGAGGGGACACGGACCTGTCATCCGCCTGCTCATCAGGGATCAGCGGAGAGATCCCCCACTGAGTAAGTGGATTCCGCTTCACGGAGGCGCCCGTGTGAAAGGGGGCCTTAGGTCTCACACACAGATACCTGTGTTACAGGGCATTCACACATGCGACCAACCATAGCAACTCACTTTTCAGAGGGTGAGTGACAGGCGTTTGGAAGGCCTGATTTAACCCTGTAAATGCTGGCCTCAAATGCCCTGTACACATGATCCGTTCGTCTGATGAAAACAGTCTGTTTTCATCGGACGAACCGATCGTGTGTGGGCCCCATTGTTTTTTTTCCCATCGGTGAAAAAAAATAGAGCCTGTTTTAAAATTTTCTGATGGTTAAAACACTGATAAAAAAATTGTCTGTGGGGAAATCCATCGGTCAGAAATCCATGCATGCTCAGAATCAAGTCAAAACATGCTCGGAAGCATTTAACTTCATTTTTTTCTGCACGTCGTTGTGTTTTACTTTACCGCTTTGGACACAATCAGATTTTTAACTGATGGTGTGTAGGCAAGACTGATGAAAGTCAGCTTCATCGGATATCTGATGAAAAAATCCATCGGTCCTTTTTTATCGGATGAACCAATCGTGTGTACGTGGCATAAGAGCTCTGTCTGTACGTTATATGAAGAAAATCAATACAAGATTCTTCTTCACTGGTACCACTGTAGCTGCTATAACTTTTGCGCAAACCAATCAATATACGCTTGTTGCGATTTTTTTACCAAAAATATGTAGAAGAATACAAACCGGCCAAAACTGAGGAAAAATTTGTTTTTTTTAAATATTTTTAAAGTACAAATATTGCTTTTTTTTTCAAAATTGTTGCTCTTCTTTTGTTTATAGCGCAAAAAATAAAAACTGCAGAGGTGATCAAATACCTCCAAAATAAAGCTCTATTTGTGGGGGAAAAATTATAAAAAATGTATTTGGGTACAGTGTTGCATGAACACGCAATTGGCATTCAAAGTGTGACAGCGCTAAAAGTTGAAAAATAACTTGGTCAGGAAAGGGGTGAAAGTGCCCTGTATTAATGTGGTTAAAGCAAAGACAGTGCAACATACTGCTATTTTATGGGATTTTAGGCAGGATGCCTGGACATACCAAATACATCAAAACACACAATTAATTTTCAAATTAAACTTACTTTATTTAAATAATATTTGTATATATATCCATAAATATATATATATATAATTTTTTTTTTTTTTTTTTGGGGATAAAATTTGCTCACGGCATCTACTATTGGTTTTATTACTTTTTATTTAAAACATAACCATTAAAACAATCTTAATCAAATAATTCGAGATTTTCCTAGCTTGTGACGGAAAATATTAATTATATGAAGACAGGAGGCAAGTATCTTATGCGTCCTAATTGGGTATGGGTAGCCGAAGGGTCGCTCGGTTGGTGTCCACCAAGAACCCCAAAAACTCTATCTCCTGAAATGGGGAGATAATAGGTGTTCGTGATCTATGAGGAGTCCCAGATCACGAATCGATCCGACCATCCAGGAGGCGTGTTCGCTCGCTAGGCGAGGGGAACCAGCCATTAGAAGTAGGTCGTTCAAGTAGATGTTCAACCTCACCCTTGTTCCACAGGGCAGTAAGTTGGTGAGATTTCTCAAGCTCCCACCGGACGAAAAACCGCCTTTCTTCTTCCTGATCGGGAAGATGTTGTTGACCACATACAGTTGTGGATGTGCGGGGAAGAACGGGTAGAAAACCGATCGAAGTACCGTCTGGTCCAACGCACGACGGAAAAAGACTTGAGTCTCTGAGTCGAGGAATGACGCCTGGATATGTCCAAAGCCTTGACGTCTGACCCACGATGATGGAAATCAGACAGAAGAAGACAGTAAGCTCGAAAGACAGTAACCTCAAAACAGAGTGTCAACGTCCCCCAGCCCGAGAACATGATCATGACCTTGGAAAAATCCCAAGTGTGCTGGTACATTGGGCGATTTAAACTTAACGCCTTCAAAATTGACACACCAACGGATCCAAAGAGTCCGCCCGATAATTGGCTATAACAGACCCTGGCGCTTGAACGGGGTCGACCCGTCGTTGATCACACCAAGTAACCCAGAGTCCCCAGGTAGATCGAGATGCCGATCTAGTCCCGGGGCCCAGTCCAAGGCAGGGAATCCCTAGCTGTTCCCGAAAGGTCTTAGTCTGCGACCGGAACCCCGATACTAACCATGTGAGGAGAGGTAGGATGTGCTTCGTGAGTAGAGGGTTCGGACCAGCGAGGAGGTGGGGGGAATGAGGAAACAACCTGGGGAGTTCCACCGTCATCCTCAGAAGGAGGGGAAACCATGGCTGCGTCGGCCACCACGGAGTGAACCGCACGACTGATGCCCTCCGGCTCGCTAAGTGAAGGAGGACCCTGAGGGTCACCGGGAACAGGGGAACGAGTAATGTGTCCCCTGTGACCACGTTTGGTGGAGGGCGTCCACATGGTGCGCCTCCGGATCCGGCCTCCGGTTGTAAGAGCGCGGAAACTGGTGGTTGATACGGGGAACGAACAGGTCCATAGAGAAGGATCCGCGAAGTGAGCGAGGATCAGGGACCCTGACCGGAGCGGTCGCCAATCGTTGGAATCGGTCAGGTAACGAGAATCCAATCTGCCACCCTATAGGGATAGTCTGTGGCATATCCCGCAATCGGGACGATGTTGCATTCCAGGCAGAAGTGCCCGAAGTCTTACTAGATCCGCTAGGATTCTGGATCAGGGGCCCACCAAGCGATCGACGTACCGGACTGCGGGTACGTTGTCCGAACGCAATAGCACACACCAGATGGACGTGCGTGGCAACAGACTTCCGATGGCAAAAAAGGCTGTCAGGGGTGCACGTGTTGATGTGCAGCCGAGGGTTCTCTGCGGACCACGTCCTACCGGAGGACGAGGGACTGCACCGAGCACCCCAGCCGAGGCGGCTGGTATCCGACCCTATGACGAAATCCGGTGAGGAGTTGAAAATGTCTCGCCGTTCCGTTTGACGGCATGACGTAACCACTACCGTAGGTCCCCCATGACTTCACTTAGTTTGTATAGCGAAGCCCCTAGCGAAGATGTAGAGTCTCGAGTCTCTGGAGGGTTCGACAGTGAAGAGGGGCTGGAGAGTGGCCTGGATTGACACCGGGAACAGGCCGACTAAGCGAGTCAGTCCGCGTAAGGACATCCGCTGCTGCCCAGCATGATACTGATGTCTTTGCGGATGGCGGTTAATTGGGTATGGGTAGCCGAAGGGTCGCTCGGTTGGTGTCCACCAAGAACCCCAAAAACTCTATCTCCTGAAATGGGGAGATAATAGGTGTTCGTGATCTATGAGGAGTCCCAGATCACGAAGCGATCCGACCATCCAGGAGGCGTGTTCGCTCGCTAGGCGAGGGGAACCAGCCATTAGAAGTAGGTCGTTCAAGTAGATGTTCAACCTCACCCTTGTTCCACAGGGCAGTAAGTTGGTGAGATTTCTCAAGCTCCCACCGGACGAAAAACCGCCTTTCTTCTTCCTGATCGGGAAGATATGAGCCTCCTGTCCAGATATTCAAAGTAAACCACAGCTCAGCCACTAAGACTCGAGATGAAAGAAAATTGCCTTTAAATATTCAAAAACTATCCCCCTTTGCCATATTGACAAAGTGGACCTTACCACATAGTGCAGCCACGACAAAGGGAAGGGGGGGGGGGGGGGTGAGAAGTTCTGTTGTTGATCCTCTTCAGAAACGGCTGGCCCGGGACCTCCTGAACTAGCCCCTTAAATAGGGACCCCCTAAGCTTCTAGAACATGGGTCCTCAAACTATGGCCCTCCAGGTGTTCAGGAACTACAATTCCCATCATGCTCAGTCATGTCTGTGAATGTCAGAGGTTTACAATGCCTCATGGGATTTGTAGTTCCGCAACAGCTGGAGGGCCATAGTTTGAGGATCCCTGTTCTAGAAGCTTCCAAAGGCCAGATGACCCTTATTGACCTATCACGAACCTCAGGGACCCCAAAGCTTTCCCCAGCAACTAGATAACTAGACCAATCTCCAGCTTTCCCGCTCAACTGACCTATTGACCTATCCTAGCCTCAGAATTTTCCCCTAGCAACTAGCTGAACTGACAAGATAATGGGCTTTCCTACCTAACTGAACAAACAGGGGGGCCTTGAAACTGCTCCTGCTAAGAATCCCATAAGGAAAAGGGGAGCCTTAAGACAGCCTAATCCCCTTTTCCTCACATTCTCTATAGTCTCTGCAATATATATATATATATATATATATATATATATATATATATATATATATATATATATAAAATGTTTGGGGGGTTCTCAGTAATTTTCTAGCAAAAAATAATGATTTAAATGTGAAAACAACAAATGTCAGAAAAATCCAGGGTCAGCAAGTGGTTAAAATAAAAGCAGGCTTATATAAGCCTCATCTGTGTATTAGGTGCTCCACAGATTTATCCATGTATTGGATTCCATACATACAGAGTGAATATTAAGCTCTCTTATTTAGAAAATTTGAAAAAAAAACTGTGGATATTGGCAGTTGGAGTTGAGATTTGAAGCTGATTGCTGATTGGCTGAGGGAAGGTTCTGGCAGTTGGTATTCTTGAAAAAAACAAAAACAAACGGAAGCTGAGCTCAGAAGCCCTGATGGTATCCTAGCAACGAAGTTGGTATTCTTGAAAAAGAACAACAACAAATGGAAGCTGAGCTCAGAAGCCCTGGTATCCTAGCAACGATGATGTCATAGCACACAGCTACCTTACAGCACAGCTGGCCAATACATAGAGCTCCTGCAGGAGAATCTAGCCAGTTTGGATTTGCTAGAGGTTGTGATCACATCGCTTTTCTAGTGCTCTGTGCGTTTTCATTGTAATTTATTATAATGAAGTGGCAAACGAGAAACCAAACTTTCAGATTTCACCCATATAAGATCAGGGATGAGATTACTTGGAAATTTATCCGAGAAAAAATTTCTGTGGAGGATTTGAATAAGCCCACTTTATTACATAGTGGGTTAGAGATGGAGACATCTCAACACCCCAGCAATGGGGAAAACCAACATGGGAACTCTGATGAAGGGAGGAATCCCGGAGCGAGTTCCAGAGGAGAGAATGCCAAGTCAAAAAGACAAAAACGAAATTTCAGATATCATCCATATAAGAGGAGGGAGGAGGTTACTTGGAAGACCTTCCTGGGAAGACCTTCTGTGGATGATCAATCAGCTGATGAAGAAAGGATGACAAAAAAGGGAAGATTTGATGCTGCACGGAGTTCGTCCAGAACAATACTGGGCATGATATGTACTGCCGTATTGCCCAAGAGACCAGCATCAGATGCAATTTTCCCTGAAACGTTTTCCCTGAAACAGATGACCATCGCAGATGAAACAAGTAAGAATGATAAGAACAATTGCATAAAATATACCGTATATACTCGAGTATAAGCCGAGTTTTTCAGCACATTTTTTTGTGCTGAAAATGCCCCCCCTCGGCTTATACTCGAGTCACCTTCTTGCGCCTGATCTCCCGGATTTGGGGACCCGGTACTGGCCGGCCGTAGCTCCCCTGGACCCCAAACATATAGCCTCACTCTTCCTCTACAAAGTTGCAAAAGTTTGTTGTCTGGGGGACCTACGGCCAGGGAGCACCGATTTTTCAAATTTGGGCACCCCTTCCATAGACTCCCATGTTAAACTGTAATTTCTCTGGTAAATTTGAGGACCCGGTACCGGCCGGCCGTAGGTCCCCTGGACCCAAAACCTAGCACACATGTAGTTCCAGTTCTCCTCTATAAGTGTGCAAAGTTTGCTGTCTAGGAGACCACCGATTTTTCAAAGCCGGGCACCCCTTCTAAATACTACCATGTTAAACATAAGTCTAGTCATCGACACAGTGAGGCATGAGCACAGTGAGGCATGGGCACAGTGAGGCATGGGCACAGTGAGGCATGGGCGCAGTGAGGCACAGTGAGGCATGCAGATGGACACCCTAGGGTTATACTTGAGTCAATAAGTTTTGCCAGTTTTTTGTGGTTGAATGAGGTGCCTCGGCTTATATTCGGGTCGGCTTATACTCGAGTATATACAGTAACACAATTGTCACTGTTTAGGTATTTTATCGGGAATAAAAATTAGAGTTAGGCCAGTGCAGGGGTACACTGTAATATCCACTTTCTGTTATAAATGAGCTCTTTTTGTTAGAAAACAGCCACAGTGTGAGTAGAAAAGCCTGTCCCCTGCCAATAGCTTTAGAGTGGGACCCCCAAACTTGGGTGAATGAATGCCATTCTTAAGGCTCATACACACAGTCAGACATCCAACAAAATTTCCCTTGGATTTTTTTCCTAATTGATTTGTCCGGTCACACCCATAGCATACACACAGTCAGACTTTTCTGCAAACTTTTCTAAAACTTTCCTAACATCACGTGTTTTTTTTGCTATTTTCTGCTCTTTACCGCCACCCTTTGGTTAACTTCTGCTATTGTTTGTTGCTTTTAACATTGGTTCTGAGCATGCGTATTTGCACTTTGTCCAAAAGTTGGTTGGATTGCTGTACACACAGTCAGACAAGGCACCATCGGACCTTTGTTGCCGAAAAGTTGGTCCGTTTGCAGACCCAACTTTTTGTTGGATGAAACCCGAAAAAGTTGGTCCGATGGAGCGTACACATGGTCAGACAAATTGGAAAACTTGCAGATTTTGAAGTTGGTTGGCAAAAAGTGTGACCGTGTGTATGGGGCTTTAGCTGAATAAATGAGTTTGGGTGAGCTGCAGCTATAGATAGATCTATCCTCCTATAATTGGATTAGGCATATGACTGTGTATGACCACCCCTGCAGTTCTCCCTGATATGATGATATTCCTTTAACACTTTTGCTGCCATGACAATTTCCCATACATGGTAAATCTAGGGTTGCCACCTTTTCTTCACGCCAAACCCGAAACACTTTGGGTAACCCAGGGAGAGTAGTAATGCAGTGTGCATTGCGTGCCGCAGCAAAATGTGGGTGTGGCCAAATTGCTTTTGCTAACATCATCACCATGCCCCCCAGTGATGCTGAACCTGCTCCCAGACAGCCTCCTGCAGCTCCTGGAACGCAACAGATTTGTTTGTGACTATCTTGGCCACAGCCCAGTCTAAATAATGTGTCCGGGTTTCAGTCCACACATGATTCATAACCCAGACTGTCCGGGTGAATCCCGTACAGGAGGCAACCCTAGGTAAATCGCGCATTTTTGGACCTAAGGATTACCTAAAGTGGACCTGCACTTTAAAAATGAAGATTTGCTACATTATATGGAAAATATAGAAATCATTTATTTGACCAAACTACTTAGCACCTTGGAGTCGTAGTAAACAGGAATATCTCCTTTCCATGTGTTTTCCACTATTGTCATTTAATGTTTTGTGTAGTAGGAATTCTATTTCTGTAAGGCAATAACATGTCATGATTTCTATTCATCTTGAAGTCAGTGAGATGGTCAACGAGACAGTCAACAAGGCAGTCAGCGAGACAGTCAACGAGGCAGTCTATGAGACAGTCAATGAGGCAGACAGCGAGACAGTCAATGAGGCAGTCTATGAGACAGTCAACGAGGCAGACAGCGAGACAGTCAACGAGGCAGTCAGCAAGACAGTCAGCGAGGCAGTCAGTGAGACAGTCAGTGAGACAATCAACCAGGTTATCAGTGAACCTGTTAACCAGGCCATCAGCGAGCCAGTCAATGAGCTTGTCAGCGAACCAGTCAATGAGCTTGTCAGCGAACCAGTCAATGAGCTTGTCAGCGAGCCAGTCAACAAGGCAGCCAGGGATGTGCCCGGCACCACCGCAGGACAAGGACCACCAGCCAACTTTAACCTTAACAGCTTCGTCTTTCATAAAATACTTGGTCAGGGTAGTTATGGAAAAGTAAGTAATCAAAGATATATGAACAGCAGGTTTAATGCATTGCGAGTTTCTGGTTATTAATATTGTGTCAGTGGGCAAACAGTAGGCTGTCGATGGAGGTCACACCACTGTATTCCTTACTACTTCCCATTTACATTACACGTGCTGAGCTGCGTTACGCAATGACAAACTGAAATCAATTATTTCCAATAAGACGAGTTTACACCAGCGTGATGCGTTAGTGTGCGCTCAATGAAAATGGAACATAATGCATTTAATGAAATGTGCTTCAAGGAAGGTACAATAAAGTTATTTTACATCATTGTTAAAAAAAAATGCCAACACACATCATCTCAAATGTGCTTAGTGTATGTTAAATGAATGCAAAGCGAGTGGAGTGAATCTCTAGCCTAAAGTCCAGAGGCGTAGCTTGAAGCTTGTGGGCCCCGATGCAAAAGTTGACCTGGCCCCTGGGCTGTTCTCACCCTGTGCTCCTCTCCATTCAGGAAATGGCTCAAAGCTTGTCCCCAGCCAATGAGAACGGAGGGGTGTGGACCGTGGAAGGCAAAGTGGAAGCCCAGTACTGGAGCGTGGCTGTGGGGCCCTTGGGCAGATAGGAGCTGGACTTTGTGGAGGATGTGATAATATGACAGGGGGGGCTGCAGGGGCCCCCTGGAGCTAGTGGCTATTGCCATTGTGATCCCTGCTACCCCTTCTGCTACGCCCAAACTAAAGTCATGTTAATGGTGTCTTTTGTAATACACAAAAAGCAGCTCGGCACAATTACAAATCCGTTGATAGATAAGGCAATAAGCTAATGTGTATTTAACCACTTCCCGACCCCCGCATGTACATATACGTCCACAATATGGCACGTACAGGCACATGGGCGTACACGTACGTCCTCGCCTATTAGCGGGTGGGGGGTCCGATCGGGACCCCCCCCGCTACATGCGGAGGTCGGGTCCGCTCGGGGAGCGATCCGGGACCACGGCGCGGCTATTTGTTTATAGCCGCTCCGTCGCGATCGCTCCCCGGAGCTGAAGAACGAGGAGAGCCGTGTGTAAACACGGCTTCCCCGTCCTTCACTATGGCGGCGCATCGATCGCGTCATTCCCTTTATAGGGAAGACACGATCGATGACGTCATTCCTACAGCCACACCCCCAAACAGTTGTAAACACATACTAGGTGCACCCTAACTCCTACAGCGCCACCTGTGGTTAACTCCCAAACTGCAACTGTCATTTTCACAATAAAGAATGCAATTTAAATGCATTTTTTGCTGTGAAAATGACAATGGTCCCAAAAATGTGTCAAAATTGTCCGAAGTGTCCGCCATAATGTCGCAGTCACGAAAAAAATTGCTGATCGCCGCCATTAGTAGTAAAAAAAAAATAAAAAATAAAAATGCAATAAAACTATCCCCTATTTTGTAAACACTATAAATTTTGCGCAAACCAATCGATAAACGCTTATTGCGATTTTTTTTACTAAAAATAGGTAGAAGAATACGTATCGGCCTAAACTGAGGAAAAAAAATGTTTTTATATATGTTTTTGGGGGATATTTATTACAGCAAAAAGTAAAAAATATTGCTTTTTTTTCAAAATTGTCGCTCTATTTTTGTTTATAGCGCAAAAACTAAAAACCGCAGATGTGATCAAATACCACCAAAAGAAAGCTCTATTTGTGGGGAAAAAAGGACGCCAATTTTGTTTGGGAGCCACGTCGCACGACCGCGCAATTGTCTGTTAAAGCGACGCAGTCCCGAACTGTAAAAACACCTTGGGTCTTTAGGCTGCATATTGGTCCGGGGCTTAAGTGGTTAAACTGTATTTAGCAGATTGTATAGAGATTGGCTTCAGAGCTTTAGCCCCAATATAAAAACACTGAATACAGACTGAAGCCCTGTACACACGGCCCAGAATCTCGTCAGGAAAAAAAACGTTGTTTTTCCTGATGAAATTCTTGGCAAGAATCTCTTGCCGGTCGAGTGTACAGACACTCCATTCAAAAGAACCGCAGTTCTTTTGAATGGCACGAACGCGGTGACGTCATCGACTACAACGAGCATGCGCTTGTCACATTTGATGCCCTTGCCGCCATCTTGCTACACCCTACCTATACCTTGGAAGCTAACGCGCATGCGTCAAAGTCATTTCAAGCATGCATGGGTTTCCACGGCGACAGGTAAGTATACAGACGCTCTGGTTTCTCGTCAGGAAAACACTGCCGAGAATCACAACGAGAAAATAGAGAGCAGGTTCTCTATTTTTCTCGTCGAGATTCTGGGCAGTTTTCTTGACGAGAAACCTCCAAACCTCGTACACACGCTCGGTATACTCGGCAAGAAAGCTCTGCCAGCAGTTTTCTTGATGGTTCTTGCCGAGAAAACCGAGCGTGTGTACGAGGCTTAGGAGTGAGTGCTGTCTGTAGTTTTCTCTAAGTTTGCTAAAAGCCTACTGCAGCCTGCTAAAAGCCTATTTAAAGCTATCCCCATTCACTAGTCTAGAAGGTAGTGACTAACAGTCAGGGCCGGCCTTAGGTGTTTAGGCGCCCTGTGCGAGCTAATCCTGTGCTCCCCCCCCATCTTCACCCCTTGCCACCTAAACATACACAAAGAGGCTGTCCGGGGCCCCTCTATCCTCTGCCGGGAGCCTGGGGAGTGACAATGAGGAGGAAGAGGTGAGGCAAGAGTCAGCTGAGCCCCTAGGTGGCAGTGCGCCCTAGGAGGCTGCCTTCCTAATCCACCTAGTGGTAGCGCCGACTGCCCGGCCCTGCTGCGACTCACATTTTGCGAGCTGCGATGGCACGCACGGCGCCCCTGTTGCCCATGGCGCCCTGTGCAGCCGCACAGCTCGCACACCCCAAAGGCCGGCCCTGCTAACAGTCAAAACCACTTACAACTTGCTAAAGGCCTGCTGAGTTCATACTCTATAAACTTGTGTTTTTAAACTAAGACTAACAATTGTAGCCAGGCTGGGGGTTGCTGCTGGGGACCCAGAGGTAACCTTTTCAGAACCTGGTGCTGAATTATATCTAATCATTTGTGTCCTGTGTTTTTTTTTTTTTTTAGGTCGCCCTGGCATCCCATCCTGCCACAGACCAGAAACTGGCAGTCAAGGTGGTGAAGAAAAGGCAATTATTGAATGAAGATCCTAAATGTGTACTTACAGAGAGACAAATACTTGAAGATGTTGGAGACAGTCCTTTTTGTACACACGCCTATGGAACCTTCCAATCAGAAGTAAGTGTCACATTCCTATCAATCACTCATCAGATCACATCCATATTATCCATTTGATCTCCAAGTCTATATGCAGACCTAGAAACAAATTCCCAAACCCCAAAAAAACATTAGAGATGGTCCAGCTTCACAGAGGCTGCCATTGTAGAATGTTGGGAATTCTGGTTCTGCCCGGCTGTGTTGCTCTTATTTTGGCTTTGCTGTCACTGACTGGGATCAGGTATACCCCCCGTATTTCTCTCATGATAGAGTCATTGTAATGGCAGCCTGGTAGAACATGTCATGTGGCTCTGTTATGTATATTGCTTTCCCAATGAGGAAAGATATTTAACATACATTTAAAGTTCTTGCCAAGCATCATATTCTGACTTTAATGTGAACTTAGATTTAAAGTGAATGTAAACCCAACAGTGACCATCTCTTGTTTTTCCCACTTGGTCTATTAAATATACAAACTAAAGCATTCTGCAATACCTGTTCAATAAGAGCAGAAGAAAAGACCTGTTGATCCTGTCAGAAATCCAATGCTGTCCTTTGTTATAAGCCCCATATTTCTGCATTTCTCACAAAACACAAACCCCACATCCACTTTACCTCTCTAAACCAATTCTTTTCTCTCTATCTTTTACAGGAGGATCTCTTTTTCGTTATGGAGTACATGAAAGGAGGAGAACTATTCGACCTGCTCAAGACTGCTCCATTATCAACTGATACAATAAGGTATGGCTCACAAAGAACATCGGTTTAAGAGTAACTTGGTTTGAAAACGTTTTGATTTGCAAGCAACTTTTTTTTTTAATTCGGACTCGGTTTGCGGGTGTTGACTCGCAAGATGAGCAGAATTCAAGCTAATTAGGCCTGCAGTACCTTATTTGGCCTGAGGTACGGGGCGCAGAAGCCAAGCAGAGCCGAAAATAGGCCTGCAGTACCTCATTTGGCCTGAGGTACGGGGGGCGAAGGAGTTGAGAAAAGCCGAACATTGGCCTGCAGTACCTCATTTGGCCTCAGGTATGGGGGCGCAGGAAGCGAGCCAAAGTGTCCTAGGGTCTTTTCGACCGTTTTCGGCACTCTCTGGCGCCCCCCACCACCTATGGCCGCATTCGGTATTGCATCCCATTGAAGTCAATGTGGAACTAATTATTTTTGTTTCCATTGACTTCAATGGGAAAACTTGCATTGATATGTGAGTACTTTGGATTACGAGCATTCTCCTGGAACAGATTATGTTCGTAATCCGAGGTTCAACTGTACTGTCCAAGGATGCATTCACACCTGTACCAAGTGTTTATTTGCACTTTTTTTGCATGTTTGTTGTGCAGCAGCACAAGGCAGCCTATTCACTTGTATGGGCTGCCCTACTTGTGCCAAATGTGCCAAAGTAACTTTTTTTGGCAGTGAGCCTCATGCACTTTTGCAATGTACATATTGGTGCATTTTTTCAGGCAACTGCTACCTGAGTTTGAGATGTCATTAAGAATCATTGGCACCACAAGTGTTATATGCATTTTGGCACGTTTTTCTTCTACATATTTTTGGTAAAAAAAATCGCAATAAGCGTATATTGATTGGTTTACGCAAAAGTTATAGCGTCTACAAAATAGGGGATAGAATTATGGTATTTTTATTATTATTTTACTAGTAATGGCGGCGATCTGCGATTTTTGACGTGATTGCGACACTGCGGCAGACAGATCGGACACTTTTGCCACTATTTTGGGACCATTCACATTTATACAGCGTTCAGTGCTATAAAAATGTATTGATGACTGTGTAAACGTGACTGGCAGGGAAGGGGTTAACGCTAGAGGGCTATCAAGGGGTTAAATGTGTGTCCTAGGGAGTGATTCTAACTGTAGGGGGAGGGGACAAACAAGGGGAGGAGACCGATCAGTGTTTCTCTGTACTGGGAACACACCATCGGTCTCCTCTCCTCTGAAAGGACGTGGATCTATGTGTTTACACACACACATATCCACGTCCTTGGCTGTGTCACTGGCAATCGAGTGTGCCCGGCGGACATCGCGGTCGCCAGGCGCGCATACCTGTACCCGAGCCCGGCAGACATCGTGGCCGCCGGGCACGTGTACTTATACCCAAGTGACGCGATGGGTGTCTGCCCACTAGCGGCCGAGAAGCCAAGGATGTAATATGAAGCCCGGCCAGAACAAGAGTCGCACCGCGCAGCTGTCATTAGTCGGCCGGCGGGCAGCAAGCTGTTAATGTATTACCCCAAAAACTGAACAGTGCCTATCATTGTTAGAGTAATACATTCCTTCCAATGACTTGCACAGATTGGAAGGAATCATCTATTAATCATTTATTTACTTATGTCTGTGAGAAATGTGACATTAATTGACCTCTCTTTTTTTACAGATTTCTTACTGCCGAACTTCTTTGTGCTCTGCAATATCTACACGGACGTGGCATCATTCATAGGTAAGTGTTTCATCATGACCTTGTCTCCATATTTGCCATTATTTATTAAAGGATAACACCACCCAACACTGGTACTCTAGTTGTGGATGGGTGTACAAGGGTTGAGATGCCCTTTGCCAGTTCTGTCGCCTGCTGCTGAACCTCAATGGAGCGATCCCCGCCGAGCAAGCGGATGTTCACGGGGCAGATCATCACGGGATCCGCCCGTGTGAAAGGACCCTTAAAGACATGTGGATAGAAACACTCCCCAGGCTTTCTCATTCTAATACGTATCGCCCCCTAGTGGGACTTAATCATGTCCCACTAGAAGGGCAAAATGTGACTGAGGAAGACAGCCCATGGAGTGTTTTTGCTCCCTTGTTTTCAATAAAGATGTTAAAGCATTGCAGAATGACAGACTTGGACTTGACATGGTTTCTTCAAGTGCAGTAAGCCGGGAACTGAGCTCACGAGGATCATGCTGAGCTCATAAAGTGGTGCAGACAGTTAGTAGGTGATCTAACCCGTTGGCACCCATCTAAAACTGACCTATTAGTATTGGGTGAACTTTGATTTTAAATATTTGATGTGTAAATATAACTCTCTCCTTTTCTTTTACAGAGACTTGAAACCTGAGAACATACTGCTCGACAGCTCTGGCCATGTCAAAATAGCAGACTTTGGCCTTTCTAAAGTGGATATGTTCGGACCCAAGAAAGCGTATAGCTGTGCCGGTACTGAAGCCTATATGGCCCCAGAGGTAAGTAAAAAACACCCTTCTTTTTCCCCCTTACCACATCCCTCTTTATATTATTATGTTTATCAGCCATATCATTATAATGAAAGAACAAGAATTTTGGAGATGAAGGAAGCAGGGTCACAATGATTGTGACAAGAAGCCTAAAAAACATCAGGGGCCACACTGCGACCTGTCATTTCTACCAATTATTTCTTACCTTTTATTACTGCTCTGTGTATGGCTGATCATGTGCTTTGTTTTATAGTTACCCTTACTCTCTTTTCTCTTTTTTATCAGGTTTACTATAATAAACCCTACGATGCCATGGCCGACTATTATTCTCTTGGTGTCATCCTGTTCGAAATGGCCACAGGAGAACCTCCAGAATCAGTCAGATCCAGGAACCACTATCCAAGGAACATTGACCCTGACCTTCGAGATGTTATTGAGCGAGTAAGTATAGATAGTCTAGAATTAGAATGATCTTAGAGCTATAGGTCCTTAGTGTTGTCTATGTAAAAAGGCTCTTCTGCATTGCTATGTGCTATAGTGATGAAGGGATTAGAGTCAGAAATCACAGAGGGGGTATATGACTTCTGGAAGTGTTATATACAGATTTTATGGCAGGATATTGACCACATAGGAGGTCAGCATTACATCTGAACTACCCATGTGACATCCTGAAAACATGAGCTGTTGGGGGAACTCCTAGACCGGTTCAGGAATGTTACCTTAGATCACAGGTGTCAAACACAAGGCCCGCGGGCCAAATCCGGCCCTCCGGGCCATTTAATGTGGCCCTCACACCTCTCCTGCAGCTGCAGGAGAACTCCAGCCCTCCTCTGGTCCTACTCCAGACCCTTACTTTCTGCTTTCAAGCAATGCATCCAGCTTCTTCCCAGAAGCAGCATAAGGAAAGGGGGTGCACTGTGATGTAAGGGAGCGTGGGGTACTCAACTTCTGATGGTGGGGTGGCTCTTGACATCTAATGTAAAGGGGAGGGGATGCGCTGGACATCTAATCTTACAGATACAACCGGCCCTTTTGAGGGCAATCATAATGTTGATGTGGCCCGCAATGAAATTGAGTTTGACATCCCTGCCTTAGATCCTTCTAGCAGACATACCTTCATTTAAAACTACACTAAGGAATAAAAATATGACATTCTGAGTCCATTTTTTTTAAATAATAGCCGACACTAAACTGGCTAATTTATCATTTTCTGTTAGTGACAATCTACTGTATGCTAAATGTCATATCTTTTTCATTACAGCTTCTTGCAAAATATCCGGGAGATCGCTGGTGGGCAGTGAAAAGACTACGAGAACACCCCTTCTTCAGATCTATTGACTGGAAGAAGTTGGAGGAAGGAAAGGTTACTTCACCATTGTGGATGCCAGAAGTAAGTCCATTGGAAGTACAATTAATATAATGTGTGCAGATACAAGGAGATCATTTCATAGGGGGCTGCATAGCTGTGTTCATTTTGGCAGCAAATTTCGACTTAGTTTTAGTCTTAGTCCCATTTTTGTCTTCTGCAATTGTTTTAGTTTTAGTCGTATTTAGTCGACTAAATCTCCAGTAGATTTTAGTCGACTAAAATGTCCTACGTTTTTGTCGACTAAAATCTCCAGTACGTTTTAGTTGACTAAAACTAATTTTAGTCGTCTAAAATCGAATGGGTGTAATTAAATTGTAATGCATTAGTTAAAATTTCTCTACAATTTCCAAACTCATTATATACGGCTGGAGTGAAAAATCTAGTATGTTATTATTTATGTTATTGAGGTAGGAACATGGACTACAGACCAGTGTTAATTTTGAAGTCAAATTTCAAGCTAGTTTTAGTCTTATGCCCCGTACACACGATCAGGCTTTTGCCCAGCCAAAATCACATCGGAATTCCGATGGAATTCCATCGGAGTAAAAAAAAAACATGTTCTCTATCTAAACTCTAATGGAATTCCTCTGAATAGCCGATGGGGCATACACACAATCGGAATATCCGATGGAAAAAGTCAGACAGACTTTTTCCATCGGAAATTCCGATCGTGTGTACGGGGCTCTAATCTTGTGACTAAAATGGCATTTTAGTTTTAGTCCCATTTTAGTCTTTTGACTAAAATGCCATTTCAGTTTTAGTCGTATTTTAGTCATCTCAATTGTTTTAGTTTTAGTCGTATTTTACTCTACTAAAATAGTATTCATTTAGTCAACTAAAATGTTTGTTGTTTTAGTCGACAAAATTAACACTGCTGTATACAGGAATTGCAGAATAATTATAAACTTCAAAAAAAGCAAAACACAATCATCTGTACATTTGCTATATTCCACATGCACCCCACTGCTAATTATTAATATAAAATATCATTATAAATTCATAGAAGAACAAAATATCAGTTATAATGGCAACATTAGGTAGTATAGTGTTACATTTGAAAATGCATCTCCTGGTTGGCATGTCATGTATTGAATGATAGGTCTGATTTATGTATTTTCTTGTTGCAGTGCCCAGAAATAGACACAAATAAGCAAATTGACGTGAAGAAACTGATTCACTACAGAAGAAGAAATCAGAGGAGAATTACAGATGAGCACCAGAGATTGTTTGATGGCTTCAGCTTCATAAGCAGGAAATGGAGAAAGATGCTGAAGAGGCAATGAAAGAATAAGATCTAAAGAAACACTCACTAATCCAAGAGTCCTGTACTGTCTTACGCCGGGCCGATCCTTTGCTGGTCTTCGGATCCCCGGTATTGCCAACTAGATTTAGGGAGCCAGCTAAAACCCCAAGTGTGCATGCACAAAATCCGGCTGTGCTTTCAGTCTGGTCCTGCAGCCTCCTGAGACATGTGAAGTGTAATTTTCATCTCTCCTGACGTGGATCGACATCACTGGACATCATTTTGGATTTATATTGTATAATATAACCCTGACTCTTTCGGGTCACTCATTGCGATTGACAATGGCGTTACTAAGGGGGTGCAGAGCGCACCTGGGTGACACCCACCAGAGGGATGACACCTGCCAGATGGGTGGCACCATGGCTGATCTAGGGGGGTGCTGATTTTAGTTGTGCCACCCCGCACCTCTACCTGGTTACTGACACACACTGGACTGGCATGCACTGACCTACACTAACAGAGGACGTCCAGATGTACATAAACTGACCGCTCCATGCTTTAGAGAGATACACACACACAACCAATTTAGGAGAGAGTAGATCGCACACACAGATTATAGGATGAGGCCATACTACAAACATACACCCAACATTAGAAAAAGGATGCCTAGCATCCAGTAGGGTAGCTTAGTGTAGTTAGTGTAGGTCCTGCCCTAGAAGAGTCTACCTTGCCGTGGTGGGCAGGCTTGGAATCTCTTGGTCAAAAGTGTGTCAGCGAATGGGAGAGAGGATCACTAGATCTTCACTTCTGGCCAATTGATTTTACCAAAGGACTCTTGGTTTATTCAGAGTATATATAGTTGGAAAAGGAAAAAAATGTGTATAGACCCAAAATTATACTTTCATAAAACACACAATAAAAAAATTGGTATATTTACATTTGAATTGCTTCTTCTTTTATTTATTCCTTTCATGACCACTTGGATGCACAGGCCACATGTGTAAGGCTGGAAGGGGCTCTATGGCTACTTCTTCCTCTTCTGGTGTGTAGGGATGTGTAATAGGTGTTTATGTATTATCATGTGTCCTAACCATGTATATATGTACTGACAAGCCCCTTATGTGACAGTAGTGACAACAAGGTCCTCTCAATGGAGACATGGGGGATCTTCTAGCTTCACCCCAAGAACAGGGTGTGCCAGATCATCGGTGCATGTTGCATTTTGCACAACTACGCCATGAGAAAGGGCCTGGAGATTGACCTACGTGATGACCTGACCCCCGAACCCCAAAGTCCCCCCCTGCCCGAGGCAACCCTGTCTGCCGAGGGAACAGCAGTCAGGAGACACCTCGTGGAACGCATCTTTGCAAGTTAAACACACACATTCATCATGGCACAAGGAGAATGCACGCATGCACAATACTGTGGTCCCTAGCTCACACACAGCACATCCACTTCACATTGGATTAGCCCAAGTCCACCATGCAGGATTTGGGAGCAGCAACGCCACGCCAAGGCTCCAATTATGTTGCTGTCCATTCATACCACATTCACACGGCCGTGGGGATAAATTCTCCCCAACGAGCCAGGGTGACACCCCTTACTGGCAGGAGTGTCACCCCCACATTCACTCACCAGTCACACTGTAGCCTGCACTCCTGACCGTGTGCAGGGATTAAACAAAAAATAATACTCATAATCTGAGTGAAAATAATAAAAACACTCATCACCGGAGTACACAAATTAAAAAAAAAAATCATCATTTGAGCATAAAAGAAAAGCAAAGAAAATAATCATCTGCCCTGTCGTGGGCTGCGCCTCGTGCCTAGGCTCCTGGGCCGCAGTTGCCTGGGGGGAGCCTCAGGTGGGGGGGTTGTCTGGTGGAGGTACATCCCCCGGTCTCTCCCTGGCTGCCTGGCTGCCCTCCAATGCCAGGGCTATGCGGTGGAGGTATAAATTTGTCACCGCCTGCATCCGCAGCTGGCGGGTGGTGGTATTGCGCAGGTGGCGCAGAGCCTCCCCTTACATCAGAGTCCACACAGACCCCATATACATCAGATCTGATGTAAGGGGTGTTCTGGGAAACTTTATTTAAGGGTGCATGCTGTAGACTATCCTCCCCTTTAACAAAGTCCACGTAGCACCCCTTTTTATACACTGGGAGGCAGGAGAGACTAGAGAGTGTGAGCTTACCAGAATTGAGGCGCATGCAGGCTGTCGGATGCTTTTTTGGGTTCAAACTTCCTGCCCAGTGCCCACACATGCCCGGGGAGTGTGGGCAGGGCAGACTCAGAAGGAGGAGGAGCAGATGAGCTCTATCTCGTGTCTGTGCAGAGAGAGAAGGGGATGTCAGCGCTGGTGTGTGAGACGAGACATAGCTCAGCTCTGCAGCCATCTACCTCGGAGCTGACACAGGCACGGCTGCACAGTGGGAGGTGTGCAGTGGCCGTGACCTGTGTTAACAGAGCTCCAGCAGGCATATTACTGCTCTTCAAAAACAGCATTTGGTAGTGGCGGCCGGTAACTGTGCATAGTGTCACCAGCCCAGGGTGAGATTTCCACCCTGTCCCCCCTGCCAGCCCTCCCCTGAATGGTTTTAATCCTCCTGTTCCCGGGTCCCAGTACTTCTGGCTCCCCCCTCTGTGGGTGTCCCCAAAGGAAGGTGTTCCCCATGGGGGGCATTTATGCATGTGTGTTCCCAAGCCCCCTATGAGAGACACATAGCGTGGCTCAGCTCCACTCCCTGCTCTCACATCACTGGCTGTAATTGACAGCCAATGAGGAGATAAAGACCCGGTAGAGCTTCTGCTCTTGTGCACACTGCTGGATCGGGCTCAGATGAGTATAAGGGGGCAGAGGGGGGAGCTGCACACTAAAGTTTTTTTTACCTTTATATATAGATGCTTATGCTTTAGAACCTTTGACTTTTTTTTAATAGTGTGTGAATTGTATGGCCATGGGGGCCATGTCCAAGACAATCTTGGTGTAGAGGAAATTAGTTGAATGATGCTGGCCAACAGAATAAGGACATCTAGCAGAAAAATGTATTGCAAGGGAATCTCTGGACTGAAGTGAAAGTGGAGCTCCATCCAAAAAGGGAAGCTCCACTTATCTTCTACCTTTCCTCCCTCCGGTGCCACATTTGGCACCTTTCGGGGGGAACTGGTACCTGTTTTTGACAGGTAACTGTCTTCACTTCTGGGAGACCTGGCTGCGGCAAGATGTGCCATGGTCCTCCGGAAGTTCGGCTCCCCCCTCCTTCCTCCGCCGCCGGGCCATTCACAAAGCGCAGCACACTTTGCGCATACGCAATAGGGGACCGACTGTGAAGCCGCAAGGCTTCACTGCTGGTTTCCCTTACAGGCAATGGCAGAACCTCGAGAGTAGATGGAAACATCAGCTGGCTTGCCGATATCACTAGATTCCAGGACAGGTAAGTGTCCTAATATTAAAAGTCAGCAACTACAGTATTTATATCATACAATCAGATTTTATAGTAAGTTGCCATTTTAATATCTGAACTGGTTTAAATTTAAAAAAAGGAAAGAATTCAGAAGTTGACCAATGTAATTTGATAACATTTTGACAGATTGAAACTGCTGCTCTGAGGCCATGGGAGGATTGCCTAAGTGCAACCATGAACTAGGCAGGAAACTTAGTTTAGGGCCTCACCAATGGCCTACCTTCCATGGAGTATAAACTCCTACTTTTTTTGTTTGTTAATCACTTAAGCTTTAAAACAGCCTTTCTCAACCAGGGTTCCATGAAACCCAAGGATTCCTCCAGGGGTTACAACAGATTCCTTGTTTCAATGATCGACTTCTGACTCTCAGATAAGTAACCATTGACACCAATGATCTTTTGAGCTATCTGTAAAGGAGTGTTTTTCCTACTGACCTCCCAGGTACAAGGACATCCTACTTCAAAGTAGACATGTGCATTCGTTTTCGTCCGAATGCATTTTCGTCTGAATTTCAGGTATTTTCTTTTATCGTTTTAACAAACGAAAACGAACACGCTGAATCCAAAATCCAAAAGATCCGACATAAAAAAATGCTTTATTTTCATTTTCGTTGGTGCAACAGTTCGATAAAGATAGGAGATTCGACATGACGCTGACAATAGCAATCTGTGTCTATCGAACCTGTGGTCGAACGTGCCTAACCTTAACTCTATTAGTCCAAGATTATTCTACATAGAGAGGAAAGATTCGACATAGCGAGAAAAGATTTGACATTATAGAGACAGTGTTGGGGTAGACCATTTGACATGAACGGTGAAGATTCGACGCAGCAGCGAAAAACATACAAACGTTGAATCTGTCATTGAAGGCTTATGGTGTCTGTCGAAAGTTCTAAGAAGTTTCGACAAGCAGCTAAACTGTACGACGCCGCAATCTTACATTTCGGGTCAAATGCACGGCCCATAGGCTATAGAAGAATTCGAATGTTGGTTGACTAGTAATAATAATTTATAAATATAATTATTACTAGTGTCAAACAACATTAGAATCCTTCTTGTAGCTTGTAGGCGGAACGTTCGATTGCGGCGTCGTACAGTTTAGCTGCTCCGTCGAATCTTCTTAGAACATTCGACAGACCCCAAAAGCCTTCAATGACAGATTCAACCTTAATTTATTCATTTATTTTCGGACTAATGCATTTCTTAACTAAACAAAATAAATAAAAACTAATTTCAGGAGTAACTAAATAAATTATTTTTCGGACGAAAACTAAATTCCAAAACAAAATATTTCAGTGTGCACATGTCTACTTCAAAGTGACCACCAATTTAAGGGAAATGATTCTTCCCAATAACAACAAATTTTTCACACTGACCACCAGTGTAACGGGCGCTTCTTCCAGTGACCACCAATGTAAAAGAGTTCTTCACCCACTGACCACCAATATAAGGGGACACTTCACTGACCATCAATATAAGACAGCACATCTCATCTCACCATCAACATATGCAGGCGTTTTTCCACTCACTACCAGTGTGAGGAAACACTACACTATTCACTATCTGAATTCGTTTTCTAGTCATGATCTTTATTAGTTTTATATCATTATTTCCACTTAAAATAATAATGTCATACTAAGCAGCTTTAAATGTCAAAAATGCTATGTACACCGCTTTCCTAGTGTTTTTTTTGTTCTTCTATCTAAACCTAATGCGTAATTAAACTCAGTATAAAATAAAAATGCAGGTTTAGGTCATAATCTGCTAGTGTGCACCACATGCTAGCACATTATGTCAGACTTACCTGTAAAACAGAGTCCTCCAGCGCTGAGCTGTCACGGCTCTCATTGGTCCTGGTCACTTCCATATTCGCCATGGTTTCTTTCTTTCTTTCCGGGTCCCATCTCTTCTGCAGCTTGAATGGGTGAGACACAATGACGTCACTCCCACATATGCACAAGGGAGTCACATCCCTATAGCACACAGCAGGTGCTGTAAATGTGGACTGGGCTGCGTATGAGTGGCTCAGATAATATCACAACTGACAAGTGGGGGGGGGGGGGGGTTATGACAGCAGAGACCACTTGCAATCTTGTCTGTTATAGAAACCTTACCTGTCAGAAGTTTAGAAAAAATGTGAGTTCAATACCACTTTACTGTGCACACTCGTGCACCATAAAGTTGTAGATACTGTAATTATTAGCTGAGGCTCCCTGAGACTTGCACACTAGTGTTTTTTTAAACTTCAGCCTAGAAGCTGTTATTACTATTTTTTTCTGCTCCTAGAAGCAAAATCGTGCATAGGCGTGCGCACAGGGTGTGCTAGGTGTGCCCAGGCACACCCTAATCACCCTGTGCTGCACAGATTCCCCCTGCTGCTTGGCTGCAGAGAAAGGGACTTGGGAATCTCTGTCCCCAGCCCCTTTCTCTGTCTCAAAAGTGAGATATCAGGGGTCTGATATCTCACCAAAGCCCCTGCCCCCCTTCCCCAATGGTGCTTCTAAAAAACTGTAAAAGAAAATAATATATATATATATATATATATATATATTTTTTTTTATAAAAAAATTATAAAAAAAGTAATAAAAAAAACTACTGATGCCCACTGACACCATTCACTGTTCTACTGACACTGTCCATTGCCCTACTGATATATATATATATATATATATATATATATATATATATATATATATATATATATATATATATATATATATATATATATATACGCATGTGTATTTTAGCTCTGGGGTGCACACCCTAAGGTAATAGGCTGCACAAACCTATGAGTGTTATCCTACGTGTCCATGCACACTACTTTAAGTTATTACTGTTTTTTGAGCTTCAGCATCTAGAAGCAGAAAAAAATATGTTTTTGTAGTTTCCTGGAGCGTTTCTTCAGCAGAAATGCTCTTAAATACATTTTAAAATATATATATTTTTTTTAAAGGAAATGCAAAAACTCGAATAAAACACTAATGCTCCTAAACCGCTGCTAGAACCCTACTACAAGAAGCCATTACCCATGTTTTTTTTTAATCCAGCTTTCTTTTCAGCCTTTTTTTAGCTTAAAAAATAAAAATAAAATACTAGAGTGCAAGGAGCCTAATTGTTCCTTTATGCTGAAAACGTTGAGAAATTTTGTTCTAATAGATTGATCATTAGCTCATTTATGTTCTAAATCCCTCCTTTTGTCCATCTTAACCTACTGTATATTAATTTTATATTTTTGCACTCACACACTAATTTTCAGGTGGCATATTCTATATAATTGTTAGTAAATCTCCTGCAAAGACACTTGTAACTACAGTTGAGAAAGAATATGTTTGAGGTAAAAAATTATATATTACTTAGAGTTACTGCACCAGAAATATATAGTATCTAACGCCCTCTGCTGTCAAGTTTTTGTGACTACAGAATTTATTGTAACTGGCCTAATTCAAATAAAAAAAAAAAAAAAATCTAAATGTAATATATGTTCTGACATCATGCATTTGTTTTGATAATCTTTATATATAAAAATGAAACTTAGAACTGTATATTTTTGCTTTTTAATTTGGGAAGTCAGCAGTAAATAAATGTTTGCTTGAGATAAAAAGTCTACACTACATAAATCTACAAACAAAAATTAAAAGAACACAAAATCCCATAGGTTAAAAAAAAAAAGATAGAAATCGATCAGTTAATCTTTGTCCTGCTGACATTATGTTTTTATGGTGAAGGGTTTATACTGTTTATATGAACCAATCCTTCTCATGTATGCTGTGGAATGCCTACAATAATGGCTGGTTCACATATTTTGAACACATGTAAATTTTAATGTATTGAGTACGTTTTCAAGGGAGATGGGATACATAATCTGTACTAAAATCCATGTAAAACATGCAGTATCTCACGAAAGTGAGTACAGTACATCCCTCACTTTTTTGTTAAAATGTTATTATATCTTTTCATGTGACAACACTGAAGAAATTACACTTTGCTACAATGTTGTGTAGTGAGTGTACAGCTTGTATAACAGTGTAAATTTGCTGTCCCCTCAAAGTAACTCAACACACAGCCATTATTGTCTAAACTGCTGGCAACAGAAGTGAGTATACTCCTAAGTAAAAATTAGGACCAATTAGCCATTTCAATCCCTGTTGTCATGTGACTCGTTAGTGTTACAAGGTCTCAGGTGTGAATGGGGAGCAGGTGTGTTAAATTTGGTGTTATCGCTCTCACTCTCTCATACTGGTCACTGGACGTTCAACATGGCACTTAATGGCAAAAAGCTCTCTGAGGATCTGGAAAAAATAATTGTTGCTCTACATAAAGATGGCATAGGCTACAAAAAGTTTGCAAAGACCCTGAAACTGAGCTGCAGCACGGAGGCCAAGACCATACAGCAGTTTAACAGGACAGGTTCCACTCGGAACAGGCCTCTCCATGGTCGACCAAAGGAGTTGAGTGCACGTGCTCAGCGTCATATCCAGAGGTTGTCTTTGGGAAATAGATGTATGAGTGCTGCCAGCATTGCTGCAGAGGTTGAAGGGATGGGGGGTCAGCTTGTCAGTGCAAATTGGTCTGCATGGCTGTCGTCCCAGAAGGAAGCCTTTTCTAAAGATGATGCAGAAGAAAGCACGAAAACAGTTTGCTGAAGACAAGCAGACTAAGGACATGGATTACTGGATCCATGTCCTGTGGTCTGATGAGACCAAGATAAACTTATTTGGTTCAGATGGTGTCAAGCGTGTGTGGCGGCAATCAGGTGAGGAGCACAAAGACAAGTGTGTGCTGCCTACAGTCAAGCATGGTGGTGGAAGTGTCATGGTCTGGGGCTGCATGAGTGCTTCTGGCACTGGGGAGCTACAGTTCATTGAGGGAACCATGACTGCCAACATGTACTGTGACATACTGAAGCAGAGCATGATCCCCTCCCTTCTGAGACTGGGCAGCAGGGCAGTATTCCAACATGATAACGACCCCAAACACACCTCCAAGATGACCACTACCTTGGTAAAGAAGCTGAGGGTAAAGGTGATGGACTGGCCAAACATGTTTTCAGACCTAAACCCTATTGAGCATCTGTGGGGCATCCTCAAACATAAGGCGGAGGAGCGCAAGGTCTCTAACATCCACCAGCTCTGTGATGTCATCATGTAGGAGTGGAAGAGGACTCCAGTGACAACCTGTGAAGCTCTGGTGAACCCCATGCCTAAGAGGGTTAAGGCAGTGCTGGAAAATAATGGTGGCCACACAGAATATTGACACTTTGGGCCCAATTTGGACATTTTAATTTCAATCCTATTGTCCTTTACGGCAGAGATCTTACAATTCTATATTTAAGTTGCCATGCATTCAGTCTTACTAAAAATGTGAATGGGCCCTTTCATTAAGTGAGTCCATTATATTCAGAAGTTTGGCCACAGCCCCTTCAGCCTTGAAAACAAAATTAATCTACAAACATTAATCATTAGGCAACCTTGTCAAGTATGATCTGGACACCAGATGAGCTTGGCAACAGAAAACTGTGATATGAACAGGTATATTATTAATACTTTACAACATGAGAGCAGACAGTACAGTTACCAGGGCAGTCTTTAGCGCAGGGCAAACGGGACACTTGCCCTGGGCCCAATCTTTGTAGGGGGCTCTGCGCTACCCGTGAATTGGGGCCCCGACGCCGACTTTGCAGAGTGCACAGAGGACACGGGAGGCTGTATTCCCGATCTAGCCAGCAGTGAGGGGGTGGGACCGGGAGCTCGAACTGCAGTCTGCTCACATAATTTGTAATAAAAACATCTTTGCCATTCTGAAGCTTCTCTCCAACCACTTTGCATATTATTCATATATATATTTATATATGTGATTCTGTACATGCAGCAGAAATCTCCCTCCACTCCACTCAGTCTGGCTGCAACCATTTTAACTGTGGGCAGCTGAAGCTGCTGCCTGTTCACTTACTGGATTTACACAGATCTCATTGGCCCTCTTATGACTCATCCCCCCATCCTTCCTAACAAACTCTCCCAAGCATGAGTGAGAGAGAGAGCCGTGAATGATGTCATAAGCCTAGGCTTTTTTACCAGACAATAAAGAGGAAGGGGGCTGTATAAGGTATTTACTGGCAGAAAAAAGAAGATGTTTAACTATACAAAGTTTAAACAAGAAGATTTAATAGATGGAGAGATGAAAACAATTACTGAAGCTCCGCTTTAAGTTTCCTTCTTCTATTGGCCTTCAGTGAAGCAGACACACTGTCACAGCCCAACATATATCCTATTTAGCAAAGTGCTTTGCAGCATCTAACATAAGGGGCACAATTAAATCTGTAAGCCATAATTAGACCAACAGGGATTAGTGCTGCAAGAATCTCAGACTGTTCACACAACAAATCCTCTGCTTTGTGTCTTCTACAGCCAAAAGGAAGATCGGCTCCCCAAATCACAGCTACCCCCCGGGAATACCAATGCAGCTGATCTACCTGTGATGTGAAATAGGGAGGCAAGCCAAAGAGAGGGGATAAAGGTACTTTCTTCTCTTTTATACATACCTTGATCCTATGTGCAGAAAAATTCTTGAGGCACTCTACATACCCCATCATAAGGACCACCTTTTATTTTAACTATTTTCCTTTTTTTCAGGCTGTTTTTTTGTTTTTAAATCTCTAAATTGTTCTACTTTTTTCCTATAAATCTTTTCATGGATGATACACCAAGGACCTCCATGATCCTCCATTTGCCTGTATTGAGTGAGGTTTTTTAATTTTAACTGTATTTGAAGATACTTTAAAAAAGTGTGGGCATCTTAGTATCTACATGGCACAAGAGTGTATTAAATGGCCTAACCAATATAGATATGATTGCAACAGACTGGGCCACTGTGTGCAAAACGAGCTGCACAGTGGAGGTAAGTATAACACGTTTGTTATTTAAAAAAAAAAATACCTTTAGTGATCCTTTAAGTTCTTGCCCTCATCGTTACTCCTTTATCCCACCCCCATTTTTTTCTCTCTCTTCTCTTCCCTTCCCTTCTTATTTCCTCTCTATCGTTCTAACTCTTGTATCCCACTACACCTAATGCCCCCAAACTTGAACTGAAAGCTTTGCAGAGAAAATATTGTAAAAAGTCTTTCGGAATTAATGGTTTTAATATCAACTCTAGTATTGTTCATATACGATTTCACAGTCATTATGTGTTTGTTACTTTTTAAATTTTGCACAGCATTAAATCATATACACTTCACTATAACTAGCAAAACAAATCATATGACTAGCTCAAGTGTATGTAGGAGGTTATCTGCTTTAAGGCAATATTAATATTACTAGTAATAGAATATTAATATTAATCAATGTTCCTCAGGACATCTAGTCTAGTGAGAAAAGGTAATAGAAGCTAATGGAGTAGTGGGGGAGCTAAATAATATATATGATAGGTATAGGGGCTAATATGGGGGCATTAGGTGTAGTGGGATACAAGAGGTAGAATGATAGAGAGGAAATAAGAAGGGAAGAGGAGAGAGAAAAAAAAATGTAAAATGGGGGTGGGATAATAGAGTAATGATTAGGGCAAGAACTTAAAGGATCACTTAAGGTATTTTTTTAAAAAAAATAACAAACGTGTTATACTTACCTCCACTGTGCAGCTCGTTTTGCACACAGTGGCCCAGATCCTCGTTTTCTGGGGCACCAAACCTGGTCTTCTGGGGTCCCTCGGCGGCTGTCTTGGCTCCCCCCCCCGCAAGGACTCAACACCTTAATGCGAGTGAGCTTGCATGGTGTTGAGTGCTTGCGGGTGCGCTCCCGTGATACAGCTGGCAACCATAGCCTCTCACTGTATCACTCGGCCCCGCCCCCGGCGTGCCGCATCATTGGATGTTATTGACAGCAGCGCAAGCCAATGGCTGCGTGGCTTTCAATCAACCAATGAATGAGCCGGGAAGATGGCCCAGAAGCCTGCGCGTTCACGGCGCAGGATTTTCGAAGGTTCAGGTAAGTAAAGGGGAGCTCGGGGGGGCGCTAATACACAGATGTTTTTTTCACCTAAAGCATAGAATGCATTAAGGTGAAAAAACATTTACCTTTACAACCCCTTTAGGCCGGGTTCACACCTATGCGATTTGAGTGCGGCTTAAACCACATCCAATACGCAGAAAATTTCTAAATACATTGTTTTCAATGAGGCTGGTTCACATATGTGCGATGCATTCGCACTGCGCATTGCCGAAAAAAACGCGTGCGTATTTTAGGCCTTGCGGTGCGGCTCAGGTGCGAATTCAGGCCCATTATCTTCTATGGGCACGCAGCTGATTCGCAGATGTGTTAATTTCTCTTTAGGATTTCTCTCATTCAGCTCAATACACTTCCCCCCTCCCCTCTCCCAGGTCTCCAAATTCGCAGCTAATCTGCAGCTAAAACGCAGTGGATCTTCTGAACACTTCTCTTATCTCTCTGCAGAGATAAGAGAGCTGAAATTTTCACCGCACTAGTGTGAATCCGGCCTTAAAGTGTTACTAAACCCACAACAGTAAAATCAGTCTGAATATGTAGTAAAGCATGCTTGCTATAGTCACTGTGGAACAGAAGGGGTTAATTCTCCACATTGGGGGTTATTTTCTAAAGGCAAATCCACGTTGTGCTACAAGTGCAAACTACAAGTGCAAAGTGCACTTGAAAGTGCAGTTGCTGTAAACCTGAGGGGGACATGCAAGGAAAAAAAAAAACAGCATTTTCGCTTGCACATGATTGGATAATAAAATGAGCTTCCCCTCATTTCAGATCTAACCCTCAGATTTACAGTGACAGCACTTCCAAGTGCACTTTGCACTTGTAGTGCACAGTGGATTTGCCTTTTGTAAATAACCCCTATTGTGTAAAAAGGCTGTTTGATCCTGTCTTCTCCGAGCCTTCCCTTCATCCACTGTCCCCAATCCATCTCCTGCTAGTACAGAGCATTTGGAGTCACTCTGCATGTGCTCAGTTTGGTGTGTATAGCTAGAGAGTTTTTTTTCTTAGGAGGGTGCATGTGAACAGCACAGAGCCAATCAGCACTGTCCAGACAGGAAGTCAGGAGTCCTGCAGCCTGATAGGACAGTCCTCCTACAAGCTTTAACTAGACACAAAGTCACAAAACTGCTATATACTGCTGATGAGAAAAGGTATTTAGCAGTTTATATTTACTAAAATAATTGCATTCCCATGTTCTGTGTACTGTAGGAGACCCGATATAGTGAAACACTGCAGTTGGCCCAAGACCTTGTAGCTCAAGAAATTGAGGTTTCCAATTGTTAGGAGGGAGTAGTCAAAGTGATCCCAGATTATAAATAATTCTCAAAAGTCATGAAGAGGTTAACAGGGGATTTAAGTTCTTTGAAAGGAATAGCCTGTTTTTTTTTCAGGCTCTGGCAATCGTCTGGTTTGCAACAGCAAAGACGTGGGTAGATAGGCAAAGGTATGATCCATTTTTACGTGCTTTCACAAGGATCTTTTAGACAGGTCTGTTCAGAAGAGTGTTGTTACCAAAAATCTGCAAACACAGTTTATTAATATGCTGCATCTAAACCTATAAAGGCCGGAGATTGTCTGAATAATAAACTCATTGGTTTAATACATAAAATGAGGAGCAAAGGGGATAGGGGACATCTCTGTCTAGTTCCTCTGGAGATGCAGAAGTTTCAGAACTGTGATGATAAAAAAAGAAAAATAATCACATGCCATTCCTCATGCCCACTGACGTTTTAAAAAACGGGCTGTAAAGCTAGTACAGACGCTAGGAAAAAAATGGCTTTTTTAACATGATTTTTTACGCGTTTTGCATTTAATTCATTGCACGTTTTGTCACGCTAGTTTTCAGCCGCATTTTTCTTTCTCTATTCAAAATCAATGGTTCCCTATGGGAGCCCATTGATTTGAATACAGGTCGCACCAGAAGTCAGATCAGGATGATCTGACTTGCGGGGCGACTCGTATGCGGAGAATCTTGAAGGGGAACACCGTGCAAATTAAAAAAAAAATTGCGTGAGGTTCCCCCCAGGATGATACCAGACCCTTCGGTCTGGTATGGATTTTAAGGGGAACACCTATGCCGAAAAAACGGCGTGGGGGTTCCCCCAAAATCCATACCAGACCTTATCCGAGCACGCCGCCCGGCCAGTCAGGAATGGGGACGAGCGACCACCCCCCCTCCTGAACCGTACCAGGCCGCATGCCCTCAACATGGGGGGTGGGTGCTTTGGGGCAGGGGGGCACTGCGCCCTCCACCCCAAAGCACCTTGTCCCCATGTTGATGGGGACAAGGGCCTCTTCCTGACAACCCTGGCCGTTGGTTGTCCGGGTCTGCGGGAGGGGGGCTTATCGGAAAATGGGAGCCCCCTTTAATAAGGGGGCCCCCAGATCCCAGCCCCCCCACCCTATGTGAATGAGTATGGGGTACATCATACCCCTACCCAATCACCGGGAGGAAAAGTGTCAATAAAATAAACACACAACACAGGTTTTTAAAATCATTTATTAGCCAGCTCCGGGGGTCTTCTCAGCTCTCCGGGGGTCTTATTCTGCCTTCGGGGATCTTCTCAGCTCTCCCCGGTTCTTCTCCCAATCTCCGGTGTCTTCTTCGGGGCTGGCCGTCGCTATCTTCTAGCAGGTCTTTCACTAGCGGCGGCCAGCCTGCTCTTCCTCGTCGCCTTCTGCCTTCTTCACCACCCGGAGCATACTGGGACTGTGATGTCATAAGAGGCCTATATAAATCATCGTGCACCGCACACCCGGCATTACAGCAGGAGGGAGCGTCTTGGCAACATCGTAAGAAAAGAAGAAGACAGAAGGCAGAAGGCGAAAAGGAAGAGCGGGCTGGCCGCCGCTAGTAAAAGAGCTGCAAGAAGATATCGGCGGCCATCCCCGAAGAAGGCACCGGAGAGCGGGAGAAGATCTGGGGAGAGCGGAGAAGACCCCCGAAGGCAGAAGAAGACCCCTGGAGAGCAGAGAAGACCCCCGGAGCTGGCTAATAAATGATTTTAAAAAGCTGTGTTGTGTGTTTATTTTATTGACACTTTTCCTCCCAGTGAATGGGTAGGGGTACGATGTACCCCATACTCATTTGGGTGGGGGGGGGGAGCGGGATTTAAGGGGGCTCCCAAATTCCGATAAGCTCCCGCCCGCAGACCCCGATAACCAATGGCCAGGGTTGTCGAGAAGAGGCCCTTGTCCCCATCAACATGGGGACAAGGTGCTTTGGGGTGGGGGGCGCAGTGCCCCCTTGCCCCCAAAGCACCCACCCCCCATGTTGAGGGCATGCGGCCTGGTACGGCTCGGGAGGGGGAAAGCTCGCTCGTCCCCACCCCCATTCCTGACCGGCCGGGCGGCGTGCTTGGATAAGGGTCTGGTATGGATTTTGGGGGAACCCCCGCGTTGTTTTTTCGGTGTAGGTGTTCCCCTTAAAATCCATACCAGACCGAAGGACCTGGTATCTTTCTTGGAGGGAAACCTCACGCAAATTTTTTTTATAATTTTCGCGGGGCTTCCCCTTCAACATTCTCCACACACAAGTCGCCCTGCGGGAGTCGCCCCACAAGTCGGATCATCTTGATCCGACTTTTGGTGCGACCTCTATTCAAATCAATGGGCTCCCATAGGGAACCATTGATTTTGAATAGAGAAAGAAACGCCGGACGAGGCTTTACAGCTCCAACGCTGGAGCTTCACTGATCCTGTTTTTTTTTTTGCAGCTTAAAAACGGCTCAGCCACTTACAGCTCAAAACATCATGGTGGGTCCTCGCTTCGGCAGGACATATACTAAAATTGGAACGATACAGAGAAGATTAGCATGGCCCCTGCGCAAGGATGACACGCAAATTCGTGAAGCGTTCCATATATAAAAAAAAAAAACATCATGGTGGGCATGGGGCCATAGGCCAACATGGAGAGCCATTTTTAAGCTGCAAAAAACGCTCAGAAAGGTGGCAGTAAAAACGTCCGTGGGCATGAGGCTTCCTTTACCCTAGTGCAGTCCTCCTTCACTTATCTCATCCTTCGATTTTGCTTTTAAATGTCCTTATTTCTTCTGAGAAATCCTCACTTCCTGTTCTTCTGTCTGTAACTACACACAGTAATGCGAGGCTCTCTCCCTGGTGTGGTGAAAGCCTCTTGAGGGGGGAGGGGGCAAGCAGGAGTGTCAGGACGCCCACTAACACACAGCTCCTTTATCTATCTGCAAAGTAGAGAGTGTCCTGACCCTCCTGCTCGCCCCCTCAAGAGGCTTTCTCCACACCAGGGAGAAAGCCTTGCATTACTGTGTGGAGTTACAGACAGAAGAACAGGAAGTGAGGATTTCGCAGAAGAAATAAGGACATTTAAAAGCAAAATGGAAGGATGAGGTAAGTGAAGGAGGACTGTACTAAGGTAAAGGAAGTTATTTAGGGAAAAAATAAATTCCTTTACAACCCCTTTAAGTCCTTCATTCGTTTTAATACCATGGCAGGATAGTAAATTCACTATTTACACTTATGACCATATAAAAATAAAGGGAAAACATTTTTTGGTTTTAGATACCATTTAAGCCTTACCCTATTAGTTACCCTGACTTGTAAAAGTAATAGAGCAACTTTTATAACAATAACTTGAAATGTATCCACTTACAAATTGAAAGGATATTAATAACATAAAAATGTTTTTGGTAAATCTAAAAATATTTTCTTTCCCAATGTTTTTCTTCTATAGGGAGGATTCCATCACTTATTTTTTTACGATTAGAAAATGGCAGTTCTCAAACTAAAGTTTACCAAGACACGGAGGGGAAAACTAGCTCAAGTTCTATGGATTTTAAACTGGGTGTCTGTTGTGACTGGACTAATTATTTTCAGTTTGGGTCTCTATCTGAAAATTGAAATTAAGAAACGAAGTGAGCTGATGATCAGTAAAGACCTTCAGACAGTTCCCAACATGCTTATTGCTGTGGGCACAATTGCTTGTGTCATCAATTTCTTTGGTGGAAAGATCTGTTATGATTGCTCAGATGCCAATAAATTCTCCAGATGGAAGCTGTTCATGCTGCCCTATATCATCTGCACCTTCTTCTTTACATTCTGCGTGTTTGCTGGAGCAATCATGTGTTATACTATGAGGAACGAACTGGAATCTGCTCTGTACCGTGGACTTAAAGATGCTTTAAAATACTACAAGGACACAGATATCCCCGGTCGTTGCTTCCTAAAATCTACCATTGACATGCTACAGATTGAGTTCCACTGCTGTGGAAACAATGGATTTAGGGATTGGTTTGAGATCCAGTGGTTGTCTGCTCGTTATTTGGACATGAGCTCCAAGGAGGTCATTGAGTAAGTACATTGATTTGAAAAGAATTTAAAGTGTAACTATGCATTTGTCCATCTGTGCACCTTCCTTACCAAATTCACCCATATAGGTTCAGGCCTCAGATGCAGACATAGGCCCGGATTCACGTAGCACTTACGCCGACGTATCTACAGATACGCCGCGTAAGTGTAAATGTGCGCCGTCGTATCTATGCGCCATGCCGATAGAACTAGATACGCCTGAAAATAGGCTTCCTCCGACCGACGTAACTTTCCTACGCCGGCGTATCTTGGGCGCATATTTACGCTGGCCGCCTCATTGCAAATATGCAAATGAGGGAGATACGCCGATTCACGAACGTACTTGCGCCCGTCGCAGAAATATACGCCGTTTACGTAAGGCGTACTCCGGCGTAAGGTTACGCGCATCACATGCAAAGGTATGAAATAAAAAAGATTGGGACTTTAAATGAAACAGTGTGCCGATAGGGGTAAAAAATTAAATGAACCAATTGTAAGTAGTATACATGTATTAAAATAGAGTAAAAACAGGTGGCGTGTACAGTGACACACATCATAACCAGGATTACATCATAATACAGGTGTTAGCACATAACAATGGAGTTGTTCAATTCAATCAAAGAGTATGGACACATAAGAATTAAACAGTACACAAAAGAAAAATAAATTATAAAAGTATAAAAAAATGATTAATAGATCACAATAAAATCCCATTAGCACAAGTAGCTACATCTTTGTAAGCCCGACGCGGCGTTTCGTGTATAAAAAACACTCCTCGGGGGCAGATGAGATGGGATATCTGGAATAACAGAGTAAAAAGTAATCAGAATATAAAACTGGACTTCCACCAAGAAGGTGAAAAGTCAGTTAAGGTTACTTACAGGTTGTGCCCCGTTGTGATGTATGCAAGAAAATATGGAGCCAAGAGGCTGTCCGCTCCGGGAGCTGAGGTGGCAAAAGTCAAACAACTGACAGCACGCAAAGGCATCCCCAGGTATCAGGTCGCCGTGAGTGTCATGGAGTGGGATATTCCCTCAAATTCCCGTGAGAGTCTACAGTAAATAGGTGAATACATTAGAAGTAGTCCATAATGTGAAAGGGTAGTGGGAAGAGAGCTAGGTATGGACCACGGAACAGCCGTCGTATTTTACGTCGTTTACGTAGGACTACGTGAATAGGGCTGGGCGTAGGTTACGTTCAGTGATTCAACGTATCTTAGGCATTCGTTCCAACGTGATTCTGAGCATGCGCACTGGAAAGCATCTACGGGACGGCGCATGCGCCGTTCGTTCGGCCCATCATTTGCATGGGGTCACGGTTCATTTAAATGGATCGCGCCCACCGTCCACCTACTTTGAATTAGACGGGCTTACGCCGAATAATTTACGTTACGCTGGCGCAACGTAGGGAGCAAGTGCTTTGTGAATACTCTGCTTGCCTCTCTGTGTTACTTCGGCGTAGCGCATGTGAGATGCACTACGCCGGCAGAAAGATGCGCCGATCTACCTGAATCCGGCCCATGGAGTTTTTACAGCTTTAATCTACCTAGATTCAGGAAGGGTTTTTACCTGGTTGTTTTCTGCAAATTCTGTTAAGCTTTGGCTGTATATGCAACACTTCAACATAGAAGATTTTTGGGATTAGAATGTACCTGTAGGTAGCTCTACCACATAACTACCCACTAGTTAACATATTACAAGGCATTCTTGAGTTTGGTTTCCTTTTTTTTGCAGTTTTTGTTTCTATTGTAGCCCTGATGAAGAACGTTTCCTTAACCCCCCAAAACAGATTGGTTGTTTTTATCCGGTGCTATTCATTCTGTTTTCGATTTAAAAAGATCATAATTTTGGACTCTAAAACTGGTGTTTGGTGTAATCATTAGTTTCCTTTTTTTAGTACTCCATGCAGGATGTCCCTGGTTGATGTGAGCTTCCCAACCAAAGCCATTGAGCTCCAGCAATCAGATGCAGTTAAAATACACTATATTACCAAAAGTATTGGGTTGCCTGCCTTTACATGCACATGAACTTTAATGGCATCCCAGTATTAGTCCGTAGGGTTCAATATTGAGTTGGCCCACCCTTTGCAGCTTTGTGCACCGGTGCGCAGTCATGTTGGAACAGGCAGGGGCCATCCCCAAACTGGTCCCACAAAGTTTGGAGCATGAAATTGTCCAAAATGCCTTAAGAGTTTTCTTTCCTGGAACCAAGCCCAACCTCTAAAAAAAACAGCCCCACACCATAATCCCCACTCCACCAAATGATTTGAACCAGTGCACAAAAGTAAATTTGGTGTGGATGAACTTGACTGGCCTGCACAGAGTCCTGACCTCAACCCAATAGAACAGCTTCGGGGGGAATTAGAGTGGAGACTGAAGCCAGGCCTTCTCATCCACATCAGTGCCTGACCTCACAAATGCACTTCTGGAAGAATGGTCAAGCATTCCTATAGACCATGGGTGCTCAACCTGTGGCTCTCCAGCTGTTGCAGAACTTCAAGTCCCATCATGCCTCTGCCTTTGGGAGTCATGCTTGTAACAGTCAGTAGCTTGCAATGCCTCATGGGAATTGTAGTTCTGAAACAGCTGGAGAGCCACAGGTTGAGCACCCATGCTATAGACATACACACTCCTAAACCTTGTGGACAGCTATTCCAGAAGAGTTGAACATGTTATAGCTGCAAAAGGTGGGCCAACGCAAGTTCATGTAAAGGCAGGTGTCGCAATATTTTTGGTAATATTAGTGTGTACCCAATATTCAGTGCCTTTTATCTAGATTAGGGGTGTCAAACTATTTTATCTCGGGCCACATCAGCATTATAGTTGCCCTCAAAGAGAAGGTTGTATCTTTTAGATTAGATGTCCAGAGTACCCCACCACACCCTTGCATCAGATGCAAAAAGCTCCCCACCATTAGGGGTCATGAGTCCCCCACCCTCCCTTACATCACAGTTCACCCTCCCCTTTACCTTATGCTGCAGCCGTGAAGAAGCTGGGGGCAGAGCTGGGAATCAGAAATTGCAGGGTCTGGGAGGAGGACCAGTGGAGGGCTGGAGTCAGACCAGGAGAGGCAGAGACAAAGGGGTGCTGCAGCTGCACAGTAAGCTGCAGGATCTGTAAGAGGGGTCCTGTCCTCCTTTCTCCTGCTGAAACAAGGGGAGCACTACAGCTGTAGGAGAGGTGCGAGGGCCACACGAGGGCCCGATTCGGCCTGCGGTCCTTGTGTTTGACACATGTGATGATGATTTCATGCCCACCAGGGCCAGTGATAGCTGGTCTTGCCTAGTGTGCAAAATCATCTATGTGCACCCCCCCCCCCACAAAAAATAAAAATAAAGGCTTTTCTCACTTCCTTGACAAAGTTCGATCTGTGTGGAGACTGACTGGGGAGCTGGGAGTAATGCCGCGTACACAGGATCATTTTTCAGCATGAAAGAAAACGTCGTTTTTCAGCATGTCTAAAAAACAAGGTTTTCCCAACTTCATCATTAAAACGATGTTGCCTACACACCATCGTTTTAAAAAAATTATCTAGCAAAGCGCGGTGACGTACAACACGTACGACGGCACTTTAAAGGGGAAGTTCCATTCGCCTTTGGGTTGCTTTAGCTAATTCCGTGTTAGTAAAAGACAATTTGCACTTTTTTGTCTGTTACAGCGTGATGAATGTGCTTACTCCATTATGAACGGTAGTTTTACCAGAACGAGCGCTCCCGTCAAATAACTTGCTTCTGAGCATGCGCTGACTTTTTTACGTCGTTTTAGCCCACACACGATAATTTTTTACAACCCGAAAAACGACATAGTTTAAAACGACGTTAAAAAATGCAGCATGTTCGAATTTTTTTTTTGTCGATCATTTTAAATGACGTTTTTGAAAAACAACGGTTTTTTCATGCTGAAAAATGATCGCGTGTAAGCGGCATAAGTGATGTTGTGCACAGCATGGCATCTCATTGGCTAGATACCTCTTCTTCATAGATTGGCTGAAGTTTGCAGGAGACAGCTTTGTTTCCAGCTAACATCATACTAGCCTGCAGAACGTGGGCACTGTGTGTGTTGGACAGGGCAGCCATCATTCATTTGGGGTCTCCTTACACAGCTTGAGGCCTGACCCCCATTACATTAGGGTCCCCAAAGTCCCCTCTCCTTAAATCAGGAACCCAGAGTTCTCCCTTACATCAGATACCCCCGGTCATTAGGATCCCCAAAGATGTTGGACCAAAGTTACCTGCCTTACATTCAGGGTCCCCAGCACCCCCCTTACCTCAGGATCCCTAAAGTCCCCTTACATCACGGTCCCTAAAGCGCCCTTACATTAGTGTTCCCAAAACCCTCTTACATCATGGTCCCTAGAGCCCTTTCCCTTTGAATAGGGTCCCCAAAGTTAGAAGGGAAGAGCAGAGTGGGGTAAGGAGAGTGGAGAGGTTTAAGACAATAGTTGGGGTAGTTGTAGGGGAGCAAGGAGTATTGTGATCCCAGATTACATCAGGATATGTTACTTCTAATTGCAGCAGTCAGCTACAGGACAGGTGGTGGCTGGAAGGCTGAGCACTGGGGCCGGATACGTTTAATGCAGGAACTTCCTCCTCCTCTGAATGCCAGGGCATGGGGGAGGGGCAAGCACGTGATTGGTTTCTAGGACATGGGCGATCCTAGCAACCAAACCCTAGCGATGAAAACAGTGGGCAGTGGATGCTGTCAGCCGCCGTACATTCAGGGACAGCTCTGATTACTGCAAAGCCTGCGCTGTTGCTGAGCGGCGCAGATCCGCTTACCTGTGTATTTGGGCAGGATGCTCTAGGGGGGTTTGGACCCAGCAACTGGCTGTGGCTGTGCCCTAGGCGGCTGCCTAGTTTGCCTAGTGGTAGCACCGGCCCTGATGGCCATAGAAGATAATAGCCACCATTGGCAAATGAGCTGAGCCATAGAGGTAGATGACCATTATTCTCTATGACAAGGCTGAGCACAAACAGTTCACAAGACCACCAGCAAGCTGAAGAATAAAAGTAGGACCTGGCACCGGGTAGACATGGACAGTAAGAACTGAGCTCTGTACTTCATTTATTTAAATATACATTTTTATTATAAAGTTTTTACCATATCGATCTACAAACAGCTATAAGGATGTCACATAAATGTCTGTGTTTAGGTGTGATCATGGATGTAATGCTCAGGCTGCTGCAGATTATTCCTCTTGCCCAAGTCAGAACCATTCATTACAATAATTGAGACCGTACCAATTTACTGCAAGTGCAGTGCTGTCACTGCACTTGTGTTCCATTGAGAACTAGGAGTCCCTCTGGCTACAAATGATGGGGTTGTGTGGGTGGAGCGAAGCATAAACGCTCCAAATTAAAAAATACACAGGCGCTCCAGTGAGTGGAACCCCCAGACTCAGTTGCATAACCATATATTTAATGTTACACTCTAAATATGGGTGTAAAATGAAACAGTCAGAAACATGGACGACTCACTCATCCAGCCAGCAAGGAAACAACACATACAAGCATGTGCATACTTCAGCAGATTTCTGCTTAGTCCTCCTTTCTGCTGTAGACTTCTCTGCAGCGACAGAAATGCTACTGTGACATTAGCCCCAAGGTGGACATACAGAGCAAAGGTAATACGTCTGCTATTTAATGTCATTAGGTATCTTATAATGTGAGCTGGAAGCCCTATGTTTGTTTTTGTAGTCGCTTTGGACTTATTTTGAGTATTTTTCAGGGTTGCGATTTTCATCTTCTGCCCTGCCCGTGGCTTGAGAAATCCCTGACTTGGCAGGACATCTTGATCCAGACCATGTCTTCAGTTATCTACCTGGTAGCTTTCCCATTACATCATTTGGATTACAGACACCAGGGCATAAGCCAGTAGGCATATCGTGCCTTAAAGAACTCGCTAAGTGTATTAAAAAGTCACATAATATGAACTCATCACAATCTTAGTCAAACAATAAAAGTGATTTTATATATATATATATATATATATATATATATATATATATATATATATATACATACATACATACACACACACACACTATGGCCCAGATTCACATACATTGGCGCATATTTATGCCGGCGTAGCGTATCGAATATACGCTATGCCGACGCAGCGCAGAGAGGCAAGCACAGTATTCACCAAGCACTTGCTCCCACTCGCTCTCAAATCTACGCTGGGTTTCCTCGGCGTAAGCCAGCGTAGGTGGAAGTGGGCGTGAGCCATCCTTATGAGGCGTGACCCCATGCAAATGATAGGCCAAGCGCCATAGAAGTACTTAAAACGAACGGCGCATGCGCCGTCCCGTGGCCGCATCCCAGTGTGCATGCTCAGAATCACGTCGAAACAACTGCCTAAGATACGCCGAATCACTGCCAACGACGTGAACGTAACCTACGCCTAGCCATATTCACGTACTACGTAAACGACGTAAAATATGACGGCTGTGTTCCCTGGTCCATACCTTTGCATGAGTTGCGCCTCCTATATGGGGAATAACTTTACCAAGGACGTACGACTTACACAAACCGCGTATATTATGCGCCAGGCGCAAGTACGTTCGTGAATCGGCGCATCTCCCTCATTTGCATATGTGCATAGAGAATCAATGGGAGCGGCAAATGCGCCCAGCGTAAATATGCGCCCACGATACGACGGCATAGGCAAGTTACGTCGGTCGTAGGAAGCCTATTTTTAGGCGTATCTCAGATTGTGGGCGCGGCGCACAGATACGACGGCGCATAGTTACACTTACGCGGCGTATCTCGAGATATGTCGGCGTAAGTGCTTTGTGAATCCGGGCCTATATATATATATATATATATATATATAAATAAATATATTTTTATATATTTTTTTTTATTAAAGGGCCTCATGTGGCAACCCCCCCTTTTTTTTTTTATAAATGTTTATTTTTGTTTATATATATATTTTTTTTTATTAAAAGGCCCAGAGGTCCCCAGGGCCCCGGATGGCAACCTCCCTTTTTTATGTATTTTTTATAAATGTTTATTTTTTTTTTATTAAAGGGCCCAGAGGTTTCTTTTTTCTTTTTATTAAAGGGCCCAGAGGTCCCCAGATGGCTACCCCCTTTTTATTTATGTATATATATATATATATATATATATATATATATATATATATATATATGTGATGCATTTGCCTATATGTCTCAGTCTAATTCTCCCTGCTTGCCCTGGGTGATTCTGTCCTCGGCTAGCAGGTTATTGACGTGCTAATGTCCCCTCACTATTTCTAAAGGTTAATTGATCTATTGTGTTGTGTGAAGGAGATCTGTGTTTATGTGGCTTGTGTTAATTATTCTGATTGCTTCATTGTGGTAATTATCTCTCTATATGCGGGGTCGAGTTGTCTAGTTGATGTATTTAGTACAACTAGTGCTCAGCTCCACTGATGTCATTATCTAAAGAAAATGTGTTTTCAGACTCGGCTCCGTCGTGTCTGCCTACTCATCTGTATGGAAGCCCCAGTGTGAGGGGGGCGGAGATTTGTCATTGTAACAGTTTTGGAAATGACATATAAGCTGTGTGATATAACATTAAACTCAGTCTTGGTTCCAGCATCCAGTCTTGACTCATGTGTGGGGGATCCTGTGATGTTCTTGTATGGAGAGGAGGGAATGCTTGACGGGGATATCATACCGATACCGTCACAATTGGTTGGTAGCAGTGGGATTTTCCCTTCTACTCTCCTTTACACCCGGGATTCCAAGCAGACACTGGAAGAACTACTGGAAGTTTGTGGAAGGATTGCTAGCAACAAAACCGAACGGGTCATCATAGCAGAATCAATGGAGATAGACCAGGAGGACGGGATTGCAGCAACGCCAGCAGTACAAGAGATGGAGACACCAGTGATTCAGGAGGAGGAATCGCCAGCCAACAAGCTAATGAGAGAGAAGCTAGCGTGGTTCGGCCCGAACCCAACGCCGGATGTGGTGCTGAAAGTGATGGACCTGTTAGCGAAGGAGGCTAAACAAATAAGAGACAAACAAATAAGAGACGCAGAACTACAGGAGGCTAAACAAATAAGAGACGCAGAACTACAGTTAAAACTGGCAGCAGTCCAACAAGCAGCCGCACCTTCTCCGAACAGTGAGTACAGCACAGCAGACACAAGGAAGATTCCGTTTAGCGCTTTTAAAGCTTTTGATGAAAAGGACTGTGAAATTGATAACTACCTGGCGGATTTTGAGCGACAATGTAACCTGCACCGAATAGCTAGAAGAGAGTGGGTTGCAATATTGTCAGGCAAACTGTCAGGCAAAGCTTCTGATGCTTTCCGGACCGTGCCAGATCAGGATATCCATAGCTACGCCCGGGTTAAAGAAGCGCTCCTGGCTCGTTATGCAGTAACCCCAGAGTCCCACCGACAGAAGTTCAGGGACTCACGCAAAACCACGAAAGACTCTTATGCGGAATGGGCATGCCAGTTGTCCCTGTCGGCCTCTAACTGGGTTAACAGCAGCCAGGCCACCACCGCAGAGGACATTTTGCAACTAATGCTCCTGGAGCAATTTTACAATCACATCCAGACGGACGTCAAGGATTGGGTGAGAGATCGCAGGCCCATGACTCTACCAGAGGCCGCGAAGTTGGCGGATGAATATGCGGATACTCGCAAGACAAACCAGGTCACACCACGGGTACAACCTCCACAACCAACGGCGCCCTCACACCCACCAGCCGCTAGATACCAACCGCCTAACAGACCGATGACATCTAGCCCTCGCTACCCACGCCAGGAGGACAACGAACAACGCTGCTTCCGGTGCAAACAGTTGGGTCACTTCAAGCAGAATTGCCCCATGAATGACAACACCAGGTCAAATTGGTCTCAACCTGGGTACCGCCCACCAGCAGCAGCCCATTGTGTAGACTCGGCTTGGGATCCCCAGGAGCTGGGTCAGGAAGAACCATTGGGCACCCCTTACGAAGCCCTCATGGTACAATCGGTTATTACGGACAACAGGGAACACCATTGTCAGCTGGTCATGGGCGACAGCCATGAGCCGGAGAGGCCTTGGAGGGAGCTGGGCAGAAAGAGGCACCGCCAGCTACTCTCCAAGAAGAAGAGGTCCTGGAAGTCATATAACCAGCGGACCTGGGAGGAGAAGAAGCGACTGGAGGAGATGGAATCGCAGCGGGCGCCCCAGATGCGGGCCGAGATGTTCGCCAAGGGCCCACCGGTGGCCCCTTACACCACCACCCAGTTCCTGATGATAAGGGACCACGTGGAGAGCCTGCAGGACATGAGCAAGCAGGATCTGATCCGTGAGTACATAGAGCTGGAGGAGTGCATAAGCTGCATGGAGGAGGAGAACAACCACCTGAGGTCACAGCGGGCTGACCCCCCCAGGCTCCATGAACTGGAGATGGAGCTGGAGAAGCTCAAAGAGGAGAACCGGCGGCTGCGGAGGGAGCAGGGGGTGGCTGACCTTATGGGGCTCTGAGTCCCCTCCCCCCCCGGACTCTGAGCACCAGTGCTACAGCATTTCAACAAATATAACTTTTTCTTTTTTATGAATCTCCTGTGACTGTCACTTCAGAGCCATAACCTGCCCCTCCCATAGCGGGACACCTAGATGGCGGCGCACAGACCCATTCGCCGTCTTCACACTGACTTCTGGTGACCTTGCAGATCGCACAAAGACTTGGGGACTGACCGGTGTGTGATCTGACGACCCGGTGGCATACCTGAGTCTGAAGCAGTTGCCAAGGGAGGTCAGTCATGCCAAACGGAGTTAACCTCGGACTAAAAGCTCTAAACCTGTCAACCCTACTGGACCAGGGAAGGTCCAACCGTGTTTTCCGGAGCAGGGAGAAAAAGGGGGGCCATTGTGATGCATTTGCCTATATGTCTCAGTCTAATTCTCCCTGCTTGCCCTGGGTGATTCTGTCCTCGGCTAGCAGGTTATTGACGTGCTAATGTCCCCTCACTATTTCTAAAGGTTAATTGATCTATTGTGTTGTGTGAAGGAGATCTGTGTTTATGTGGCTTGTGTTAATTATTCTGATTGCTTCATTGTGGTAATTATCTCTCTATATGCGGGGTCGAGTTGTCTAGTTGATGTATTTAGTACAACTAGTGCTCAGCTCCACTGATGTCATTATCTAAAGAAAATGTGTTTTCAGACTCGGCTCCGTCGTGTCTGCCTACTCATCTGTATGGAAGCCCCAGTGTGAGGGGGGCGGAGATTTGTCATTGTAACAGTTTTGGAAATGACATATAAGCTGTGTGATATAACATTAAACTCAGTCTTGGTTCCAGCATCCAGTCTTGACTCATGTGTGGGGGATCCTGTGATGTTCTTGTATGGAGAGGAGGGAATGCTTGACGGGGATATCATACCGATACCGTCACAATATATATATTTTTTTTTTCTTCTTTTTTTTGTAAAGGCCCCCCCTTCTCAATTTGCAGCAGCCACCCCCGCTTCGCAATTTCAGGCGGCAGCACCCCCCCCCGGTTCTCTGCTCCAGGGGGCCCATGCCTTAAGCTGTGTAAGGGGCCCCAAAATTCCTGATGGCGGCCCTGCGCATACCTCCCAACACGCACGGATTCTGCGGGACTTTCCTGCAGTCCTGCGAAAGGGTTAATTTTCCCACACTGCAAGAGGAGGCAGCACAGAAGCAGGAGGAACCGGAGCGGTGTGTGGAGGACTGTGGCTGCTGAAGGGAAGAAAGCCGACAGCCGGGCTAATGACAGTCTGTGGCCACGGCTGTTGGCACAGGGGAGAGGCACTCCACCCCCCCCTCAAAAACTGCAAAACCAACCCCCCACCAGGAGGAACCGGAGCGGTGTGTGGATGTCTGCTGAAGGGAAGAAAGCCAACACATTCTGGGCACAGGTGAGAGCCACCCCCCCAACAACTTTAATGCGCCCCCCCGCTAAACAACTTCAATTCGCCCCCCCTCAACAACTTTAATGCACACCCCCCCCCGCTCAACAACTATGATCCCCCCTCGCTTAACATCTTCGATCCCCCCCCCAATTCTCGGCTCCAGGATGCCCCTTCAACACTCAAGCCCAGGGGCCCCCACCACCCCAAGTCCTGCCGTGGTCACAGTACATGTTGGCATTCATGGTTCTGTCGATGAACTGTAACTCCCCAGTACCGGCAGCACTCATGCAGCCCCAGACCATGACACTCCCACCACCATGCTTGACTGTAGGCAAGACACACTTGTCTTTGTACTCCTCAACTGGTTGCCGCCAAACACACTTGACACCATCTGAACCAAATAAGTTTATCTTGGTTTCATCAGACCACATGACATGGTTCCAGTAATTCGTGTCTTTAGTCTGCTTGTCTTCAGCAAACTTTGGGCTTTCTTGTGCATCACCTTTAGAAGAAGCTTCCTTCTGAGACAACAGCCATACAGACCAATTTGATGCAGTGTGCGGATGCAGGTGGGGTGTGCTGAAAATTTGAGATTTCCCACTATAAAAGAATCTACCGATTTGAATTTGATCTATAACCATAAACTACTAACAATGTAAAAACGTGAATCACAAAAAAAGTTCAGTTTAAATGTGTGCACTAAAAAGATTTACTCACTAAAACTTTAGTGTGATGTCCAAATAAAAGAATCGGTGACTGATATAATTAATTTGTTCATTTAGCAATAACGTATCTATTATAATGTGTGACCAATTTTCTTTTTTGCAGCCGTTTTAAAAGCAATGTGGATGGAAGATATTTACTTGATGGAGTTCCTTTCAGCTGCTGCAACCCCAGTTCTCCCCGTCCCTGCATCCAGTATCAGATTACTAACAATACTGCTCACTACAATTATGACTACCTAGCAGAAGAGCTGAACATCTGGCTCCGTGGCTGTAGGGAGGCTCTACTGGACTACTACGACCAGCTCATGCAGACTATCGGCCTCACTGTCCTCCTTGTATGGCTCTTTGAAGTAAGTCCGCTCTGCCATCCATAACAGATTTCATTTTGGTGCAAACTATACAAAAACAAAAAGCAGAATTTAATAAATTCTAAAGTGTTTTACTATGAGCATTCCTCTTTAAAATGTATTTCCTGACAGACTCCATGGCAGCTTACGTATGGGTTAATCTCGCCTCTCATACCTCATAGGACCCCACTCCCATAAATCTTTGCTTCTAGTCAGAGACCGTGTTCCTTTTTTGTCCTCCTCCTAGGACCAAGGTGATTTCTTATCTTATAAAGGTTTCTGCGATCCAGTCCTGGTTGCACAAATTTTGATGGCGGTTTTTCTTTCTGGAGTCCAGCACAATCACAACGGATGCCAGCGACAGAAGCTGCCTGACGGGAGGTAGCTCAGGGGAAATGGGACTTTCCCATCCCGAAGGATAGTATCGAATGTTCTAGAGCTCCGAGAAGCTTTCTGTGCTCTTCAAGCTTTTCTTCACTTGACAAGGGGTGCCTCAGTTCTCCTAAGACTGGACAACACATCAGCAGTCTCATACATCAAGAGACAGGGAGGCACTCGCAGTCTCTCCCTGCTGAGGGAAGTGGAGCCAATCATGTCATGGGCCGAGACGAATTTGACAAAATTGACATCTATCTTCCCGAAACTCAGAATGTCCAGGCAAACTCTCTCTCAAGGGTGTCCCTGGACAACGAATGGTCTCTCCACACCGAGGTCTTCGGTTTGGTTCTGTCTCTGGGAATTGTACCAGAAGTGGACCTGTTTGCCTCTCCATGCAACTTCAAGCTTAAGAGGTACTACACAAGATGTTGTTGTCCCCAGGCCTTCAGAGTGAATGCCCTGAGTGGAGGTTCCACAGGGCCTATGCCTTTCCCCCTGTACCTGTAATTCTCCATTTTTTGTTGAGACTCAGGTGGAAAGAAGCCAAAATAGTGGCGAAACTGCCGTACTGGCCCAACAGGCCATGGTTTCCTCTGCTGTTACAACTCAGCTTCCGGGATCCAGTTCCTCTCCCATCCAGACCAGATCTCCTGTTGTAAGGAATGACTTCACCCATGCCCAACCCATCTGTACCTGATGGCTTGGTGTTTGAGAAGGAAAGACTGGAGGTCCTAGGTTGCCCAAGCAGGGCTATCTCTACGTTGCTGAACGCCAGGAGAGCAAGTACCAACAAAGTCTACCAAAGGATTTGGTCTAAATTCGCAGACTACATTTCTACCACTGGCAGTTCTTCTGATGATCCAAAGATACATGATATAGGTTTTCTTCAAACAGGCCTGGATTTGTCCTTATCAGTTAGCTCCTTGCGAGTTCAGGTTTCTGCAATCTCTGCCTTCACAGGTATATCCTGGGCTAGACACTTTCTTATTAGGCAGTTCTTCAGAGGAGCAATAAGGCTCAGACTTCAAAGAAAACCAAGATTTTCCAAATGGGACCTCACCCTTGTCCTGGATTTCTTTTCAGGAAGAGAAATGCAATATATGGGTCAGCTATCGATCAACGAACATTCTCTCAAAATTGTCTTCCTGGTGGCCATAACATCGGCTAAGAGGGTCTCCGAAATTGGTTCTCTAGGATTCAAGGAGCCATTCCTTACTTTCTTCCCTGATCGAGTAGTCTTGATTCCTATACTAGGATCAAAACCCAAAGTAACATCTGTATTTCACAAGAATCAGGAGATTGTTCCTTCAACCTTTCGGTCAGCTGAGAACTTTAGTATTCATCCTTTAGATGTTGAAGTTTTAAAGCAATAGAAGCCACAGCTTCTTTTTGCCAGTCTGAGCATCTGTTCATTTTCTTCCACGGGAAAAACATAGGATTGCGTGCTTCTTCCAGAACCATCGAAGCCTGGATTGTTCAGGCCATTTAGTGGGCTTATAAGACTAAGGGTCTAGCTCCTCCAGAGGCAGTGACCTCTCATTCCACCAGGAGCGTTTCTACATCTTGGGCAGCCTCCCGACATGTATCCCTGAAACTAATTTGTAAAGCGGCCTCATGGTCGTCGACTAACACATTTATGACGCACTATTGCATAGAACCGGCTTCTTTGTCTTCGGTTAATTTTGGTTTGCATGTCTTATCTGTTGACGGTGCCAATTAAACCTTTTTTTCTTAAAACCAGCCATTGCCCACCCGGGTGTGTATAGCTAGTTAATTTCCATACGTAGGCTGCCATGGAGTCTGTCAGGAAAACTGAAAATTTATATCAAATACTTACCGTAATATTCCTTTCCTTATGGACTCCATGGCAGCAGGAGTTCCCTCCCATTTGCTGGAGTAGGCTAAGTTACAGAACACGGTCTCTGATTAGAAGCAAAGATTTATGGGAGTGGGTTCCTTTGAGGTATGAGAGGCACGATTAACCCATACATAGGCTGCCATGGAGTCCATCAGGAAAGGAAAATTACGGTAAGTATTTGATATAAATTTCCCGTTCCCGCCACCCCAAAAGCTTCCCTTGGTCTTATTTAGACATTTTGAAAATAATAATAAAAAATTACTAGGACATAAAGATGTCCCACATAGGGTAGGAGATGGTTTCCCTTTAATTTACAATCATTTCCCTGTGTCCCTTCTAGCTGTATTAACCACTTTGCATTTGTCCTGGCATTACCAAGACAAAATAAAGTGTTAAAAAATCCAACATTTTAGAGTTGTCACAAGACCAAGAGGTAGGATTTAAAGCGGTAGCAAACAACAAAAAAAAAAGTTCCCCTGCAAGGCAATGTCATAATGTGCTAGTATTTCTCTCAGTGATTGGTTGTCACGGTAGTCACATAATTGTAAGCTCCTGATTGCAAATATGCATCGGTAGCTGTGACGGTATTAGAATGATATCCCCGTCAAAGTCTTCCCTTCTTCCCATAAAGATAATCACCCAATATTCCACAAGGGGGAATATTCCTGGAGTCGCCCCAATAAGCCACACATGCCAAGCTTACTGCTGGAACAACACACTTTAATGGTTTTCTTCTCAGCTTTTTATACAGTCCAAGACATTCAAGCAACAATGAAATCTCCACCCCCCTAATCACACACTAAGGCTAATTACTAAAACATTCTAGACAGGTCGGCACCGACCGACAATTATCATGTCTAATCACTGCACATTCCTTAAACAGCATAACAACAAACCACCTTCACACACTTGAGTTTCCTAGGCAGATGTTTCGTCTGCATCCAGTTTGACACCTATTAACACCTCTGAGCATCACTAGGTTGTAGACAGCGTTATCACACAATTAAAGGCCTTTCAAAAGCTAGCCTGAACAGTCTTTACAAAGAGAGATGAGTCACCCATGAAAACACCCGTTACCTCTAACCCACAGCATTAAAATAGCAGGGAGAGAATTAGACTGAAGCATATAGGCAAAAAGTCCTTCACAGTAGCCATCTGTGACATTTTAGTTACTGTGCTGGGAGTGTGCTCTAAGTACGCAAAAAGCCGGACTTGCCTGAACAGAATCCTGACCTCAACCTGATAGAACACCTTTGGGATGAATTAGAGCGGAGACTGGCGAGCCAGACCTATTTGTCCACATCAGTGCCTGATCTTACAAATGTGCTTCTGGAAGAATGGGCAAACATTCCCATAGACACACTCCTAAACCTTGTGGACAGCCTTCTCCGAAGAGTTGAAGCTGGTATACCTGCAAAGGGTGGGCCAACTCAAAATTGAACCCTACGGATTAAGACTGGATGGCATTAAAGTTCATGCAGGTGTCCAAATAAACTTGGTAATACAGTGGTTACTGTATATGCGTATGGCTGGTGGAAACTGGTTGAAATTTACTTTCGACACGTTTGATATTTCTCCCAGCAAGATCCGTTATAAAAAAAATTAGCAAAACATTTATTGAAAAACAAAAGGGATGCATAGGACAGAATAAAATAATATAGTATAAAGAACTAAAACAACCCATTTAGCAACTAGAAGCCAGTCTAAATGATTGTTTTCCTTATTTGCCCCAAGAAAGCAAACTACTGCAGAGGCTCTGAGCACCGCTCAATAAGTGCCAAAAGGCTGCAGGTTGAGCACCAGGGATATAGAGGAAAACCTGCCAAACACTGCTCGAAAATTGAACGAGTGGCTCTGTCAACACCACCCAGCTAGAGAAAAGATGATTTTTCAATGAACTTTTGGTAAATAGGCTAGGTGGAAAATTGATGGCTGAACATTGACTGCATTTAGCAGATGCAGTCACTGGGTGTTCTGACAGCCCCTTGTACCAGCTTTCAGAATACAAAAGCTCGGTTTAGCATGGCTGGAGAAATCTATAGGTGTATGGCTAGCCTAAGGAATTTACAAAGTCCAGAATACCGAATAATCCAAATTTAAGTGTAGAATAAAAACAAAACTACTAACTGCAAATACATCCAATATGAATATGCATATGGGTAACAATGCTGCATCCACTGACGAGTTATCTTCAATGGATAGTGGTGTTGGATTACTAGAGGCTAACATTTTCTCTCAGCATGATCACCAATTATACATGTAGTATCAGTTCCATGGAGTATTATTCATACTTTGCAGCTGTCCCATTTTGGATGAGACAATCCCAATACAGTAAAACCTTGGATTGCAAGCATAATTAATTCCGGAAACATGCTTGTAATCCAAAGCACTCGTATATCAAAGCATATTCCCCCATAAGAAATAATGGAAACTCAGGTGATTCGTTCCACACCCATTTATTTATAAGTCCTTCAGTTTATAGTCCATTTAAAAAGGTTATAGCAATGTGTGGTTGTGTAACCATAAAATGTCCATCCACAAATGGCAGCCTCCACAAGGGGTTTAAAAGCAAAATCCAGCAAGAGCTACAGAGTATATAAGAAAAGAGGCGCCTCCAAGTGCAGCAATATGGTACAACATTTAGCAACTCACATGGTTGATTAAAAGAGGCACATCCAAGTATGTAGCCATCCAGAGTAAAGCATTCCACATAGACCTTCCTCCGCACCACAGGCTCTCACTGCTGTCAGTCTGCAATCATGACTGAGAAGAATGCCCTGCAGTAGAGCGACCTCTGAACGAGGCTTGAAGTGCTTGCGGAGCACAGTGTAAAAGAGATGACGTTGATGGCGGTGCAGAGGATGGTCTATGTGGACAGCTTTACCCCGAGAGCGTTCGGTCTCCCCCATCGCTGCCAACAGAGGCAAGGAGCTGCGGTGATCCAGTCTATCAGACATCGAGTTACTACAGCCATCTCCGGGACCAGAGCGGATGAACAATTGTAATATGAAGCCGGTCATGTAGCTCCTTTTGTGAGTACATTACTTTTATGTTTTTTAAATTTCTAATAAATTACTTATTTACTATGCTCAGAAGGCGCTGCTTCCCCTTTTTCTCTAGCTTTACCCCAGACGCCTGTAGTTTTAGATGTGCCTGTTTTAATCATCAACCAGAGGCGTAACTAGAACATTCAGAGCCCTGGTGCAAATAACCATGAAAGACCCCCTGACCTGGGCCATTCCCTCCGAGCCTAGAGCCCTTCCCACTGATCCCACAACCCTTCACGGTCCCTCAGCGTATCCCTTTTACATGTTGTGCAGTCCTGCACTCTTGGGCCCCGCACTGGCGGCGGAGGGCCAGGGCCCAGTCGCAAATACAACCTTTGCAACCCTCGTAGTTCCGCCATTGGTGTCAGTGTGGACTGTGAATGGTGTCAGTCAGTAAGGCAGTGGACGGAGTCAGTAGTTTTTCATTTTTGTTCTTTTTTTATTATTTTTTACCATTTTATTTTACAATATTTTACAATCTTAGTTTATTATCAGCAGCCTCTGGGCAGGAAGCATTTCTCCTACCATTTACGTGGCAGGAACAGCCTTGATGCAAGAAGCGGGAGCCGGAGCTGGCAGTTCTATGTACGGATGACTGCTTGCCTCTACACTCTGGATGCAGCTAGCACCAGGCTGGATAGGAGGGTCTGCATATAAGAGACCTGATCCTGCTCCTGAAGCCCTGCAGGAGCCAGGAGGAGAATAGAGAAGATTTGTACCTAGGACCTGCAGCCTGGGGCCGGGTCACGATCGCAACACTTGCGACCCCTATAGATATGCCCCTGTCATCAACCATATGAGTTGCTAAATGTTGTACCCTTATTAAATGTAACCATAATGCTACACTTAAAGACGCCTCTCTTCTCTTTTATACTCAGTTGTCATGACACTACTTGTACACAGTTGTGCTCATAAGTTTACATACCATGGCAGAATATATGATTTCTTGGCCATTTTTAGGAGAATATGAATGATAACACAAAAACGTTTCTTTCACTCATGGTTAGTGTTTGGCTGAAGCCATTTATTATCAATAAACTGTGTTTACTCTTTTAAAATCAAAATAACAAAAATTACCCAAATTACCCTGATCAAAAGTTTACATACCCCAGTTCCTAATACCATATATTCTCCCCTTTAACATCAATGACAGCTTGAAGTATTTGTGGATGAAGCGCTTTATCTTCTCAGATGGTAAAGCTGCCCATTCCTCTTGGCAAAAAGCCTCCAGTTAATTCTTGGGCTGTCTTGCATGAACTGCACGTTTGGATAATTTTCATGTGGAATGTCCAAGTCCATCCAATGCACAGCTTGCTGACTGATACATGCAAAATGTTCCTCCAGTATTTTTTTGATAACATACTGCATTCATCTTGCCATCAATTTTGACCAAATTCCCTGTGCCTTTGTAGCTCACACATACCCAAAACATCAGCGATCCACCTCCGTGTTTCACAGTAGGAATGGTCTACCTTTCATCATAGGCCTTGTTTATTCCTCTCCAAATGTAGCTTTTATGATTGTGGCCAAAGAGCAACATTTTGGTCTCATCACTCCAAATGACTTTGCGGCAGAAGGTTTGAGGCTTGTCTCTGTGCCATTTGGCGTATCGTAAGCAGTATACTTTGTGGCATTTGCCTAGTAATGGCTTTCTTCTGGCGTCTCGACCATGCAGCCCATCTTTCTTCAAGTGCCTATTTATTGTGCATCTTGAAAACAGCCACACTGCATGTTTTCAGAGTCCTGTATTTCACCTGAAGTTATTTGTGGGTTTTTCTTTGCATCCAAAACAATTTCCTGGCAGTTGTGGCTGAAATTTTAGTTGGTCTGTGTGACCGTGGTTTGGTTTCAACAGAGCCTCTCATTTTCCACTTCTTGATTAGAGTTTGAACACTGCTGATTGGTAAATTTTCAATTCCTTGGATATCTTGTTATATCCCTTTCCTGTTTTATACAATTCAACTACCTTTTCCCACAGATCCTTTGACAATTCTTTTGATTTCCCCATGACTCAGAATCCAGAAACGTCAGTGCAGCACTGGATGAAAGATGCAAGGGTCTGTCAAGAGTGCAGAAACTCAGTGACCTTTTATATATATATATATATATATATATATATAAACACATACACACACACACACATTACAAGCAAACAGATCACAGGTGAGGATGGTTACCTTTAATAGACATTCAAACCCCTTTGCGCCAACTTGTGTGAATTTTATCAGGGCAAAAATCACCAGGGTATGTAAACTTTTGATCAGATTTGTTTCTTTTGTCATTATGATTTAAAAAGAGTAAACACAGTTGATTGATAATGGATGGCTTCAGCCAAACACTAACTATGTGTGAAAGAAATGTTTTTGTGTTATCATTCATATTCTCTAAAATAGCCAAGAAATCATAAATTCTGCTAGGGTATGTTAACTTATGAGCACAACTGTATATCAAGACATTGCTGAGATTAAGATTGGGAACAGGGATTACATTAGCTCAATTTTGCATTTGAAAATATCTAGAAAGGTCTCATGACTGTGAACTGCAGTCTTTCAATGAGTATATTTGGCAACATCCAAACAATATTTACATGCTACTGCTGCCTTAGCGCCAATATACCCGATTTATGTTATTATAATAGTATTAGAAACTGTACATTTGCTGTGGATCAATGACTCTTTTTGTCTTCTATAGCTCTCAGTACTCACTGGTGTACGTTACCTTCAGACTGCCATGGAAAATGTGCTGATACTGGGAGACCCAGAAAGTGAATCCCATGGATGGTTACTGGAGAACAGCTGTATGGAAACTGCTAAACAAAATATCAAAATTATCAAGAACCTGGGTAAATTCAACCAGATTTCTACACTTTCTGGGAAATCTGATCCAAATGTGGATATACCAATAGCGGATTATGGTCCAGATAATGTTCCACCAGGCTCCATCCCCACAGTTAGCTGACCACAATATGTGTGATGAAACTGTTTATATTTTGCACTGCAACAGCTATTTTCATGAAGTTGTAATATCGTTTGTGGTCTCTTTACATGACTGGAAAACATTTACAAAAGTACTAAATTAAGGAACTTGAATTGGATGTGCTTCTTGAAGCAACAGCCATAAGCCTGATGTATTCATGTAATACAGTGAGACGGTTTGTTGGATGATCTTAGAATAAATTTGTAGGGGAAATCTACAAGAGTCACATGAAATGAATGTAAATCGTACAGTAAGTAAATAAAAATATGTAACTCATGTAATGAAAATTAATATTATTAGTAGTTATGTTTTCTATAACTGATATTTTAGAATTGTAAAGCTTACAATTGTTTGTGTATATATATATATGTTACATTGTAAACATGGTTTTCTACTGAAAGGAGATTCTACAAATTTATATTTACTTGACAGCCATGAAAATTCTGAACATCTGGTAACAACGTGAAAACAATATAAACAGTTTAAAAAATGTGTTTGCTTGGCGTTTGTGGATAAAATCAATGTGTGTTAAAATTTAAACTTTAAAGAAAAAAATTGTCTAAAAAGATAAACACAAAAAGAAACCCCGTTTAACCTTTATTAAAATATATTTTTCTGTTATTTATGTTGCCGTTTGTACAACTCCAAAAAGTTGGGAAGCTGTGGAAAATCTGCATAAAAACAAACAGACTATTTACAAATCTCATAAACCCATATTTTATTCACAATAGAAAACATATCAAATGTTTAAAATAAGAAAATGTACCATTTAAAGAGAAAAAATTAGGAAATGTTGGCATTGATGGTAGCAACAGGTCTCAAAAATGTTGGGACAGGGCAACAAAAAGATGCAAAGTAAGTGGTAAAAAAATAAATAAAAAAGATCTGGAAGAACATTATGCAACTAATTAGGTTAATTAGCAATAAGAATGCGTATCTGAACAAGATCCAGAAATGCTGCTGTCTTTTCTGGGCCAGAGCGCATTTAAAATGATCTGTTGCAAAGTGAGAAAACTGTTCGGTGGTCGGACAAACTAAAATTTGACATTCTTCCGTGGGCACCGTGTCCTCTGGACAAGAGAGGAAATGGGCCTTCTGGCTCAGTTCAAAAGCTTGCATCTCTGATGGTATGAGGGTGCATTAGTGCATAAGGAATGGGCAGCTTGCACATCTGAAAATGTACCAATACTGAAAGATATATCCAGATTTTAGAGCAGCATATGCTCCCATCTAGTCAATGTCTTTTTCAGGGAAGGCCTTGCATATTTCAGCAGGACAACACTAAACCACATACTGCATTCTATGACAACAGTATGGCTTTGTAGTAGAGTCTGGGTGCTCTTCTGGCCTGTCTGCAGTTTAGACTTTTCACCACTTTAAAATATTTTGCACATCTTGAAGTTAAAATTATGACAAAGAAGATCTAGGACTGTGTTTCCTTCGGAGAAGTTCATTGTTGCATCAATGTAAAGCTTACTAGCATTCTCCTAGATACACACAAGAAATTCCAAAAAACCTGGGCTCCGTGGATACAATACGCCCACCCCGCCATGCCCCCCTAAAACTACACACTGCTATAGGCACCTAATGCCCTGGGTTTCTGGCTTGAGTGTCCGACGTCCTTCACTTGTTCTCCCCTTCTTTCCATTCTCTCTTTCTTTGTCTTCTCAGGTCACCTGTTCTAGGAGGTCCTGGCTACTATGTCTGTTAACTATTTGTTATGCAAGGCCAGACTCTCATACCTACTCATACCCCTTTCCCCCACCTCGCCTAGCCCCGTAGCTCATAATATGTGTATTGTTACTGTAAACCTAGCTTATATTATGCCATAGTTATTGATCTGCATCATCATAACCGTTATGGTTTTCTATGGCTCACAGCAGCACTCGTACCTTTTTACAATGTTGATTACCTTTGAACATTTGTACAGGTCATACCAGGTATATTTCAAAACTTTAACCACTTCAATACTGGCCACTTTCACCCCTTCCTGCTGAAGCCAATTTTCAGCTCTGTTGCACTTCGAATGAAACTTGCACAGTCATGCAATACTGTACCCAAACAGGCTCTTTTGATGGAAATTAATCACCACTGCAATTTTTTTTTTGCTAAACAAATGAAAAAAAAGACCAACAAATAAATAAAAGGTTTTCTTAGTTTCTGTTACACTGATCAGCTGTCATTGGACACAGCTGATCACGTGGTGAGGAGCCTACTTCATAGGCTCTTTACCGTGATCGGTGGTGCAGTGTGTTGCTTGGACATACAGCATCTCCGATCGCCCCAGGAGCGCGCACAAGCAACTTTTTCTGAAGGACATCATAGGACGTCCAGTCAGGAATATGGAGCCCCCGCCCGGCCTATAACAGGTGGTAATAAAGACCTATTGTAAGTGAAGACCTAGGAATGTTGAGCAGTTAGAAATCCAATATCGGGCAAGAACAGGACAACATTGCTCTCCAGAAACTGGTCTCCCAAGTTCCCAGATGTTTACAGAGTGCTGTTAAAAGAGGTGATGCTAGACCTAGGTAAACATCAACTTTTTTTAAGACCTGTTGCTGCCATCAATTTCAATTACCCCCCCCCCCCCTAAAATGGTAAATTTTCTCATAGGGATGCACCAATGGCAGTTTAAGGCCAAATACGAGTACTGATACTTTTGCTCAAATACTCACTGATACTGTCGTGGAGATAAGGCTGTATGCAGAGCGCACAGCCATATCTCCTGTGCTAAAAAGCACATATTTTGTCTAATGATATAATGCATCTTACCTACAACTTTATTTCCTGTATATCTAAAACCCAGCAATCCAAGTAAACAGACATGACCATACTTGCGTTTTCATCTCAGCATGACTGCCTGCCGAGCAGTTCACTGGGTTCTTTTATGCAAAGACAACAAAAGAAATTACAAACAGGAAGTCTGGGCTCCAACAGCCAATCGCCTCCTACACAGGATGTGACAAACAGGAAATCCTTCCAACAGGATGAGTTAATGCAAACAACCAATGAATAATGGCTAAAAGGATTTCCTATGGGTGTGTCTGAGCAGAGACAGGATGCATGGAAGGTAAACAAAGACCCCGCAAGACTAAACAAACATGGACTCCATCTCAGACCATAACAATCCAAAAGCTCCTGTATTACCGCTAATAGGAATCCTTATTCGGCGTTGTTCCAGAGAACAATGCACACCCGGATTATACTACCGTTTCTTGTGGATGGGAGGCGATCTGCAGGTGTATGCTACGAATACCAACTGTGCTAATCAGACACAGCAGACAAGAGTGTACATCCACCTATAACATCCTTGCAGAGCAAACATACCCCCCAGATGAATGTCTGTGCTAATGCACAGGGCCCCTTTCGCTGGCAGACATATCCACACTCTGCAAACACCTCTCTCCAACCTCAGGAAGTTTTCCACTACCAGATGGGACTCAACCAGCATCAGTCTGCCTCAGTCAGCTCTTTAGAGAGGGCTGCGGGAGTACTAAACACTGGGCGACAGGATGAAGGTGAAGGATGCATCTGGTTTGTCTATACAAGGGGTCAAAAAAAAATTGCTACCAAAGAGAGGTAGGGACAAGATCAGGATGTTATGTAAGGAGGAAGTATTTTTTAGCTTAAATACTAGAAAACCTGTGGATCTCACCTTTGAATGGGATGTTTCCCATTATTATGAACAGTGGGAGCATCCCATTCTGATCTCCAGATCTATGGAACTCAGTGTAATAGTAAAAGGCTGTTTTTTTATTTTGTCTTCTGTCCTATTTTCTAGTGGTCTGTGCACCGAAGCATTTTTTGAGATTTGTCTTAAGGACAAGATATTATTATTTTTTCTATGTAAGCATGCGGTTTTACGTGCTGTCTTTATTATATGTATACTCATCTAGAACAGACAGGATAAGTCTGCTCTGGTGCATATGCCACTATGATGAAGATTGAATGCACATGTGGTTTGTGTGTTTTACAACATTTTTATTTTGTTGTTAACTTGCTCAGGTTTTAAATCTGTTTTCAGGTCTTCTTTACAATAAATGGTATTTCCTTGGTATGTGTTTTTGCTGCCGATACGGGTACATGAGAAGCGATCCAGTGACCAGTTTTGGGGCATGCCATTCATGAGAGAGTGAGGCTTGCTAAGGTCTGAGAGGAAGAGAGCTGGAGCCATCCACCCATACGGTATCTCATATTTTAACCACCTCCAGGTAAAAGCCTTTTCCGGCACTTTATATTCTCATGTAACAATCAGTATTTCTTGCTAAAAAGTTAAAACCCCCAATTATTATAACCACCCAAAAAGGTGAAAGCTCTGCTTGCTTGCAGCGACCCCCCCCCCTCCACTGCCACTTTTTTGGGGGAGGGGGAGAGAGTACCTGATTTTGACAGATACTTGCTCCTACTTTCAGGTAAGATCGCCGATTTATGACATTTCCGGCCCCTCCTCCCTTTCCCTGCTGCCCTCTGGGGGACACACCTGTCCCAGAAGATTGCAGGACCATTCAGAAAGCACAGTGCAACTCGCGTATGCGCAGTAGGAAACAGGCTACAAAGCCACAAGGCTTCACTACCTGTTTCCCTTACTACAGATGTCAGCACCTGCACCCAATTGGTGACTGATAAAGCGGCCTGGGGTGCCGACATCACAGGATCCCTGGACAGGCAAGTGTTCTTATATTAAGGGCTCTTTCACACGTCCGTTCCGTTCGTCAGTTTTTTGGGTTAGCGTCCGTTAGCGGATGAGCATCCGCTAACGTCCGTTAACATCCGTCTCCGTTAAGCTCCGTTTTTTTGAACGGAAGAAAACCCTATTTTTCTTCCGTCAAAAAAACGGAACGGACGAAAAACGGACGTTAGCTGACGATCCGTTTACCATCCGATCCGCTAACATCCGTTTTTCATCAAAATATGTAAAAATCCCGAAAAAAAAAAAAAAAAAAAAAGGATGAAAAAACGGATGGAAAAAACGGATCGGAAACGGACGGAAAACGGGTGAAAAAACGGATCAACGGATGAAAAAAAAAATGATCTAAAAAACTGAGCGGACGTGTGAAAAAGCCCTAAGTGTATTAACATTGACCTAAAAGTCAGCAGCTACAGTATCTGTAGCTGCTAACTTAATTTTTTCTGAAGGAGCCTGGAGCTCTTTAAAGTGGAGTTCCACCCATAAATATAACATTACATCAGTAGTTTTAAAAAAATGTCATTAGTCCTTTAACCACTTAAGACCCAGACCTTTAGGCCCAGGCCAGGTTTTGCGATTCGGCACTGCGTCGCTTTAACAGACAATTGCGCGGTCGTGCGACGTGGCTCCCAAACAAAATTGGAGTCCTTTTTTCCCCACAAATAGAGCTTTCTTTTGGTGGTATTTGATCACCTCTGCGGTTTTTATTTTTTGCGCTATAAACAAAAATAGAGCGACAATTTTGAAAAAAATGCAATATGTTTTACTTTTTGCTGTAATAAATATCCCCCAAAAACATATATACATTTTTTTTCCCTCAGTTTAGGCCGATACGTATTCTTCTACCTATTTTTGGTAAAAAAAAAAAAATCGCAATAAGCGTTTATCGATTGGTTTGCGCAAAATTTATAGTGTTTACAAAATAGGGGATATTTTTATTGCATTTTTATTATTTTTTTTTTTTTTACTACTAATGGCGGCGATCAGCGATTTTTTTCGTGACTGCGACATTATGGCGGACACTTCGGACAATTTTGACACATTTTTGGGACCATTGTCATTTTCACAGCAAAAAATGCATTTAAATTGCATTCTTTATTGTGAAAATGACAGTTGCAGTTTGGGAGTTAACCACAGGTGGCGCTGAACGTGTTAGGCTTCACCTAGCGTGTGTTTACAACAGTAGGGGGGTGTGGCTGTAGGTCTGATGTCATCGATTGTGTCTCCCCTATAAAGGGGATGACACGATCGATGCGCCGCCACAGCGAAGCACGGGGAAGCCGTGTTTACATACGGCTCTGCCCGGCTATAAACGAATAGCCGCGCCATCGTCCCGGATCGCTCCCCGAGGTAAGCCGCCCGCCGCGGAGGGGGTCCCGATCGGACCCCCGACCCGCGGAAAGGCAAGGACGTATATATACGCCCATCTGCCTGTCCGTGCCATTTTGCGGACGTAAATAGTCGTGCGGCGGGCGTTAAGTGGTTAAGAATTTTTTTTTTTTTTTAGATGCCTTCAAAGTGTTGTTGCTAGGCAGAATAGTTAATCTTCCCTCTTCCTGCACCTAGGTGCTTAAGCTTCACCGCACAGACTCCTGGGAATGTAGTGGGTGTAACTTTCCAGGAGTCTGTGCACAGTCTCGAAGAATCATGGGACTTGGACAGTACAGGTGCTGAAACCTGATCTGAAAACTATTACATTGCTTGTGCAGCACTGAGCATGTGCGAGATCTGCAAGGCTGAAATCCAGGAAGTCATACAGTCTGGCTTCATGATGCCCACACTTAAGATGGCCCCAGTCAATTTCTATTTTATAAAGTGTCTAAATGCTGTAACAACCTAACAAAACGGACCTTAGTTTACAGACTAACTTTACTAGAATACATTAAGCTTGTGTATTACAGGGGTATTTATATTTAAAAAGTGAAATTGTGGCCGGAACTCTGCTTTAAGGTGATGGCACAGCATGGCTTCCACTGACCTCCAATAATATGACACACATTGAGCCACTGTAGGTATCTGGTTTAGGATCGATTATTTATATAATGGCTGCCTTTTCAGCTTCAGAAACTAAATAAAAACGGTCATGTTTAGAGACCTAAAACAACTCTAAGATTAGAAACCGTAAAAACAATGTTAGTTTAGCATGGAGATCTCCATTAAATTAGCCTATATTTTACTGGGTTGAACATCTATATGCAGTAATTGGGTATGACACATTAACAAGCTTGTCATCTGTACCACTTATTGTTTTGCTACTAAGCATGCATGCAATCAAGTTATTTCCAATTAGTGAATTAATTTTCCTTAGGCAGCTTTGAATACCTAATCAGAGCACAATCTGCATATCAATGCTAAATTATTAACCATTATCTAGTGTAAATAGAAGGTTTAACAGGACTTCATTAAGACTGTTTTTGTGGGTCTTATAAAGTAAATAACTTCTAATTTTCTCCAAAGGACAGTTATTTTAATGAACACAGTAGATGATCTGCGCATACACATAATTAGGCATAGCTTTATGTTTTCATATTTCACCCCTCAGTCCAGCTACTGAGTTCAGCAGCAATGTATAAAGAGAAAAGTTTATGAAATATTGTAATAATGCTAATAACCAATATCAGCTATTCAGACTCCTGTTTACTATAGTCATACAAGTGAATGATTAAAAGCAGCGGTCCCCAACCTTTTTAGTACCAGGGACCGGTTTTGTGGAAGATAATTGTTCCACAGAGCAGGTGATGAGGGTTCCTTTATGACCCATTCACACTGCGCACAGCCTAGGCTGCATTTTATTGCAGAGCACAAATCGCATTGGCAATGTACATTGCCATGAATGACATATACGTTTAGTACTCTTCAAAAATAGGTAGTATTAAAAAAAAAAAAAAATAAGCTGTGTGATGCACTGAATTGCGCAACACATTGTCAGCATAGGACAGCTGCTGAAGCGGCTCTCCGTTCCCACAGTGTGAATTCCTACATGGCCCAGTTCCCAACAGGCTATGGATCGGTACCAGTCCACGCCCCCAGGGGATGAGTACCCCTGTATTAATGGGTTAGTTCCCCTTTACCAAAAAATAAAATAGAAAAAAAAACTGCGCTAAAATGTAACCCAGTGGGTCTCACCACAATTTCAATAGTGCAGTAGAAATAAGCATTACAAAAATTGGACTTTTGTACTCGCCATACAGACATTGCACCTCGTCAATCCTGAGGATTGGGTTATATCACCTACGCAGGAGTAAAACTAGGCAGAACAAATAAAAATACCTGGCTACGCCCTTGGGCTGTCCTCAGTCAGTATATAACCCCGTTACTGTTCTAGGTATCCCGTTTTGGAGCAAGTAGTAATAGAAGTATCAAAAACTCCATAGAAAAGTGGGTGCTTTGTCCGTTGAACTGAATCTTACAGCGAGTACAAAAAACAGTGCCAAAGAAAAAATGAGGGTGGGCAAAAAATAACCCAAGGCTAAACACAAAATCCCTTACCAGGACAGAGGAGCCTGAATCGGGACACAGGAGCCCCATCCATAATAAAACATTTTAAAGAAAAAACACCCCTCAAGAGGGAATCCCCCTCTTTAAACAGCAGCCTGCAAAACCTTGCGGCCAAGGTATTAGCTATCAAGAATGCCACCTTTTGGGACAACATAGGTAAGGGAATCACACGAACATTCTCAATTGGAGGTTTCTGGAGAAGCGATAGTAGTAAATTTAAATCCCATGGCAGCAAAAGAGACCGTACAGTTGGAGCCACATGCTGGACTCCTTGAATGAAGGTACGAACTAAAGAGTGAGTGGCTAGGGGTTGCTGAAAGAAGACTGCCAAGGCAGACACCTGGCCCTTGATGGTACTCAAGGCCAACTTTTGCTCAATGCCCCAAGCCACAGAAAAGAATCAAGGATGAACGCCAATCGACACACACCAAGAAATGTACGCTTTCCACATACGATGGTATATATCTTACTAGAAGACGACTTCCTCACGTTCACCATATTAGGAATCACCTATTCCGACATACCTCTCTCTCTTAGTACCTGGCTTTCAATGGCTAGGCCATTAAAACCAGTAACTGTGAAGCAGGATGGAAACTCAGCCCTCAGTACAACTGGTCCTTTCTGAGAGATGGCTCCCAAGGGACATTTACAGCCATCAGAACAACCAGAAGACTTTTGCCCTTGGTCCTTCGTAGGCACCGCATAAGAGGAAGGTGTTGGCCCCGCAGTGGCACTAGGACGACTGTGGTGTCTACCAGAGGAACCCGCAAGATTGCCACGACCCTTAGTTACTTCCCGTTGAACTGAACCTGCTGAAGGTCTGATGTTTGAGAAGAAAAACTACTAACCTGGTCAGCATCCACTTCAGAGTCAGACCCAGGTAACCCAATTTTTTGGACGGGGCTAGAGGAGACCTTGGGTAGTTCGCACGTCACCAGATCTTTACAGGAATTATATCCACACAAGGAGACACAGGTCCCCCCGAAGTGGACGAACTCTGACGTTCTTCTTTGGTACCTCCAAAATGTTCAATTCACTACCCAAAACCCTGGTGCAAAAGCTTGGCCTATTCAGTTAGGGTCTGCGACACCAGGGCCAAGGACAAGACAGAATGCATTGCCGAACCAGCCATAGTAAACATGCTGTGTGCCACAGCCTCTGCCATCCTGTCAGCCGGGTCTGTAAAGGTTGGGGATTCCTCTACTGGGATCATGGTTGCTTTATTCCTTGCAAGTCCCCCTCGGATCTACAGCAACTGCACTGCCAAGTTCACTTGTAGTGCAAAGTGGATTTCCCTTTCGTAAATAACACCCTTCTGTAAAAGAAAAAGTTATCCTGCATTTCTTTAATTTTGAGGATTATGGCATACAGCTTACAAACCCAAAATTCAGTATCTCAGAAAATTATATTATTACATAAGGCCAATGAAAAAAAAAAAAAATTTTTATTACAGAAATGTTGGTTTACTGAAAAGTATGTCCATGTACAGTATAGTATGCACTCAATACTTGGTCGGGCTCCTTTTTCACGAATTACTGCATCAATGCAATGTGGCATGGAGGTGATCAGCCTGCGGCACTGCTGAGGTGTTAGTGGCCATCAGCTCGTCTGCATTGTTGGGTCTGGTGTCTTCTTCCTCTTGGCAATACTCTACAGATTCTCTATGGGGTTTAGATAAGGTGAGTTTGCTGGCCAATCAAGCACAGTGATACCGCGATCATTAAACCAGGTATTGGTACTTTTGGCAGTGTGAGCAGGTGCCAACTCTTGCTGGAAAATGAAATGAGCATCTCTATAAAGCTGTCAGATAAGGGAAGCATGAAGTGCTCTAGAATTTCCTGGTAGAGGGCTGCACTGGCTTTTGACTGAATAAAACACAATGGACCAACATCAGCACATGACATGGCTCCCCAAATCATCACTGACTGGAAACTTCACACTGGACCTCATGAAACTTGGACACTCTTCCTCCAGATTTCCAAATAAAATACACATTGTTTTCACAGTCCGTGATGATTTGGGGAGCAATGTCATCTGCTGGTGTTGGACCACTGTGTTTTATCAAGTCCAAAGTCAGCGCAGCCTTCTACCAGGAAATTCTAGAGCATTCATGGTTCCCTCTGCTGACCAGCTTTATGAAGATATCGATTTCATCCTGTGCGCATGTTACAAGTATTGAGAGCATATTATACAGTACATGGACATACTTTTCAGTAAGGCAACATTTCTGTATTAAAATTTTTTTATTTGTCTTACGTAATATTACAATTTTCTGAGATACAGAATTTTGTGTTTTCATTAGCTGTAAGCCATAATCAAAATGATAAAGAAAGAAATGCTTGGAAGATATCACTGTACGTGTAATGCATCTATAAAAAATCGATGAGTTTCACTTTTTGAATTGAATTACTGAAATATATTAAACTTTTTGATGATATTCAAATTTTATGAGATGCACCTGTATTTGCATTTCCATACAGTATTATCTTCACTTTATTAACCATGGTCAAAGCTTAGAGTCTGCCTACCTGCTTGCTCCTATATGTTTTTACATATAGCAACCCTTGGTGAACCCTTATTCAAATATGTATATAGCACAAGTAATTGATCTGCAAATTATTTTATTTATTACAGGTCTGTAAATGTTGCCTCTCAGAGAAAGCCAAATAAGACAGCTTGTAAAGAACAAAGTTAAGAAATCTACCTTATTTTATTTACAAGGGTACCCAGTTCCTACAACTAAATTCCCTTCTACAGCAGATGGCACAGATATGTGGGACCATGAAATTAGGAGAAAAAAATATTTTCGTGATGGCACTCCTATTCATAACTAGCCCTTAATTAAAAGGTACACCTGATTTTCTCTCTTACTTCCTGGTGTTTCTCTGGGACAGGATATCAAAGGAAAAAGCCTCATAAGCATCTTAACCATTTACTATTTTTTTTTTTTTTTGACTGTACGCTTATTTTTCAACCTACAACACTTTAAAATCAACACAGTTGTACGCAACTGCCTTATATGTTAATTATAATTCATCTTTATATTATATATAAAAAAATTAAAAAGCTAAGCCAGGTTTAGTGCCGATATTTTGTGGGTTAAATGTTAAGACATAAAGGTTATTAGGAAAAGACAAGTTGGCCAAGACTTAACATCTGCCATGTGACAGAAATAGACAGGCTCAGGAGGAAGACTTAGCTACGTGGTCATTCCTTCTTAATGCAATCAGAATTAAGTAGAAGCTGTACTTTTCAATATTAAGTCTCCAGCTTGGATAAATTATTACACGTCTCCAGCAGTATTTCTTTGAGCAGCAGTACTTGTGTATTTGAAACTAGAACAATCAAATTTAACATGATTTTGCAGCATCAAATGATTGTGTAAAACTTGAAGGAACATTTTTGTGAACATATTTTGCATATTGGATTTGTTACTGAGCACTTGGGCCTCGCTCACCTATAAAGCGGAACACCACATTTGTTGTGAAACAAACATTCCACTCTGGGTGATCTATGTACATTACAAGGATTTTCCCCAACTTTGTTGCAAATTCCTATCTTTTGTTATTCTGAAGAAATCCCTGTGCGTTTGTCTGTGCCCATGTTTGAAGGTTAGTCTAATGGGAGTGGTTTTATAATCAATAAGCTGTGCACCTGCAGGACACCAATGAGGAAAGCTGCTGGGCCTGCATCCCTTTAGACATGATTTCCTATTGGAAGTATTTCACCAAAAATAAAAATTTTGTTGCAAGGGATGCCTGAAATCTGACTTGTATCTTATTGCAGGAAATGTTTCAGGGGAGTGTTCTGTAGAGATTCGCTGTACTAAACACCTCCAAGTAGCCATATTGTGTTGCATCTTCAGAAAATTATAGAGCTGCAGATTGAAAAGGAAGGGTCATTTTAAAATAACATTCCATTACAATACGACTTGTGTCGTGATTAAAAGATATAGATCAGTATACAAACCTTTTTTGAAGCAGAGCCAATCTCCAGCGGTGGATGCTCTGCAGAGGACACAGCCGACAAGGGCTTGAAATCCTACTGATGACATACTTTTGAGGGTCCCACCCTCTAGATTCACACCAGGAAACATATGCCTTCCAGACTCTATAATAAATGATTCTGGAGGCCGGCTTCCTAGCATCAATGAGAGTAGAAACAACTGGGCCCAAGAGCCCCTGCTTCTTCAGCATGTAGGTTTCAATAGACCGTCAAACGTAGCTTTTGTAAAGAAGGATGGAACACTAGACCCTGAGATAGCAGGTCTTGGCAAAGTGGGAGAATCCAAGGTTCCTCTGCCGCCATCCTTATGATCTCTGTGTACCAGGACCTTCTGGGCCAGTTTGGGGCCACCAATAGAGCTGGTATCCCGTCTTTACGGATTTTGCAAAGAAGTCTCTGCAAGAGTGGAATTTGAGGAAATGCATAGATCAGGGAAAACTGATTCCAGGGAATCATCAGAGCATCCGTTCCACAGGATAGGGGATCATTTACCCTTGACACAAATTTGTCTAATTTCCTGTTTAACCTGAAAGCAAAAAACAGGTCCACATCCAGGGACCCCCATTTACGGCATATGTCTTAAAAGACGTCGGAGTGGATAGACCACTCCCCTGGCAGCAGCAATTGCTGGTGGCTTAGGTAATCTGCTTGCCAATTCTCTACCCCTGGTATGAAGATCGCAGAGAGGCAAGGAATATGAGCTTCTGCCCATGTTAAAATCTTGTTCACCCCTCTGAGCATCCCGACTCCGGGTGCCCCCTGGTGGTTTATGTAAGCTACTGCAGTAGCATTGTCGGATAGAATCTGAACTGGGTAACCCTGTAACCTGTATGTCCAGGTTAGAGGGCTAGATATACTGCTTGAATCTCAAAAATGTTGATGGGAAGATTATTTTCGGACTTGGACCAAGTTCTTTGAGCTGAAGCCTCTTCCAGAATTGCCCCCCCCCAGCCTAACAGGCTGGCATCCGTAGACACCACCTTCCAAGTGACCGGGAGAAAAAAAAAATTCTGCTCGTAAACTCTTGGTGCTTAACCACCAGCTGAGGCTTTGACGCACTTCTGAAAATAGAAGCATCGGGCAGTGTAGAGCCTGGATCTTTCTGTTCCAGGTTGCCAGGATACTGTTCTGAAGTAGCCTTGAATGAAACTGGGCATACGGAATGGCTTCGAAAGAAGCCATCTTTCCCACTAACCTCATGCAAAGGCAAATTGATAGTTTTCCCTTTGCTTTGATCTTGCGGACCAAATCCTTCAGGGATATGACCTCTTCGACTATGGAAGAAAAACGTTGTTTTGGGTCGTGTCTAAAATCATGCTCAAGTACTTCACCCTTCCCAGAGGCTGTAGAGCGGATTTTTGGAGGTTTAGAATCCAGCCTAAATATTCCAGGTATTTCACCGTACTGTGTACACTGTGATTTAATCGTGCACTGACTGTTCTACCAAAAGTAGATCGTACAGATAGGCGGTTACCGTTATGCCATGTGTTTTTAGATTTGCTAGAAGAGGGGCCAGAACCTTTGTAAAACACCCAAGGTGCTGTGCCAAGTCAAAAGGTAGAGCCACAAACTGATATTGGCGGTGTTCCATAGAGGACCTTAGGAACTTTTGGTGTGCTGGATAAATCGGCACGTGCAAGTATGCATCCTTGGTCTTTTGATGGAAGGAATTCTCCGCCTTGTAGGGTGGAAACCACTGATCGAATAGTTTCCATTGGGAAATGCTGAATGTTTGGAAACTGATTCAAGGCTTTTAGATCCAGAATGGGTCCGACTTGCCCGTTTGGTTTCGGAACTACAAAGAGATTTGAATAGAACCCCGTGCCTTGTTTTTAAGGGGAACCTCTTTGACTACCCGTTGGGATAGTAAGTGATCCGCTGCTTGGAGGAAGGGCTCTCTTTTTAATGGATCTTTGGGGACATTTGAATTTAGGAACTGATAGGGTGGAAATTCCTGGAATTCTACTTTGTATCCCAAGGATACTGTGGAATTACCCACTTGTCCTGGATCTCGGTTTGCCAATCTGTAGAAAACTGCTGAAGCTGTCCACCCACTCAGCCAAGCAGGGGCGCACCTTCATAAGAAAGCTTTAGGGATCAGTTTACCGGTTCTTTGTACCCATGGCTTTTTGTGGCCCTGAGTCTGGTTCTGGGTCCTTGGCTTTGTGTTGGCTGAGAATCCCGTCGCCACTGCCTAGAGGTGGCGGCCTCTGGAACCGGAGAAAGAGACCGTTTGAAACATGGACTTTTTTTTTTGGGCAATAATGTAGTTTTCCCACTTGAGATCTTCTGGTATATTTATACAGATCATCCCCAAAGAGCCGTTCCCCATGAAAGAGGAACCCGGATACGTTTTTTTACATGGGGCTTCTGATGGCCAATGTTTAACCAAAGGATTATGTGCATGTGCGCCATAGTCTACGGCACCTGGTATTCCTAGGCGGCCTCCCATCCAGGTACTAACCAGGCCCGACCCTGCTTAGCCTCCAAGATCAGGCGAGATTGGGCGCTTTCAGGATGATGTGGCCGTAGGCATGGCATCCACTGTAAAACATAAGGCCTTAGGCAGGCTTTCCCAAAGTTTGAGCTGGTCTGGAGGGAGATCCTTGAGTCTCCGTTTCACCTGCTCCTTTAGGAGCAGACACATACCAACTGCTGCCACAGCAGGTTAGGTCACATTGCCCACCATAACAAAGAAAGATTTAAGCAACGATTATAACTTATTTTCAGAAGAAACCTTTAGATACCTGAGCATTGTCAACAGGACAAGTAAGGTTTTTATTTACACAAGAAATAGCTGTATCTACAGCTGGTAGTTTTCACTTATTTGTACATTTTTCCTCCATGGGATAGAGAATATCAAATTTCCTGGAGGAGAGAACGCTTATCTGGGTGTTGCCAATCTGCATAAATAAGATTCTTTAATAAGGGATGAA